>NC_080783.1:40766673-41084386 GCF_028018385.1 Neofelis nebulosa | reverse complement strand
GTTCAAACTTTGTAATATGATTGAGGTAGGGCAATAATATGTACATACACAGGCTAAATTTAATAAGTCCTTACTTAAGAACTCTGGCTTTATATTTGAATTTCAGTAATTTGAAGGATTTATTTTCTTATTATTCCCTTTCCTTGGCCCTAATCACCCTCCTTTTTGTTATTATTAAGCAAAAAACGTTCTGGAAAACTGGACATTATTAGAACCTCAATTGTAAGAAAAGATGTTATTTCAAGTACATCTGAGGTCCTGTCTATAACTAATGTTCTCTTTCACTTCAAAAAACTGATTACAAGTACAGCAGAATTATGTTAATGTTTAGGGAAATTTAGAAAACAAAAAAGGAGAGACTATCTCAATGGTGTTGAGTCCCTGTGTTTAGTTATATCTTATGTCCAGATTTACCTTTGCCTTTCTGATAGTTTTTTGACTCCTTCCTTAGATTCCATGAAGCAATAAATTTTTTTTTGCTGTTGTTGTTAAAATTAATTTGACTTGGGTTTTGTCTCTTGTGACCAAGAATCATAAGAAATACTCTAAAATGTTTGCATTTTATTCTAAAGACAGGTGAAATATTTGCTGTTGAAACATTTAAGAAGAACACCATAATAAACTTTTAGCTTAAAGAAGAACCTGGACATGCCATTAAGTATGACTTTAAAAAGACATAACTAGTTGGCCAGTTAAATTTAACGCAATAGTCTAGAGAAGTGGAACAACAGAAGTATGGCCAGGCCAATAGGGATAAAGAGGAGGAGGGAGAACCTGGAAATATTTAAGTGAGATAGCCCACAATAGTTGGTGACAAGTTGACTGGGGTGAAGCAGAGACTTCTCTTCTCAAGGAGTGACTTCTCACTTGTTAAAGGCTTTGGCATGCAGAAGAATGACAATATTGTACATCAAGTCTCAGACTGGAGAAGACTGGTTTCGAGAGTGTATGATGATTCTTATTTTGTTTATGAGACCTCCAACTACTACTATTTCCAACTTTTACTACTAGAAATATCCAGTAGATAGTTATTTGGTTTATGAAGACAACGAAAATCGATCACTTTGGGATTTAAATGTTGGTTCAACTATCATACACAGTAGTTCAAATATTTGAAGTATATGGAATTATCCTGAATTGTTACAAAACAGGAAAAGTGCAGGAGAACAGAAACAGAACTGTGAATAACAGCTATATTTAAGGAACAAGTAGAAAATAACAGAGTCAGAAATGTAGAAAAATGTACATTTAGTGATATTTTGGAAATCAAAGAGTAGTTTCATACTTGAATAAGTGACCTGTAGACATAAAAGTGATACCCCGTTATTAAAAGACATTTTTACAGTCATGGTAACGAGACCCAAAATACCAATAGCACAGACACTAGACTAGAAGATGGAAGACCTCACTCCTTGTCCATGCTCTGACATTAACTAATGGTGTGATATCAAACAAGCCTTTTATTCTGAGTCTTGGCTGGTAACAAAAGAATGACGTAGGAGACTTTAAGATTTATTCCAGCTTTAAATTTCAATGACTCCTCTGTTATCTCTCTCCAGTTCTCTAGTGTAGCAAAACGTACCACACTAGAGAACTGCAACATTATTTGAATACTAAATCTTTTGGCAACAATAATTTTCTTTGCCTATTATAAAGTAGCCCAGTGCCAGGTAACTGGGAATGGAGAAAGGAACAAAAAAATCTTCTGAGTTTCTCTTCCTTAGTATCTGGAGGGAGATAATGGCAAGAGTTAATAATCATAACATTAGAGTAAAAATGGTATAAACCAAAATTACTCAGAGCAATGTGACATGCAAAGTCACAACAGGAAATAGTCTACAATAGGATCAAGAATAAAGTGTCATTTCATCAGACATGTGGTCAGAAGATGGCTAAGAATACACCATGTGACGAGGCTGAAACAGAGAAGGCAGTAAGATATATGTGACAGTGACCGTGTGATCAAGACAAAGTGAACAAAATTAATGTGGCCTGAAAAAAATGGGGAGATACTCAAGGACAAGGACCTACAGAAATGGATCAGTGATGTTTAGGATTCATAATATCACCCTTTGTTTATTACAAAACCAACTGAAGGATTTTAAAACCAAAAATAATACATTTTTTATTATTATTGAAGTATTGAAGTTGACACACAATTTTACGTTACTTTCAGGTGTACAACATAGTGATTGGCCAACTCTATGTATTATACTGTGCTCCCCACAAATCTAGCTACCACGTGTCTCCATACAACACCATTACAACATCAATGACTCTGGTTACAATAATAAAGAAGATCTGAGGAATGTAAGAGGAAAGGTTGATAAAGATATTGTCAGGTTAGTGAATTAATAGAGATAAGAAATGATGACAGTTAGGGATAATGTAATAACAGAGACAATGGGGAAAAAGACCACGTGAGATACCAGCAGAATAAAAACAAAATAGCACAATTTGGTGATAGGTTGGGCACAGGCAGTATGTGTGAGGAACATGTAAATGATGACACCCAGATTTCTAGTCTGACACACGTGAAAAGTGGAAATGTCATTTACAGTGACTGGGAGTATTATGGGAGGATCAAATTTAGAGGAGAGGAAGATCAAATTTAGAGGAAAAGATCATAAGTTCATTTTTGAATACATTAAATTTGAGATGTTAATTGGACCTTGTCATTTTTTTTGCTTCTTTATTTTTCCTAAATAAATTGCTTTGCACTTATATTTGTTGTACTTAATTCTTTTTGTACTTTTTTCATTAATTTGACATCCTAAACTCTGGAAAATTAACTTCAAATACCAGTAATTTAATTCACACTTTTTGAAACTAAAATTTCTTTTAATTTCACAGATACAATGATGTGTATACACATATAGTCTTCAAAACTAAGAATATGTATTCTGAACCTAAGTGGAATTCTATATGATGTTCACAGTGATAACCATGTTGGATTTATACAAATCTATGACGGAGTTCAGGATTTTGGCTGATACTATTAGAACATTAATGAAAAAAAAAAAAACTGTGGAAAATGTATATATGCTAACATCATGAAAAAAGTAAGTTATCCCAACAACAATAGTAAGTTATACCAACAAATACTATCCGAAAATAAGTTCATGCAATTCTATCCTGTCAAATTAATTTGGAAAGGAATTCTCCCAGTTCACGAAATTATATAATAAATTAAAATCCATATATAAATTTAATATATTTATGATTTATCCTCACAACCAAAAGTAGCTTAGTTGCTCTACTAGTCTGCTAGTTTAATTTTAGTTTTTATTTTGTTGCTGTTTTCCCTTGTATACGATCAACATTTGTAATCCAAATTTGAACCGAATTTGTTCCAAGTTTTTGCTTTATTTTCTCCATCAGACACGAAGTTGTTTATTCAATGTAATACTGAAAGTTGCTGGTTTGTTGAGTACACTGGATACTGGCACGTACAAGCCTTAGGGTTTGTTTTGATTTCAACACTGGGTCTCTTGGTTGAAAGTCAAATAAAAATAAAATTAGATTTAGTTTTATTGTTGCAAAGTTTTCTCAATCTTCTTTATCCCAAGCCCTATTCTACCTTGTCTTGTGTAGGATTTGTATTACTTGAGTGCCAGAAGCTAAATTAAAAAAAGAAGTAAAAATTTAATTGCTTTATTGTGTCTATCTGTTTCAATTATCTTGAATCTCTACTGCATGTTGTTAGTTGAAGGAAAGTGCTATCATTTTTTTGTTGTTTTTTTTTTCTCACCTCTATACCTCACATGAGCATTGAGATTGAAATAAACACCAACCAAAAAGAGCAGTTAATATAAATGCTGAAACTCACAGTGTGCTCTGCCTTATTCAAGAAAATTGCTAATGCATGGCATTGATACATTGGGACAGAAATAGTGAGAGTGCAGAGGGAACACAAAACACTGGAATAAAAAGACAGAAAAGAAAAAAAAGAAGAAGAATGTTAAAGCAATAGGTATGGTGCCTGATAGATCTCACTGAAATTAGCAAGGTTAAATAAAGTGATGCCACTGAGAAATTGATCAATGTAGGATATCATATCGTTTAGAAAATATGCCATCAAACATCTCACATAAGCCACTGGGTCATCATATGTTTTATTGCCAAACATAGCCCTTTGTATTATACTGATGGCCTCATTTAGGGGACCAAAAAAAGAAAGTACTTTTTAAGTCCAGAAAAAATTGACATCCATTTTTCTCAATAATTTAATTGGTAAGATTTTACTTTTATTTTTCCAGTAAATAAAATGTCAGAAAATGTCTCCATTTTATTTTCCTTCATAGAATGAAATAAAATATGCCCCTTCAGAGTTTGACAAAAATGAACTCTGGGCTTTTTGTTCAATGGGGAAGATTGAGACAGTTTGAAACTATCTATAATGTAAAACTATTGACCATGAAAATATATTTGTTACAGAAAATCTGTTTTTATTCTACCAACATTCAGCACTCACTTCTCTCCATGTGGGGGAAACAGGCTATTGTTGTACTGTGAGAATGGCACAAACATCACAAGTTAACTTCCAGTGATTGACAACCTTGTAGAATTCCCTCGTTTTGAGTGTGGGTGGTTCTAATGACTTGCCTCAAGCCAAACAGAACATGGCAAAAGTGCAGAGATGTCACTGCTCTGATTAGGTTACATTATATGGTGAAGATGATAGTATGAGATTCATATACATGTGTCGTGTGTGTGTGTGTGTGTGTGTGTGTGTGTGTGTGTGTCCACTGGAGACACTCTTCTGCTTTCCGTTTGAAAAAACCAAACTGCCATACTGTATGCTGCCTGGAGGAGATAGCAGTGTGCGTGGCAGGGGAATAACCGTACAATGCATCTAGGGACTCAGAGTGGCCTCTAGCCAATAGACGGTAAGAAGACAGACTTTTGGACATACAACTACAAGGAAACGAGTTCTGCCAGTGGAATGAACTTGCAAGTGAATTTCTCCTCTGTACAGCCTTCAAATGCGAACACAAGCTGATCAATACGATGATTTCAGCCTTGTGAGACCAAGAACTCAAGACTTAATTAAATCTTGATTGGAATTCTGACCACAGGAAATGTAGGATAATGTGTTGTTTTAGGCTGGTAAATGTGTGCTAAATCTGTTATATAGCAATGAAAAAATGAATTCAGAGGACGTTAGTAAACTACATGTTCTTTTAAATAATCATACACTAAATACTGTTTATATGCTGAAGTGTTTTTTGTGAATCTTTTATCACTTGAGAAGCTATATATACTCACTTTATTGTAAACCGAGAATGATTAATAAAATCTGATGTATTTCCTATAGTTCTCATTAATTAGTGAGTTTCCTATGATGTCCTTTACACAGCATTGATTTTTAGTTCTCTTAAAAATCATTATTCTCCTTTTTTTTTCTTTATAAAAGTCTTGATAATGTGGTTTGCTGGGATTGTACTATGATGATATATGGCTAATTGACCTAAGAAAAATGTAATCCTGATAAAGAATACATGTTATCACGATCTACAAAGTTTCAGTGGAAACAAAGATTAAAGTTTCTTGTTGTCTGGCTCTGATTGTAGAACCCTACACAGAGAATCCTAAGTGGGCTGGGATATTTTAAGGATGGAAGCTCTTTTTTAAGTAAAACTATGAATCATATTCCATAAGTAATATTACTTTAAAAATGTATATTGTGATTATAACGGACCATTTTTCAACGGCTACATTTTAAAATCATGTTGGGTAGTTTAAGTGGAGGATTTGCAAGATAGGAGTGTGCATGTCTCTTTCACTTAGTTTTTTTTTTTTTTTTTTCTGCTTTGTTGATGACATACCATCCTAACTCTTATTTTTAAGTTTGGATTTAAATTCCAGATAGTTAACATGCAGTGTTATATTAGTTTCAAGTGTACAATATAGTCAACACTTCCATACATCACCCTGTGCTCATCATAACAAGTGTACTTCTTAAACCCCATCATTTAACCTATCTCCCGATCCTTCTCCCCTCTGATTAACCGCCTCTTACTCTTAAGAATAATTTATGCCTCTCCAACTTGTTGAGGAGCTGTACATCCTAATTTACTATTAAGCAGAAAACATAAGGTGGTAAAAAAAAATATGCTTTCTTATTGAGAAGGGATGTGAACTAGTATTATTTTAATTTTTGAGAACTGTCACTTCACTTGAAATCTACTAAACTATTAAAGCTCCATTAAATTACACAAACACTTATTGATTTCCTTATGTTAGGCATTCTACTAAATGCTAGTGATGTACTGATGAGGGTAATATGTCCTCTGTCCACAACCAGCTATAGTCCCACCAGGGACACCCACATGCCTTACTATAACACATAACTAAATGAGGAATAGAAACACATAGGTCAATAAAACAGTTATTTGAGTATAAAAGGATTATTTTTGATGGAAACTATGAAATACAAGCTACTTTTGAGTTTCATCTTAGAGTATCAGTAGGCATTTGACACAGAGAGAAGGAAAGGACATGCAGATGGGAAATTAACAACCAAATGAGCACATGTTATCAGCAGGTCTAGTGAACTGGCAGCATGGCAGCAAATAGATCGGGGAATTTAGGTTACAGAGTTTGGAAACATTTAAAGGCTACACACCCTAATATCTGTTAACGAGCATCTATGTGATAGAACAAAATAATTTTGGTGTGTTGGAGCCAGCTCTAGCTGGCTAGCACAGGATTAAAAGGGGAAACTGGGTACATATTTTTCCAATTCCAAATTCAGTGACATGACTTTGGTACCTTGAGATTGGCCATGGTGGCAGTGTTTATCTATCCTGTGGAAATCAGCAAATGCTACAAATCAGGCAGAACTTTATTAGAAACACATTTGTTAAACATTTCCCAGCATGCCATGGTACACACACACACACACACACACACACACACACTTATTCACTAACTCAAATATTCAAGGAGTGTTTATAGAGTATCTTCTGTGTGTCAGCATCTTAAGGATAAAGTTTGAGAAAAAATAAAATGTTTCTGTCCTAGTGCAATCATAAACAAATATAATAACTAAAATTGTTATAGGTGTTAATAAGTGAGATGAGATGAAAAAACAAAACTATGTAATGGATGAACTAGAACAACCAGGTTTCAGTGAAGGAGTTCTACCTTAGACAGGCATATATGAGAAGGCCTCTTTAAATTGGTGGTACTTTAGCTGAGGCCTAAATGTTGAGAAGGTAAATAGCATGTGAAGATTTGGCAACAATGTATTTCAAGCAGAGGAGACAGTTCAAGTTCAAAATGGTAGAAGGAAGCATTTTTATCCCTAGGTGAATGTGGCTAAAATGCAATGAATAATGGTAAGAACAACAGAGACTGAGGACTGAGGATAGAAAGGTAATCAGTGATCACTTCAAATCTGGTCTTGCAAGCCAAGCATCTAGGCAGAAATAAATTAGATGTATACTAATGCATGTGTTCATTAATTTATTTGGCATATATTAGACAGTAGCTACCATGCCAGGTTATTAAGAAAAAGGAATAATATATAGTCTCTTCCTTAAAGAATCCACAGCCTTTTGCGAGGGCATGATGAAGGATCAGGATCTCTGCATGTCACGAACTGTATGGGAGGCTCAGGTTCCCCATCTTCACATTCTATCATCCCTTCCTTCCATGACTAATTTAGGAAGTTCACTGGGGTATCTCTATCTACATGTTTAAATCCTATAAGAGATGCTAGTAAAATAAAACTAAAATTATATTAATATTTTGACTAGGTGTACTCAAATTTTAACACAGAAAATTTAACCTAAGGAGTCTCTGAGAGAATGTATATACTCAGTATGATGGCTGGCAAAATAAAGGAAAAAAAATCTTATTAGTAAATTAGATTTTACTCTAGTCTATGTGTAGAATTATAGCAAAGGACTTCCTTTTTTCCTATGTAGGTAATGCTCTAAATTTGAATCAAAGCTGTCAAAAACATACGTGTATTACCAAGGTAGAGTCAAGGTTTTGGTTTTTATCATTCTGCTTTGAGAAACAGTCTATACTTAAAAAAAAAGAGAGAGAGGAAGTAAGGGAGAGACATCCTGTAATCAAGAAATAATGTTTTCTAGATTGTGTAGAGCTACCTGGCCAGGAAGACTAAAACAAAGCCTAGTCTTAAATATGCAGTAAAAAAAAAAAGACAGAGAAGAAATTAAAAAGATGGATTCCTTAGCTCTCCCATAAGAGAAATTTTCAGTTATGGCTATCTAGGCTTCTGGGAGAAAAAGGACCTAACACATAAGAACAGGGGAAAACAGTCAGTGGCTCATCCCTCAACTCCGAGAAAGCAAGCAACACTATATACCAAGTGCTTTGCTAAAATATTAAAATAAAAAATGAGAAAAAATGTCAGTTAGTTCAATATGGATCTAAGAACAAATGGTTGAACTCCTCCCCATGCAACAGACAGTCGCATCTTCTGGTGCAGTACCAGCACGTCCCCAGATACAATGGTGAAGGTTGGAGTAAACTGATTTGGCCAGATTTCGTCATCAGGGCTGCCTTCAACTCTGGAAAAGTGTATATTATAGCCATCGATGACCCCTTTGTCAACCTCAAATACATGGTCTACATGTTCCAGTAGGATCCCATCCATGGCATATTCAAAAGCACAGTCAAGGCTGAGAAAGGGAAATTTGTCATCAATGGAAAGCCCATCTCTATCTTCCATAAGCAAGATCCCACTAGCATCAAATGGGGTGCTCCTGGTGCTGAGTATGTTGTGGAGTTCACTGGGGTCTTTACCACCATGAAGAAGGCTGGGACTCACTTGAAGGATGGAGCCAAGAGGGCCATTATCTCTGACCCTTCTGTTGATGTCCCCATGTTTGTGATGGTATGAACCATGAGAAATATGACAATTCCCTCAAGATTGTCAGCAATGCCTCCTGTACCACCACCTGCTTGGTCCCTGTGGCCAACACCATCGATAACAACTTTGGTATCATGGAGGGAATCATGACCATAATCCATGCCATCATTGTCACCCAGAGGACTGTGGACAGCCTTTTTTGGAAGCTGTGACATGATGGTCAAGGGGCTTCCCAGAACATCATCCCTGCTTCTAGTGGCGTCACCAAGGCAAGTTCATCCCTGAGCTGAATGGGAAGCTCCCTGGCATGGCCTTCCATGTTCCCACTCCTACTATGTCAGCCATGGATCTGACCAGCCACCTGGAGAAAGCCACTAAATACGATGACATTAAGAAGGTGATGAAGCAGACATCGGAGGGCCCCTCAAGGGCAACCTTGGCTACACTAAGGACCGGGATGTCTACTGTGACTTTAATAGTGACACCCACTCTTCTACCTTTGATACCAGGGTTGTCATTGTTCTCATTGACTACTGGGTCAAGCTGACTTCCTGGTAGGACAATGAATTTGTCTACAGCAACTGGGTATGGACCTTATGGTTTACATGGCCTCCAAGGAGTAACAGCCCCCTGGACCACCAGCCCCAGCAAGAGCAATAGGAAGAGAGAGGCCCTCAGCTGCTGAGGAATCCTTGCCCCACCTCATCCCCAACACAATGAGAGTCTCTCAACCTCTGGGATGAACATAGTTTTCATCCCAGACACCCTGAAGAAGGGGAGGGCCTTGGGGAGCACTACCTTGTCATATATCCAGACAAAAAGAATTTTAAATACAAAAATAAAACAAATGGTTGAACTATGAAGTGCTAAAGTTTATTAGATAAAGTTATGAATAAGGTTCTACGGGATTGCAAGTGGACATTTAGAAAGCAGAAACTGATTTTGTGAAATAATTACAAGAAAATTTATACCTCAAAATATACAGCTTAAAACTAAAAAAAAAAAAAAAAAAAAAAATAGAAGAAACCAAAACAAAAAGCTGCCTCAGAAGTAAAGGAACCCTTCAAAAAAGCCAAAAGGAAAAAAAAAAAAAAAGAAAGAAAGAAACGCTAAGAAACATAAACACAAATCGTGATATATAGACTATCTTGAGTGTTCTGAAAATTTATGTAAATTCAAGCTGCAATTAATGTCATCTTGGATAACTGATGCAAAGCCTTGGGCGTGTGCTGAGAAGATGGTCAGATGAGAGATATCTGCATAAGCCCATGTCCCCAAAATGACAACACACTCAGTGAACAAACAATCTATAAAAGTCAACCCCACAAAAGTAGGCAATAAAGAAATGCATTTGCTCACACCTTGTTTCTGAGTAAAGGAGGAAAATGTCTCCACTGAGGGACCCAACCAACCCTTACACAGACTCATGGCCTGAATCCACACTACCTGCATGGCACAAAATCCTTCAGGACCAGATAAACCTGGTTTTGGAATGTTTTTGGTAGCATATTTAACATAGAGAATCAGTAATACAAGAGATAACTAGAATAAATATGTCTAAGAAATTCCTTTGTAAAGTAGTCTCCTACAAAATGTTCTTCATTCTTGCCTAAAGGGCATACAATTTTTAAGAAGTTAGGTTATTTCCTTAAAGGGGGATAGGAGGTTCCTAACACATCTATTGGCTTCTACTGTGCTTTACTCACTGAGTTGAGACTGCCCTTAGCAATTATTTGACAGTATGAGATGTAGACCAAGTAAATGAGAATCATCCAGGATAATTTTTAAATTGCACACTTCTGTGCCCTCCTCCAGACCTGGGGATGTATATTCTTAATATTAAAGTTTGATAAATGGGACTGTGCTGTGGGGCTGCCCTCAAGCAAGCTTTGGAAAAGCCAATAAATGTTATTTTTATCATAAGCAACAGATATATATCTCTCTCTATATATAGATATATATCTATATATAGATATATATCTCATATATATCTCAAATATATATATACATATCAAGTATGTATGTGTGTATGTGTGTGTGTGTGTGTGTGTGTGGTGTGCGTGTGTGTATATATACATATATATGTATATATACATATATAATATATTATATTAGATGTATATATTAGATACATATACATATGTATATATGTATATATACATATATAATATATTATATTAGAGAACAATTATATATTATATATATATATATATATATATATATATATATATATATATCCTTCTTGGAGAAGGAAATTTAAATTGTTATTAAAAACTGCCCCTCACTTTATGATGGGGACAATCACAATTATTTAGAAGTTGCCTCTAAGCAGAATATCATAAAAGAAAGAGCTGCTGGCTCCTCTCGAACTTCACCCTTGGAGAAAGCATGGAAGGAGGAGGAGGGTAACAGACTTCAGAGCCAAAAAACAAACTATAAAATATACACAGCCAACGACAATACTGCAACCTTGGGAAACCTTCTAGAAGACAGAATCTTGCAAGATCTCTGTGTATATGTGGGGTGTGGGGCAGGTAAATTACAACCTAGGGAAGCAGAGGACCAGGCATCATGAATATAGAAATGGTAAGACAGCTTTCCAGCTGTGCTCCTCCCTCTCACTCCTGCCCTCGGGGCATGATTACCTGGTCCAGTTACAAATGGTGTAAGTAAGAGTAATTCCAGCCACAGCCTCTGAAGGCATTGGAACACTGGGAAGTTGGGATGAAGCTGGGTTGAGAAGCATTGTAACCAAGTGCAGTTCATCTTGTCAGACCCTGATATTTCCCTTTCTTCCCCCGAAGTATAGAGTAGCTCAACGGGAGGAGATAATTTGTGGAAAAAAAACAATGTTTAGGGGAAGTAATGGGAGGCTTCCTAAGGTCAGACGGTTTGAACCCAGATTGCAACATGAAAGTTTACCTGACCTGGAGGGTTTCATCCTCCTTAATTCATCAGGTGGGTCAAAGCCCTCATATCCCAGGCACACCGTCTAATAATTTTTCAGGTATGAACAGGAAAATCTATAAAATCTGTGAGGAATTCAAGAGTTATAAAAACAAAACCAAACCTAAAAGACATAAATCAGAGAAAACAGAAGAAATAAATGACCCAGAACAAGAACTCAAAGTGTGCATAACAAAGAGCTTAGAGTGTATGTATGTGTGTGTGTGTGTGTGTGTGTGTACATATATATATAAGCATATAGAGAGAGCATATATATAATCTATATATGATATGTATATTATATTTTAGACAGAGAATATATTATATATGTAATTTAAAATATATATTATATTAGAGAACAAATATTTTATATATATTTATATTATATATAATATATTATATATTTATATATTATATATTTATATATTATATATTTATATATATTATATATTTACATAATATACATTTATGTATATATTAGCCAACTCAAAGATTGGTAAATACTCATCTAAAATTCATAAAGATATGGAAAGCATAAAGCAAAATGTAAGATCTATGGGAGTTCTAGGTGGACAGGAAAAAAATAAATAAGAAGGAGAAACACTTGAAATAATGACTGGCTGTCACTTAGAATTAAAAAAAGATACAAATTATCAGACTGATCAGTTGCAGAGAGCCAAAAAGAGATAAATGAGAAAAAAACAAAACTTCACAATTAGGTATGATATTAGAAATTTAAAATTTAGAAACAAAAATGTCAAGTGTAGAACAAAAGACCAGGTCAAACACAAAGAACAAACCTCAGATACTTTAAAAAATAATTTAAACTTAGGTAAAACATTATCTATACTATGAAATCTTTTAAAATTTATGATTTGCTTTCTTGAACTCTTGTCAAGGAATTTTTTTAAGGAGGGAATCCAAAAGGAATCAATGAAATTTTCAGTGGGATGTTTGTAAATCAACGGAAATTGATCAAATGGAAAGTCAAGTGAATAAAGAAAGTATATTCTCTACATGGATGTTGGGTTGAATTAATAGAAATTCCTTTCTATTCTTTGCCCCTTCCTGTAGTAATGCCCTTTTCAGTGTGACTTTGCAACTTCATCCAGCAAGCCTTTCCCCACCTCTGAGTTGGGCCAGCCTTGTGATTTGCTTTAGCCAACAGCATGCTGGAGAGGTGGCAGTGCCCTCCTTCTGGGCCTGGACTTACCACGCACCCTGCTTGCTCTCCTAGAACCCACACATGAGACTGCTAGAAGATAAAGGTCATGTGACCTGACCTTGAATGATTCACTGGTTGTCAGCTGGCCTAAGATTTCCTTAGCATATCCCATTGCTTTCACAAATGGATGGCTCCAATTCCTTGAAGAATCCATGACAGGCTCATCTGCCATAGTTTATTCTCAACCACTCTTCCGGCTGAAGTTTTATACAGAATATTGCAGACTCTTAGAACTAAAAGGAAACTTAAAGGTCATACTCCTGTCTAAACTTTCAGATGCTCCTCTTAATCCAGGGAATATATTAGTCTGCCTGAGATAGATCACAATGTTTTCCAGGTCAGACCTTGATTCCTGTTCAGAACTCTTTACTTCCATCCAATCTGGCCTTTATTTGGAAGCAATACATACAGGCTTTTTTCTTTAATACTCTGGTTTACTTTTTTAAAAATGTAATATATATCAAATCCCTTGAGTGCTTTTAAACAGCATTTGTGGGGAAATGATCAGAGACCTACTGACAAGACAAAACGACTATCTTTTAAAGTTGCTTTAGGGACATAATAGATAATCAGTTGAAAAATGTACACTGTTTCATAATGTGATGTTAGTATGAATATGTACAAGAACAGAAAGGTAGTATAAATTTCCTCAGGCAACAAAAATAAAAGACAGTTGTTGGCTTACAAACACAAACTCCAGGAAGAATGAGGATGAAACCAGCAGTATGCCACTTTTTAAATAACAGATTCACTGTTTCCTTTAGTAACAACAACAACAACAACAACAAACTAACTTATTTACTCAGAAACACCAACCTAGGCTATGCCTGAACAAAATTTACCATAAATCAGTCCTTGAAGGGAGAATCTTGGTACAATTTTGTGATAAGAGTTGGCCTGAGTGGAAAGAAAGCTCTATACTTTCTGCAGGGTTCTACTTGTGGGTAATCACAGGGCATCATCAGGGTGTTCCTATCACTTTGCAGTAAGCCGATAGGGGTCTGTACTTTAGATATCATTTTCCAAAACACATTAAACAACCCTAATGCACTCTGGTGGGCCTTTTATTACTGTCCATAAATGCTTTAAAGCAAACAAAATCAGATCCGTGAAAATCACTGTTATTATATATTTACCAAAAATCTATGCTGCTCTAAGTAAATGGAAGTTACTGGTAGAGCAAATCTGACATGTTAAGGTATGATGGCTCTGAAAATTTTCACAGGGAAAGTCATTTTAAATTAAAGACTGAAAATCTTTATACTCTTTGTACTTTTTATAAGCCTGGGTGCTTTAAGTATTTGAATTTAAATACTTGATTGGTTAGTCCTGAGTGTTTGTTGCTGAACATCTAGTGAAAGTTACCAATATTTTAAACATCAATTTTCACAGAAACAAATAACACATTTTTTAGCATTACAGGCAGAATAAAGGGAAGAATTTTTAGGTAAAATGAAGCTCTTTTGAATGAGACTTCATTATTATAAAAGCAGAATGCTTATTTTAACAGCAAAACCATACTGTAATATAAAAAGTATTTCTAGAATATTTTGCAAACTCCACATATTAATGAAAGCCTTCATTTGTATTCGATAATTATATGATCTCTTAAGTTAATTTACTTGAACGCATCTTAGATAATAAGCAGATAACATAATAAAAATGTAGGTGTTGTGGTTTTAGATATTTCAATTTTGAACAGAGAAGATAAAAGTATTTAGACTTCTCTTTATACCACAGTAACTAAACTGTATGTTTGATGTGTCCTTCTTATGTATAAAACTTTTAAGCGGCATTTAAGATTTTAACACAAAAATAGGCAGTCTTCTGGTTTTTTCTTTAGTTATATTATTAACTTTTCAAGGAAAACAGGCCTAGCTCAATGAATAATTCATTATGAGTAGGAGGGAAAAACTGTAACATGAAAATCTTATTTGATATGATAAAACAGAACACATGTATTTATTCTTATGTCACTAAACATATACTATTCTAGGACAGTATCCCTTACAAGCGGAAATAACAAAATATGTGTATGACAATAGTAGCAAAATAAGCTATGCATCCAGTGTAGCTTATCTTACTTTTAAACAGACAGATGTTACACACACACACACACACACACACACACACACACACTTTTTTTTTTTTTTATCTTTCTTCCTTCCCTATGCTGAAGCCAAATATATTTTATTAACATTGGTTAAAATAACATCACTTCCCAAATCTTTGAAGGAATAAAAATGTTCCAAAAGATGAAAAAGACTTTTAGTATTGCTTCTTGAGATTCTTCAAGACCAAATAAAACAATCCTAAATCAATCATTTCAATAATCCTTTGACTTTCCTCTTTGCTGTATGCATCTATGAAGGCTTATAAACAGAAAACTAAAGAACACTTTAGGTTTTTCTGAAATTATATCAAGAATTGTGTAGTCATAGATAGCTTATGTTACTGAAAATTGCATTTTTAAGGATAAACAAAAAAGGAAACACATTTTTTTTCCAAAAGTGTAATAGTTTTGAAAGCTAACACATCACACTTTTATACCCTTGACATTTAATTGAAATATATTATCCTACAAGAGTGTTTATTTTCAAACATGTATTTATAAATTTTAATGAATATTTACTGTGCATTTGATTCATTAAATGAAGTGCATAACTACTTTTGAAGATAAAGATGAATCTAAAAAATAGCATTGCATCTTATACCCTTAACAATGAGATGAGACACAGATCCTTGTTATTAAACCAATTCTATTAATGTGGGCAAAAGTAGATAACTTCATTTTTTGTGGGGGCTTCCCCACTGACCATTGAAACCGGATATGGGCATTGATCTTTTATATCTTGGGTACAAATCAACTGAATTTCAGTCAATTTCCCAAGTTTTGTTTTTTTAAATTATGTTTAGTCCATCACAAAACAACCAAACAAAAAATCCATGTTTTTAAGTCCCCAAAATGGTTTTATTTCATATTCAACAGTGCAGTGCAGTTTCATAAGACGACTGAAATTATAATTAATTTAGATCTCTATTTCAATATATTTTAGGACCATCTCACTTAGAAGTAATATATTTTGGGCCCATCATTAATCAGGACCTGTGGGATAGGACTTTCTCTGAAAGATCAAGTCATTACATTGACAGTGTTTGGACTAAATATTAGTAACAGGGTGAAATGTATTATCATCACTTGCCCAATTCAAATTTCACCTTGTTTTATTTATCATATTAAATAAAGTGCCAATGTTAAGGTCATCTTGATCCAGTGGTCTCAACTAGTCACAGATGAATTTCTGTTAAAAGCAAAAATGTCACTATCTAATAAAAGTTCTTAGGTCTGCTTAATTATGTTAGATTAACTTTTCTATTAATACAATTAAATTCATGAAGTTATTTGAGAAAATATGCAGAAGTTAAAACTATACAAGAGCCCAAATACAGTAAGCCTATTTCAGTGATTAGAAATTCTTCATTTGAATTATAAATTGTTATAAGTCACTGTGGTTAAAAATGGAACTACCTCTTAAAGTAAACTTGTAGACTATTAGAAATATGTTGAGTTCCCTCAGTAAAAATTTACACAAGCTTTTCTATCTTTCTTTAAAAATGTTTTTTTGATATAATGATATATCTCTAAAGCAATACTTTCTAAAAACTAACAAAAACTTTAATGTTTTCCTTTACCAAAAACATTTCATGTTTATAGCTGTAACAGCATTGCAACCCTTCTTGAGGGTTAACTTGATTCAAGTTTATGCACTCCTTGCTTCCAGACCTAAGGCCCCTTGGTGTATAGTAGAACAAACCTACCTTCCTTGAGATTTGCAGACCACGGGTCTTGAGGAGTGAAGGGCCAGACTCTCCCAGAAGATGAGGCCTGACCCCATTCAAAAACAGCTGCCACTGATGGCAGCTAGTCTGTTCAGGGTCATGTTGACATGGGAGTAACCGCTTGGGCACCCACTTCTCTTGCATGTAGCTCTTACCATTTCCCACACCTCTCCCTTAAAACCCTCCCAGCTTCACCTGTCCCAGGAAGATGGTCTTTAGGATGTTAGTCCACCATCTTCCCAGGTTGCCAGCTTCCTGAATAAAACAACCTTTCCTTTCCTACCATCACTTGTCTCTCAAATATTGATTTTCAAGCGGTGAGTAGCTAACCCTGAGTTCAGAACCAGTTCTATGTCCAGTAACATAGCTGAGCAATTTTTTCCCATTTCCTCTTGACAAAATTTTAAGGAAATTCTTTCATTCTAAGTATGTATTACATGATATATTATGCATATACATATGGCACACATATATTCCTTGCAATACAAAGAAACAGTACATTTCCTCCTCGTGTGAAAACATGTGTATAGCATATTTTTCAATTTTTTTTAATATTTATTTTTGAGAGAGAGAGAGCGAGCGAGCAAGCAGAGAAGGGGCAGAGAGAGAGAGGGAGACACAGAATCTAAAGCAGGCTCTAGGCTCCAAGCTGTCAGCACAGAGCCCGATGCCAGGGCTCCAACTCACAAGCTGTGGGATCATGACCGGAGCTGAAGTCAGACGCTCCACTATCTGAGCTACCCAGGCACCCCTATTTTTCAAGTTTTTTAAGATTATTACTTTTTGTTTTGGTAACTCAAGCAATAATAGATACTATAACTATTACAAACATCATTAAAAGGAACATGTCTCTTGTTCTTAAGATGTAAAGCTCGCCATGAAGGGACACAGGATTCACATTCAAGTCATCAGGAAATATTGTATCTCTTCCTTTCTGCTCTGAGCCACCTACATTTCTGGCTTACAGCCAGAGCCTGTTAAGATTCTCTGCTTCGATCCTTGCGTGATAATCTATTCTCAACTTGGTATCCAGCATAATTCTTTAAATGTTTAAATCAGAGTCACCGATGATGCTCTAGAACTCTCTCTGCTTTTTCTGAGACTTTGATCTTTATACCCATAAAAATATTTAGTAAACCTTGATCTGGTAAAAGTTCTGAATCATCACTTTGACTTGACAACCTGACTTAAGAACTATTGAAATTTCATGAAAAATACCAAAAACAGGTGTTCTGGGATCTATCATTCTTGGATGTTTTCACGAAAATTTTCAAACGAATACTGAATACAATGAAAGAAAATTTGGAAATGTCATTTAGGAAATGCAGTATTTGTTTAGTATTATTTACAAAGTAATTTATAAAATAGTTCCTCGAAGTATTAAATATTTTTTTTAAATATTGATGATAGCTTTCTTATCAAAGAGAAATCAGCTACATCTGTGCTGAAGAACATTTATGTATATTCAACACCAACGTTTTAATACAAACATTCTAAATATCTAATTCCTGTGTGTATGTAAAAATATGTGTGAATTTTGGCAATTTTAGCTTCAAGTTAGATTGGTGGATATTTGTTCCTTTTTAAATATAATACTATATGGCACACGGACCACAAATAATTTCTAATATACTCAGGATCCAGTGGTTTGTTAACTTAGGAAGAAGAGTTAAAATGATGATCTACTCCACCAAAATTTTTAGTGATACTAGATTAAAAAATATAACTTTATCTTCAATATTGAACTTTTTTAGATGTATAATAACATTCTTATTAATGCCAGATGTTCCAATTAGAATTTCTACATGCTTCACTTTCATTGCATGACTTGTATGAAAAAGTGAAAGATTAATGGAATTCTCTGGTTCTCTATTTGAAGCATCTGACAGCACTACTTTAAAATTGCCACCTTTAGGGGCATCTGGGTGGCTGAGTGGGTTAAAAGTCTGACTTTGGTCAGGTCATGATCTTGCGGTTTGTGAGTTCAAGCCTCCCATTGGGCTCTGCCCTGGCAGCGCAGAACCTGCTTGGGATTCTCTCTCCCTCTTGCTCTCTGCCCTTCCCGAAATTGTCTGTGTGTGGGCATGCATGTTCTCTCTCTCTCTCAAAATAAATAAATAAATAAACTTAAAAAATAAAATAAAATTGGCACTTCTAAAATTATCACTCTTTGCTAGTGTAGCCAGAATACCAATAAGTTCATATCCTGTGGCAAACAGTTCACATGCAAAACAAAACTTGGGTTAAAAAAAAATGAGCTAATTTAGAAGTTATATGATCTAAAGGAAAAGCTATGCTTCATTCACTGATAACGTAACAGCATCTCTGCCACTGCACATATTAGTTATTTTAAAGGACTGTATAGTCTTATTTATTTTTTTTTTAGGTTTATTTAATTTCAAAGAGAGAGAAAGAGAGGGCACATGAGTGGGGGAGAGGCAGAAAGAGAGTGAATGGTGAGACAGAATCCCAAGCTCCATGCCTAGCTCTGCAGGGATCAACCCCAGGAACTGAACTGTGAGATCATGACGCGCCAAAACCAAGAGGCAGATGCCCAACCAACTGAGCCGCACAGGAGTCCCTAAGATAGTTTTCTTCAAATAATGATGGAAAATGCTGGTTTCTTCAGTAGATTTGTGCTTTCTGATTTCTCCTTTTTTTCCAAATATGGTAAAATACATGTCTGCTCAATCTTATGGCAGTGATAATACCACAGTCCTCATGATGGATGTTAAATAACTACAAAGATTTTGTCTAACTTACGTGTCAATTATCAACTGTCTTACAAATAGAAAATCAGCAAACATGATTTTTTTTTTAGCTCATTCCTTTTAGGTTTTATTGCAGAAAAATAAAACCTTATGTAATAATAACATGAATAGTAAGTTGAAGACTTATAACATAAAGTGATTGCAAAACTACTGTGACATTTTAGATGACTTCCTATACGCACACAGCAGAGATCCTCAACCTCCATTTTTTTCACATATTCCATATACAACCAACTCCTGATATTTCCTACTGACTTTATCAATTGTCTGGGCTTGTGATCTTCTATACAACTGGCTGATATGGCAAGGAGCCTGTCGGGGCATCAAATACTTTTCTCAACACTGCCCAAACTCCAAAAGGAGTTAGCTCCTCATAATTATTACTATCTGAACACATCTAATTTTATTAGCCAGCCTCATACATACTTCTGTAAAAAGATAATGATAGAAGTGCTATAAGTGGATTTTTTTAGATTTATCCATGTCTTAATACTTGATTCACTGCATGTTCAGCTACTAGAGTAATGAATTAGACTGAACACTAGGACACGGGGCATGAACAAGCAAATACAAATAAATGGTCATAAGGCTTGTGTTTTCACTTTGTTCTTTAACACAAAATAGAAGTTTTTAAAGCTAATGAGTGGGAAAGATAAGAAGATACTATACTTGTGACTCCATATGACTGAAATACCTGAAAAACATTCATGCTCTCCACCAGCCACCAATATTTCCTAGTCTTCCTTAAAATTAGGTTGGGATCATGTGACAATTCTGTTCAAAGAATGGCGAGTATGTGTGTTATTTCTGGCCTAGGGCACTAAAGAGGCAGTGTGCCTCCCCCTCTCCTCTCTTTCCCTGCCTTTAATTACTTTTTGAAGCCATAAGATAAAAAAACAACAAACAAACAAACAAACAAACAAAAAAAAAACTGAGTTCCAAAGGGTCTCATTACAGGGAAGAAACTAACTTGTACCATCATCAAACTGGCACAGCAATTTACTAAAAACAATTTCTTGTGCCAAACCCTAAGAGCTGGAGGTGTTCAGAGTTTGTATTTTCTGCTGTCATTGTTGTTTCATTTTTGTCGTTGTTGTGGGGTGGTTTTTTTGTTGTCTTGTTTTCTGCGTTTTTTTAGTTACTACAGCCTCTTCTAGCCTAGTACATCCTGACAAATACATTTCTTCTCCAGATATTTCACTGTTTGCTCTGTCACATTTTCAGGTTTTGTTTAAATACCCCCTGTTGGGGGAAGTCCTCCTTGACCACTGAAATAAATCATTTGCATTTTAGAACTAGATTAAGCTTTTATTCAACACTATTAAGGAAAAGACTGTGAGTGGAGACTGGGGGGTTGGTGGACAAGGATGGGAAATCGGGTTGGGGGACATATGTTCCCTAATTCTAAGCAACTAATCTATTATTACTATTGTTACTATTTAGACAAAAATTCTGCTCTTCTGTTTTAAGATTTATTATGGTCTTGTTTTTAGAAATAAGCAAATGGTTACAACCATCACTAAGAGGGGGAGGTGAGAGGTAGGGCAAAAATAAAAAAGGAAGCATCAGTCTTGAAAATGCTTTTTAAAATACCATCCATGTTTTTATAACACTTTTTAAAATACTATTTTTGCCAGTACCATACTGTTTGATTACTGTAGTTTCATAATGTATTTTGAAATCAGAAGGTATAATGCCTCTAGCTTTGTTCCTCTTGCAAAAGGCTGCTTAGGCTATTCGAGGCCTTTTGTAGCTCCAAATGAATTTTAGGAATTACTGTGTCTATTTCTGCCAATAATGCCATTAGGATTGTAATAGGGATTGCGTTGAATCTGTAGATCACTTTGGTAGTATGGACTTTTAAATGATATTATTTTAATCCATAAACAGAATGTCATTCCATTTATGTGTCTTATTTAACTCCCTTTATCAATTTTTTTTTAATTTTCAGTGTACAAGTATATTACCTAATCAGTTTTTTCTAAGTATTTTATTATTTTTGTAAATATTGTAAATGAGGTTGTTTTAATTTCCTTTTCAGATAATTCAGTTAGTGTATAGAAATGAATTGGCATATAGATCAATGGAACAGAATATAAAGACCAGAAATCCACACATTTATGGTTAACCGATCTACAATGGATTAGACCTGAATCTTACACTTTATACCAAAATAAACTCAAAATGGATTAAAGACTTCAACATAACACTTGAAACCATAAGATGGCTAGGAAAAAACAGAAAAACAGGAGAAAAGCTTTGTGACATTCCTCTTGGAAGTGATTTTTTTTTTGTTGTGTTTTTTTGTTTGTTTCTTTGTTTGTTTTAGGGGCAGGGAGAGGGGCAGATGGAAAGGAAGAGAGAGAATCTTTATGCCCAGCCCAGAGTCGATACACGGCTTGATCTCATGACTATGAGTTCATGACCTGAGCTCAAATCAAGTTGGACACTTGACCCGACTGAGCCACCCATGGACCTCAGCTATAATAATTTTTTGTATGCAATACCAAAAACATGGCAACAAAAGTAAAAATAGAGAAGTACAAGTACATCTAACTAAAAAGCTTCTGTACAGCAAAGGAACAATCAACAAAATGAAAAGGTAATTTGTGAAATGGGAAAAAATATTTACAAACCATATATCTGATAAGGGGTTAATCTCCAAAATATATAACTCAATAGCAAAAAAAAAAAAAAATCAAATTAAATGAATAAAAAAAACAGGCAAGGGATGTGAAAGGGCTTTTCTCAGAAAAAGACATACAAATGGCCAAGAGGTATATGATATGGTGCTCAGCATCGCTAATCATCAGGAAAATGCAAATCAAAACTACAATAATATATCTCTTTACATTTGTGACAATGGTTATTACCGAAAGAACAAAAGATAACCATTTGTATAATCATTATAGGAAACAGTATGATGGTTCTTCAAAAAAAAAAAAAAAATCAAAAACAGAGCTACTATATATTTAGCAATCTTACTTCTGGGCATATATCCAAAGAAATCGAAATCACGATCTTGAAGAGAAATATCTGTACTCTCATAGTCCATGCAGCATTATTCATAATAACCAAGATAAGGAGACAACGGAAAAGTCAGTTAACGAATGAACGGACAAAGAAAATGTGGTATAAATAGTACCTGTACCCTGGCGAAGAGCCAAAAAGGATGGGCGTTTGTGTGGTGGGTGACGTCAGACAGACTCCTCCTGGATGAGCGTCTTCGGGCTTCCTCGGGGGAGTTTCGCAGCCTGGGACTCCCCTGCCAACCCCCCCTTGACCTCCTGAGATCCTGCGAGATCCCGGGAGAACGGGATCCCTCTGGGAAAAGTGGTTGCAGCTGCCGTCTCCTGATTTGGCCATTCTCTGAGCTGCCCACTCAGCACGTGTCAGCACTTCCTCGACTTGCTCCTTCCTTAGGACCCATGCTTTCTCCCGAACACACCCAACGCCATTTGGAGAAGCCACACAGCACACCCCACAGACTCCCAAGGGTGCCCTGCTTGCCTTCCTGGGAATCCCCACACTCCATCCACCTGTACCAGGTCCTGGCTCTGGCCGGAAGTTGTCCTCAGCTGTGTGAAACAAAGGCGCCCCTAATGATATTCAGCTTCTTAAAAAGAAAAAAAAAAAAAAAAAAAAAGAAATCTGCCATTTGTGACAATACGGATGAACCTGGAGGACTTTACACTAAATCAAATAAGCCAGCCATAGAAAGACAAATACTGCATGATCTCACTTGTAAGTGGAATCTAAAATAATCAAACTCCTAGAAACAGAGTAGAATGGTAGTTGCTAGGGTCTGAGGAAGGGGGAAATGGGATGATGTGGGTCAAAAGGTACAAAGTTTCAGTTATGCAAGATGAGTAAGTTCTGGAGGCTCTAATGTGCATAATGGTGACAACAGCTAACAATACTATATTGTATACTTGAAATTTGCTAAAAGAATAGATCATAAGTGTTCTCACCAAAAAGATTTAAAAAAAAAGAAGAAGAAGAAGAAAATAACTGTATGAGGTGACAGATATATTCATTAGCTAGATTCTGGTGCTCATTTCACAATTTACACATATTTTAAAACATCAAATTACACACCTTAAATAGATGCAAGTTTTGTTTTTCAATTACACCTCAATAGAGCTATTTAAAAAATACTGTCCATTAGGCCACTGCTTATCTGTGCCCACTTTAAATTTCTTCACAGCATGTTACACATCATGGCTTAGGTTGTATAGTTATTTATTATGTACTTATTATATGAGGGGTCTGATGGAAGTGAATTTCATTGAGAACTTTAGATTTAACTTTAGAAAGTTCATTTAGAACTTTCTTACACTAAGTTTCCAGTGACAAGAATAGAACTACATACTTAGTTGATGTGAACACACAATAAATGATTTCTAACTACATGAAGAAATTCTCATTTCATTTTGGATAGAGAGGATAGCATTAAAAAGTGAGTCTTTGCTGGGGCGTCTGGGTGGCTGAGTCGGTTAAGTGTCGGACTATTGATCTCCACTCAGGTCATGATCTCACCATTCAGTGACTCAGTTTGTGAGTTTGAGCCCCATATCGGGCTCTGCACTGACAGCGCGGAGCCTGCTTGGGATTCTGTCTCACCCCCTCTCTGCACCCCCTCAAAATCAATCAATTAATTTTTTTAAAGTGAGTCTTGGGGTGCCTGGATGGCTCAGTCAATTAAGCAGTGGACTCTTGGATTCGGCTCAGGTCATGATCTCACAGTTCATGAGTTCAAGCCCTGTGGAGGGCTCTGTGCTGACAGTGCAGACCCTGTTTTGGGATTCTCTCTCTCTCTCCCCCTCTGTCTCTGCCCCTCCTTCACTCTCTCTCCCTATCTCTCTCTCTCACTCAAAATAAATAAATAAACTTTAAAAAAAAAGTGAGTCTTTGTCAGTGACCTTCTCACCTGCAGCTGTGGCTGCCATCAATATCAGGGAGAAGTAAATGTGAAAGTAAAAATTCAGTGGGCATCTGAGTCAGGGGCATTGAGGAAAGAGATACACCATCTGAACATACCACTAAAACTGAAGAGCAAGACAACACAACCAAATTTAGGAGTAGACAAGTGGCCACAAGGAGACAAACAAGGGAATGGAGATAAAGAAGTAGTGAGCAACAGCCTAGAAATTTGTCGAAAGAAATCTTGTTTTCCTTGCACACTTGAGTTGTTGCTGTAACTCCTACTGTACAATGGGGCAACCTGGAGAAGGGTTTTTACTAGAGTGTGATCAGTAGAGATGTTAAGATATTAACTGTCTAATAAACCAAATTAAAAAAAAAACTATTTATATAGAAAATCCATAAAACATTACAGGATATGACCCTATCACTTTCTTTGTATTTTTTTATCTTGTTAAATTTAATATTTTCTATGAACTAAACAGCATTTATTTTGAGAACTATGGGCAGGTTTCAATTTAAAACAAAAAGGAGTCAAGACAAATTACTCATATCAAATAATCAGGAGTTAAAACACTA
Organism: Neofelis nebulosa; assembly: GCF_028018385.1. Classification (NCBI taxonomy): domain Eukaryota; kingdom Metazoa; phylum Chordata; class Mammalia; order Carnivora; family Felidae; genus Neofelis; species Neofelis nebulosa. Next base: position 41,059,254 of record NC_080783.1, on the reverse strand, counting down.
AACCAAAAAAGATTATTAAGAGAAGGCTTGATAATTCCTTAAAGTACCACGGGTAAGCGCTGGTTGGCTTTCCATGTACAACTTGCAAAGTGAAGGTATTTGCTTACTGATATAGATCATTTTTCACCTATTTTATAAAATACCGAAATTTCTAATGCTTATCATCTTATAGTTCTATAGATTTCTGTACTCATAGCAATTTTCACACATCTTAAAACCACATCAAAATTTAAATAGGACACAAATTTTATGATAAATCAGTTACAATACCATTATTATTCAACTGGTTTACATGGTAGCAGTTTGAAGGAGCAAAACATCATCTCAATGTCAAAAAGCACATGCCTTTTACTGTTCCGATTTCCTGTTAGTAATTATACTATTAAATTGATCATTATGGCATCAATTCTGCAGAGGTGTCTCAAAGAGTGCTGTGACAATTCTCACTCATTAAATTTTACAATGTTCTGATATAATCACAAATATTTTGTCTTAATTGCATTTTACTGCTAAAAGACACTTGCTTACTTTGCGAGCTGTGCAAATCAGGAAACAACAGATGCTAGCGGGGATGACAGGAAAGGGGGACACTTTTGCACTGTTGGTGGGAATGCAAACTGGTGAAGCCACTCTGGAAAACAGTATGGAGGTTCCTCAAAAAACTGAAAATAGAACTACCCTCTGACCCAGCAATTGCACTACTAGGTATTTATCCAAAAGATACAAAAATGCTGATTCAAAGGGGAACATGCACCCCAATATTTATAGTAGCATTATCGACAATAGCCAAATTATGGAAAGAGCCCAAATGTCATTCGACTGATGAATGGATAAAGAAGATGTGGTACACACACACACAAACACACACGCTGGAATATTATTCAGCAATCAAAAAGAATGAAATCTTGCCATTTGCGACAGTGTCAGTTGAACTACCGTGTATTATACTAAGTGAAATAAGTCAGTCAGAAAAAGGCAAATTTTATATGATTTCACTCACATGTGGAATTTAAGAAACACAACAGATGAACATAGGGGATGGGAAGCACAAACAGGATACAAACAAAGAGGGAGGCAAACCATAAGAGACCTTTAAATACAGAGAACAAACTGAGGGTTGCTGGAGGGGAGATGTGTGGGCTAATGGGCTAAATGTATGATGGACATTAAGGAGGGCACTTCTTGGGATGAACACTAGGTGTTATATGTAAATGATGAATCACAAATTCTACTCCTAAAACCATTACTACACTGTATGTTAACTAACTTCGATTTGAATTAAAAAAAAAAAAAGACAGGAAAAAATAAATAAAAGGCCTGCCTCTTTATTGATACTGTAAATGGACATACTACTTTTTCTGAGAACATTACAAGTATTTCCCAAAATAATTAGATGATAGTCTAGGTAATTATCATCCAGATTGCTGAGATATGAATGTATGATTGCAATAGACTTTTCCAGCAACAATAGACTTTTCCAGCAACAAATAAGTAAATAAAAGTGCCAAATTATTAAGTACCCATTATTTTACTTATTTATTTAGTTCATTAGTTAGGTTTTGTTTATAAAGACTGAAAGTTACTTCAATTTATATATAGATTAAATGTGTTGAAGTGAGAAACAAATTTTGTGTGTTCAGTAGAAAAGTTACATTACAACTTATTTTACACAGGCTAAAATATTAGCAATGTCTTCATTTTTGTTTGTAAAGCAGAAATATATAAATCTATATATTTTTAAAGTTTTTCCTTCTTCCTAATATATTTTGTACATTGTCTTAAAACATATTTTAGGCCAGAGGTATCACAGCTCAAGTAAAATAATCAGATTCCTTAGCCAGAGACAATTCTCATATACATTCTCCGAATCTTATTTTGATCTTTATGAGAAGTTTGAGCATATGCACTTGTTTTTAAATACACCTATAAATTATCGTATCACTATAATTTTTAAAAATATCCCTGGATTTTTATTAAAATAATGATAAAATGCCTACCTAAATTTCTCTAGGACAACAAACACACAGAAACATTGACTTCTTACAGCAACATTTATTCCTCACATATTTCATAAAGCAATTTTGAAACTAGAAACTAGAATTGTCAGCACAGAATTAATTTGTGCTTCATTCAATGTACAGATTGTTTCTTTATTTATTTTTGCCAAAGGAAACCTGTATCATTGTTACATCACTAGGAAAATAATCGATAAAGTGTGCCTCTTTTAAGTGGTTCCATTTTATACGTGGAATTGTAAGATTTTCTCAAATGTTTTTGATCCACTTTCATATCATTCATGGTAACCCTGAGTAAAAAAAAAAAGACATACACATTAACATAAGCTGAAAGAGTGTGAAAGTCTGATTAAATGAAAGCACAGATGGGTGTTTAGGTAATATTTCCAGAGCTTCCGTTTATTAGGCTCATCAGTGTTTCTGTTGTCTGGTGAACAGATTCACCCAAAAGTGGACCCAGTTGTGCAGTCTGGATTTCCTGGGCCACATGCTAGATGGGAACAGAGCTGCCTTTTTCTCCAAGTGGGAGGGGTTGCAACTGAAATCAGCTTCCCATAGGGTGGCTTCCTCACCCCTATAAGAGGGCACTGCAATTTACCAAAGAGCCCAATCTCTCCAGGTGCTACAAATGCCAGGTCACTCAAATAGCATCATGTATAAACCAAACAGGATGGTTCTCACACTTCAATACAAAATGTAAGAAACAGCAGGCAGTCTCTCCTGTAGAACACAAACCCAATGAATGTTTGATCGTACCCGGCACAGTACACACCCTGCAGGCTGATGGCAGGATTGCAGGACCTGTGCCCTCTCCTGCTAATCTGTGGTTTGTAAGTTTTCTCTGTAAAGACTCTTTACCGGGGTGCCTGGGTGGCTCCATTGGTTAGGCGTCCAACTCTTGATTTCAGCTCAGGTCATGATCTCATGGTTTGTTAGTTCAAGCCCCCACCAGGCTCTGTGCTGACAGCGTGGTACCTGCTTGGGATTCTCTCTGTCTCTCTTTTTTGCCCCTTCCCCATTCTCTCTCTCTCTCTCTCTCTCAGAAATGAATAAACTTAAAAAAAAAAAGACTGTTAAACTTTAAAAAAAGAGACTTGTTATTAACCACATCATTAACATTGTAGATTTGAATGCATAATTATTATTGATACAAAAAAAGTTATTTTCAAAAGCCTATAAATTTTTAGAAAGATCAATAATTCATGATTTAAAAGCAAAGATTTTTTTTATCCAACAGTCTTATACACTCTTTCAGTAGGTCAGAATAATTCATAAAAATGAAAATAGTTTAATTCTAAAAATGCTTGACCTTTGATTATTATACAGGAAGTAAAACAACAATCAAATTTTCTGTGGTATGAAATTAAATAATCTTCAGAATTATGCCATATATAAACCAAATTAACTATTAGATAAAAAAATCTTTATGTTGTTTTAATATTTGTTTTTAGTTTCTTTGTGACATTCTAATTTATACCTTATAGCCCTCTTTTGTTTTGTACATGGATTTTTACATAGTACATTAGCAGTTTCAATCTTCCCTTTTTTTGTAGCAAAACCTTGCTTCAAATAAAATTTTACACACAATCACAATATATAAAGTATTGACACAGTTTGAAATTTATTATAGAAACCATTCCCAATTGATGACCACACATTTTTTTTAAGTTTTTAATTCCAGTCAGTTAACATAGAGGGTTATATTAGCTTCTGGTGAACAATGTAGAGATTCAACAACTCTATACATTACTGGGTATTCATCATTATAAGTGTACTCTTAATCCCCATCACCTATTTCACCCATCCCCCTCCACCTTCCCTCTGTTGAGCATCCATTTGTTTTCTATAATTAAGAGTCTGTTTCTTGACTTCTCTTTCTCTCTCTTTTCCTCTCTCTCATTTTGTTCCCTTTCCTCATTTTTGTTTCTTAAATTCCACATATGAGTGAAATCATATGGTATTTGCCTTTCTCTGACTGACTTATTTCACTTAGCATTATACTCTAGCTCCAATCATGTTGTTGCAAATGGCAGGATTTCATTTTATGGCTGAATAATATTCCATTGTGTAGGTATTTCACATCTTCTTTATTCATCAATCAGTGGACACGTGGGCTGCTTCCATATATTAACTATTGTAAATAATGCTGCTATATACATAAGAGTGCATGTATCCCTTTGAATTAGTGTCCTTGTATCCTTTGGGTAAATATCCAGTAGTGTGATTGGTGGATTATAAGGCAGTTTCAATTTTTATTTTGGAGGACCCTCCATACTGTTTTCCACCACGGCTGTACCAGTCTGTATTACCACCAATAGTGCAGGAGGGTTCCTTTTCTCCACATCATCGCCAACACCTGTTGTTTCTTGTGTTGTTAATTTTAGTCATTCTGACAGGTGTAAGGTGATATCTCATTGTGGTTTTGATTTGTGTTTCCCTGATGCTGAGCGATGATGAGCATCTTTTCATGTGTCTGTTGGCAATCAGGATGTCTTCTTTGGATAAATGTCTGTTCATGTCTTCTTCCTATTTTTAATTGGATTATTTGGGTTTTTTGCTCTTGAATCGTATAAATTCTTTATATGTTTTGGACACTTACCCTTTATTGGATATATCATTTGAAAATATCTTCTCCCATTCCGTAGGTTGACTTTTAGTATTTTCTATTGTTTCCTTTGCTAGGCAGAAGTTTTTTTTTATTTTGAGATACTCCCAATAGTTTATTTTTGGTTTTGTTTCCCTTGCCTCAGGAGACATATGTAGAAAGAAATTGCTATGGCTAATGTCAGAGAAGTAATTGCCTATATTCTCGTTTAGGACTTTGATGGTTTCCTGACTCACATTTAAATTTTTAATTCATTTTTAATTTATTTTTGTGTATGGTGTCAGAAAATGGTCCAATTTCATTCTTCTGTATAGTGCTGTCAATTTTCCCAACACCATTTGTTGAACAGACTTTTTCCCATTGGATATTCTTTCCTGCTTTGTCCAAGATTAATTGACCATATAACTGTAAATTTATTTATGGATTTTCTATTCTGTTCACCCACTAAATGTGGGCAAGAGATTTAGCTTCTCTTACACTCTGTTTTAAAATTAATAGTAATAATGATATAGTTTTCTTTATAGATTATAATTTTATAGAAAAACAATGAATTAAAAAAATGTCTTTTTAAAAATATTTTATTTATTTATTTACTTACTTACTTATTTTGAGAGAGAGAGAGAGAGAGAGAGAGAGAGAGAGCATGCATGCACGCACGCGTGAGACAGTGGAGCAGGGTCAGAGAGAAAAATCCCAAACAGGGATTTGCACTGCAAGATCATGATCTAAGCTGAAATCAAAAGTCAGACACTTAACAGACTGAACCAACCAGGCACCCCAATAAAATATCTTCTTGGGCAAAGGGAATAGTATATTGTGAATTTGGTTAAGAGCATAAGCCCTGGTGCTGTACCACCTGGGTTTAGATAATAGCCAAAATACCTATTAACTCTGTTATCAGGCAAGAAATCCAAGTCAACTGTGCCTCGGTATCCTTAGTTGTAGAATGGAAATGCCAACAGCACTTACCTTGCAGTGTTGTTGTGTTAGGAGAAGTATACTTATGTGACCACTTAGAGCCATGATCGAGTTTCATAAGTGTCCTCTGAAGGGAGGACACCTATGAAATACTTACCTATTATTAAGTTAAGTATATAACTGATGATCCAAATCACAATACTTTTGACATAAAAGGTATTTCATTAGTAAGTATTCCCAAACACAAACCAAGCACTCCTAGTCAAACTGGAATATACGATTAACTTAGCTAATAGACTCTTAACTTGATTACAAGATTCAAAAATATCTTTTAAAAATATAAATATAACATTAATCAATACTAAAGGGTTATTAAGAAAAATAGTCAAAGACGTAGGAATTTATGAGGTATTAATTCTGATGAAATTATGCTTAGAAAAATAGTAACAATAAAGTGAAAACGAAGGGCTGACAGAGTTAGACAACTAACAATAAAGAAGAGAAAGTCTACCAGAGAAGGTTATAAAATATACAAGTATGTATGCTTCAAAAATGGCCTTTGTCGGGGCGCCTGGGTGGCGCAGTCGGTTAAGCATCCGGCTTCAGCCAGGTCACGATCTCGCGGTCCGTGAGTTCGAGCCCCGCGTCAGGCTCTGGGCTGATGGCTCAGAGCCTGGAGCCTGTTTCCGATTCTGTGTCTCCCTCTCTCTCTGCCCCTCCCCCGTTCATGCTATGTCTCTCTCTGTCCCAAAAATAAATAAAAAAACGTTGAAAAAAAATTAAAAAAAAAATGGCTTTTGTCATACTTGATAAAGCCCTCAAATATTTGTTTACAAGAATACTGTTTCTCATAATTATGCTATTAAAGTGAAGCGAGAAGTAATGAATGCCATTTTTTTTTACTGTCATGTCTTTCTCACAAAAATTGTGCCAAACAATATTCTGTTTAGGAATTAGCCTACAGTGGCAGTTACAACCTATATTTCATTAAATGAAAGGTAAATAAACATATTTTCATTGCACTTATTTCTTTTTTCAAGCTAAATACCCAATGTAATTTTAACATTAAATATGAAATGTTGCTTTCAATTTTAAGTGGATTCACTTTGATTTTCTATTTTCCAATGCCAAATATCCTTGACTAATAAGGACCTGCAGGCCCTTCTCGAATAAGGACACTGCAAAGATTAAATAAGATAAGGCACCCTCAACACTTACCAGAGTGCTTAATGCATGCAATAAAGTTTAATACAGTTTAAATTTTATTATTTATACTTGCTTCCTTGCTAAACACAAAGATTAAAAAAGTGAATGAAAGATAGTTTCTGCCCTCTTAGTGCTTACTCTGCAGTTGGAGATTCTGATATTCCAAATACATATTACAAAGCAATCTAGTAAATACCATAATAGAGATTAGCCAAAAATTCTGGCTAGAGGTGTAGAGGCAGATGATTTATAGGATAATTTTAAACCATTTTTAAATCACAGTGGTATGATTTTCAAAGAACTAGGAGAACTGCAGAATTCTCAGCACATAACAACGTCTTCCAAACCACTGCCTCAAGAGACCTGGCCAAACCATCATGGCTTCTAGCAGTGTAAAGCCATTTCCCTAGAATGACCTCAGCTCCCCTTAAAATGCCAGGAGAATTGATTGTTTGTTCCAGCCAAAACCTGATGATAGACAGATAGGCTCCTGAACCCCTTTGTAGAGCAGTTAGCTAAAAAGGTTGTAATTTTAAATCCTTTCTGTGTCCTCAGAGAAGTAAATCTACCACTGAATACTGTTTCTGCAAGTACTTGAGAGCTGTCTCTTTGAAATGTAAACATTCAGGGAGATGACTCTCCCTCTCCCTGCCAGTCCCTGTGGAGGATAAGGACCTAAATTGATGGGTGCCTTGCTCTAACTTACACCACTGCCTCCTGTCATAAAGACAGGAGGAGTCTGTTTCCCCTTCAAGTAAGTGCCAACTAACAAACCTAGAAGGTCTAGTCAACCCTTTAACAGCCATCAGTGCCTTCCCCTTAGTACACCTCAGCCTTTCAAGTTTCTCAATTTTTGTTTGGGCAAAATTCGTTTCTATCATGCTGCACCTTCTCCTTTATTGAAGTTATTGAATAAAATATAGTCTTACCACTTTAGTGCCCAGCTTCAACTTTTACATGGGAATACCAAAGAGAACTGAAGAAAACTTTAGATCTATTTCTTAACTTCTTTGAATGGCTTTAAAAAGACCTATCATGCCCTTGTACTTATTATCTTTGGACAATAGAACAAAAATATCTTGTAAGTATAATTAGATCACCTGAGCTTCTGTATTTAAGTAATCTAATGACACTTCTCACCATCATTTCACTAAGGGAAAATAGCACTGATTATTCAGCTCATATGTTATTCATTTTCAAATTCTTAGAAAAATACTCTCTGCAAGCTGATCAAACTGTACTTTTATGTCACTCCAAACCTGGTGCTTTTTTATTTTTATTTTTTTCACAAAGAAGTCTGAGCAGAATGAGGTGTCTATGCAGAAGGAAAGTCTGTGCAATGAAACATTGTGCACATCCTGGGTCTTTGTCCTCGGGTCCAAGCCTTGTGCTCCTTGTTCTGCTATGTAACTCAGTGTAGCTGCTTTCCTGGTTCAGATATTGTCTGGTTACTTTCAACAAAGGCATTTGAGCAACACTAGAGGGAGGAAACTAGGCCAAGTCAGGATTTTTCTCACTGCTCCTCTCTGCCTCAGGCAGCATCTCTCCAGGGTCTAGCCCTGAAGAAAATGCCCCATGGTTCCTTCACCCACAGGGACACAGGCCTGGCCTCCAGGAGTGCCATCTATACTTTGTTCAACACCCTGCGATAGCTTTTGCTACTCTTAATGTGGTCTCCGCTTTTCCACGACCCGTGTCACCACGTCCCTGCAGTACATTTTCTCTCCTATAAAAATATAAAGCTGTGTCCGTTTTTCTGGCTAAACCCTGATGGAGACGAAACTCCCTGGAGGAAAAATGAAGTTAATGATGTGAGCAAGCAGGAGACAGTCAGAAATGTCTTAAACCGCAAAACAAGTCAATTCTTGATTTAAAATAGTGATTTGTATCTTACAGTTTCCCTGCAATTACATGATAAATCTCCATTTGTGTGGCATTTTAATATAATGAATACAGTTAACTTTTGAAGACAGAAAACACAGAGTTAATCCATGTTTCGGGGATTACAGTTCAGCTTATCATAGCTATCATGTCATCTAAAATAGCAATGCTGATAATAAGCATGTCAATACATAGTTATTAGAGCCCCATCTGAGAATTTCAGAAGTTCAAAAACATCAAGGACAGCAACAACCATAGAACCATTCATAGCCTAAACTGGCATTCTCCTACCTAAATCAACTTCTAATTAAAGCTAATTATTTTCTTTTTTTTTTTTTTTTAATTTTTTTTTTCAACGTTTTTTATTTATTTTTGGGACAGAGAGAGACAGAGCGTGAACGGGGGAGGGGCAGAGAGAGAGGGAGACATAGAATCGGAAACAGGCTCCAGGCTCCGAGCCATCAGCCCAGAGCCCGACGCGGGGCTCAAACTCGCGGACCGCGAGATCGTGACCTGGCTGAAGTCGGACGCTTAACCGACTGCGCCACCCAGGCGCCCCAAAGCTAATTATTTTCAATTTTTCCTTCAGCACAAACACATTTATACAACCATTATTCAGTCATAAATATGTATTGTCACCCAGAGCAGTGCAGAAGACCTATTTATCACTTAAAAAATACATTAATTTGTACCTTATAAATTACCAAATATAAAATCTATTGTCTTATAGAGAATGATTTTCTTTACTTGTAGTATTTAATGATTAGCTAGTCTTATATATGGTGATTTCTAAAAAACAACAAAACAACAACAACAAAGAACCTACATCTTTTTACCTTCTAAAACATCATTACCTATGATTCACAGATTTCTTAAAGTGTGGTCAGCGAAAGAGCTCATGAAACAGAATCAGTTGAAGGGCTTGATACAATTACAGATTCCTGGGTCGATATAGAGGAATTAAATCAATTTATCTGACTCCCGTTGTAGCTCCTTTCATAAAACAGACCGTACAATGTTTCGAAAATAACAATATGTGTATATCAATATAGAGATTTAATAATAATGAAATAGTGAAGAGCTTTCAGATGTAACAAATGTTTGCACTGAAATATAAAAGCCCTCTGATGTGCCTACTTCCTTATAAAATCAGATCAGAAACTTAAAATATGGAAAATAAAGTGTAAAAGCAGGACACAGGACTGATACAGAAACATCTATCCTCAAAAGGAAGTACACTGTTTGAATGTACATTTAATAAGCTAAAATGGGCAATAATCAGAGAGAAGATTCTAACAGAAGTGATCACATTAGCAAAGGCAGTTGGAACATTTAGTGCCGACTTTATTTAGTGCTACATAAGGACACTACAAAACAAGTTTCAACAGAAATAGCTTCTGCTTTATGTCAGCTTTCAGTTTTAGACTATTCCTGACAGTTGACCTCTCCAACTGGGGTTGAGAATTTTAGTTTGACCATTTGGTCAGGAACCCTCCCCAAGGGATCAGTATGAGACAAAGGAAAACTTTTAAAAATGGTAAATTAGGCACACCACAGTTTGCACCTCAAACTAAGGTTCAGTCTATTTGCTAACGGTTTTAAAAAATGAAGATTTACTCCATAACCCTCAAAATGCATGCTTCATTTCTGTCTGCCATACTCACCCCTCTATTGTCATACTAAACTCTAATAACATGAAACTAACTGCAGTTCCTGTAATGAGTGCTGCTCTTTCAAACAATCTCTCATTTCCACAGGGAATGTATTTTTTTTTAAGTGAAATTCTTTTCTCTCCCCGACTTCCATTCTTCATGAATGCTACTTTCTCCGTGATGGCTTTTCTAAGGCACAGACCACAAACATTATTGTATGTTATCATTTTCCTTGGAATATTCAAAGTATATTCTGCAAGAAAATAATATTTTAGGCATCATTTGGCACGCGATTATCATCTTCGAACTTGCTCTGTACTCGTTGAAAAGTAGGCCTTTTAATTTTCCTTTTGGTTTCCTGGTACTTACAAATAAACCATGGTGAAGAATTCCCATTTGATAATGTCACCCAGAGGAATGCTTCATGACACACAGATATCCTGTATGCTGTAATAATTAAATAATTTGGTTCAGCATTTAAAATAATAACAAATAGGATACATGGATTTGGTGAAGTGAAGAATCACGACGTCAGAATCTGCATATCATAACAAGTCTATCTTTGCAAGATTTCCTGGTAAAAGTGAAATTAAATAATGTTTAAATTTATGTGACTGAAACACATTTTTAAAAAACATGACAGAAGATAATAATTATACATCAGTTTGGAGAAATGGTAAATATCTGAGTTAAGATATTTTGGTTAAATTCATAGATAATCAAGCTAATTTTATGATGAGAGCATGATAAAAAACATAATTCTACTGACTTTTTGAAAGAAAGGCAATATATATCAATATTTTAAAATATATAGAAATGGTAATCACACTGAATTGAGCTGGCCAGTGAAACACCATTATTTTTTGTAGGCCTAAAGAATAATTCTAATATAAAAAAATGTGTGAAACCAGATAGAGAGTTTCAGCATTTAAGAAAAAAACTTAGCAGTCCATAAGACTTTGTAGCCTATTAATTTTATTCAGAAGTTTCTGGTCCACTTCCAGGAACAAAATGGACCTATGTAATTCATTTCTTTCTCGATGCCCTCAGGCACTATTTAGATGGCAATATTTAAATGAATCAATTTTTAAGAATAAGAATGTACCATTAAATATAATATGGAAACTTGTAACAAAATGCTTTGGCCAGCATTAGGATATTTTATAAGATAATATAAATATGTATAATATATGCAATATAAATATAAAAATATGTATGAATGCACAAAATGGTTATGATCATGGACTTCTGAAAACATCTTCCATGTATCAATGAACTATATTTCACTGGTTTTATCTGCACAAGTCAAGTATTTCCTTATAATAGATACTTTTAGTTTGTATGGACAAGGCACTCTTAGAGAGTAATGATTTTTCACCCCATTTGTACTGATTTCTAAGTACCTAATGTCATTCAGAAACACTGAGCTAAACTAAGGGATGTCAAAACATGTTGGGATCATATGGACAGTTCTGTCCAAGTAGTACCTTAAATCTGTTATTTTTTTTCTTTTTCTTGTAGAAAATCTGTCAAATATATATTCTATGAGGAATCGCAAAATTTCAAGTATATAAAAGTATCAAATTCAAGTTTTAGCAATGTGACTTTTAATACTTAAATTGTCCTTCAAGAAATGTGAAGTGAAGCAATTTTAGATTCAGTTAGATATTTTATAGTACTATATAATTCTTCTCTTTTAAAAGTCAAGCACCTTTAATTTTTAGCTAATTCAAGCAATTTTATTAAAAATAGAAAACTGTACATCTTTTAAAATAATGAAGAGTCTCCACATTCTTACACAAACCTAGTAAAACTGGTATTTTAGCTTTCACATGTTACCATACATATAGATGAACAATTTTATTTTGTCGCATTTCCTTAAAATAGTGAGCTTTTAAAAATATAACAGTTATCATACATATTTCTATATTTCTACACTCTCTAAACTATTTTAAGTACTAATAAAGAATTAATGGATTGTTTTGTATTTCATTCATGAAGAACTCCAGTAGATACATGGACAAATGACATTATCAGATAATGTACATAAAGAAAAAAATATTTTTACTGGCTTAATGGGATATTCTTGATAGATCAAAAATAGAACATAATTTTCTTTTCAAATAGGAAATGATTCTAATGTGCATTCATATTATAGCCTTTCCCTTTATTGACACATCCTCCTATTATGAACATGGTAGACATTTGGAACAGAACATGTAAAGATTTTAAACACTTTCAGGTATGAACAGTCTCATTTTAATTTCTAAAACTGAATATTAAAACTCAAAATCAGAATATTAATCTGCAGTCCATTTCAATGACCCCCATCCCCCACCACCACCATTAGCAGTTTCAGCCCTTCTGGAGAATTCTGAAGACCAGCAGGGTGGGTTGAGTTGAGGTCTGTTCTGTCATTCTTCTTACAGGACCTCCTCTCTTACTCACCACATGCTCCATTAATCCTTCACTCCATCCTTGCTGTCTTCTTCCCTCACTAAAATTTCTTCATTTACAGAAATAGTTAGGGGAGAGCGATGGAAGGAAAGGACCTAAGGTTTTCTACCACGCTAGGGTAATTTTTGATTCCTCTTAGCTTCTGAATGCCTGCTTTCATGCCATGAGACATTCTCATGGGTTCTTTAGTGGACTTCTGCAGGTATCCCTACAAGAGTTTCATGCTGTACTGTTCCAACAGTCCTGACACGGAAGTAGACAGTTATTACTGCAAATGTTTAAATATGACCTTCATTAATGAGGAAGCTATCATCCATTATTGTTGGTTTACCACTGGTTTTACCTCTCTTACAGAATATTACTCAACTTCATGCTACAAATGGTGAATGCATTCACTTTCTTTTGTATCTTTTAGGTAAGTAAACATTGATTATCCAAATGATGTTTGTAGCTTCTCTTTCAGTCAGTCTTTATCTATGGCTGACACTTTTCATACTGTGGCTATACTAGTTAATTGCAGATCTGGGATTAACACAAAGCATCTGATCTCTTTATGGCTAAATGTCTCTAGCAAAATGCTAGATGTGAACAGAAGAGATATTGTTATGATGACTCATTGGTCTTCATACCATTTATGATTTGAGAGGGCTAAACCTTGAATATGATTAGACATAAAACTTATTGAGATTAGATGTTCCTGGGAAAAAAATAGAAGAATATATAAAACTTGGTATATTAGTGGTAAGGCTGGATCTGTGGGAAAGGTTTCTGTTGGCTTGACATTCTTGGTAAATAAAGCAAAGATAAGTCACTCCAATGGTCCAAGTTATTCCCTGTGTGCCTTTGATTTACCTGGCCTTACATTCAGAATACCTTTATCAAGTATTCTCAATATCCAATCCCAATTATAAGATGCATATTCATGGCTACCACAACAAATACAAATCTAACTAGAAGAGACAAAGAGTACTGTTTCACTCTCACATAGTTTCAATACGAACCACTGCCATCATGCTAATACTATAAAAGGTAACCCGGCAAATCTCAGAGGCTGATTATCAGAATAAAAATAGACATAACATCACAGAGTAACACAGTTGAAATTAATTATCACCATGTGCAATGTTTCTTTTTTTTTTTTTTTTTTTTTTTAATTTTTTTTTTTCAACGTTTTTTATTTATTTTTGGGACAGAGAGAAACACAGCATGAACGGGGGAGGGGCAGAGAGAGAGGGAGACACAGAATCGGAAACAGGCTCCAGGCTCCGAGCCATCAGCCCAGAGCCTGACGCGGGGCTCGAACTCACGGACCGCGAGATCGTGACCTGGCTGAAGTCGGACGCTTAACCGACTGCGCCACCCAGGCGCCCCATGTGCAATGTTTCATTGCAAGGGTTTGGTGAGTGTTATTTAATGCTGTGATTCAAGGTACCAGGTTTCTCCCATTTTGTATTTCTGATATGAGAGAGCCCTGGAGAGCTCTGCTTCTGGTCAGCTCATAGCCAAAGACAATAGAAAAAATTACATCTTTACCACTATGGTCTAAAGGGATATGTGTTATTTTGCCTCCTTTCCATTAGTAATAATTAGTTACAGAGCTCCTCTTAAATGTGAAAATTTCTGGAAAATGTATTTCTTGGATGAGCATCAGCTTCCCAGAAACAAATCTATACTGTAGAAGGAAAACATGACTCCTTGCATAATATGATCTGAGTACAGTAGGACATACAAATAAAAATGCAGATATAAAGAAAAAAAAACAAACTCAGATATATTTGAATTTGTCAGTATATCACATGAAAATTGATGAGAATTTAATTTCATAAAAATTTGAATAATACACATAAATATATATGCAAATATGTTTTGTTCAGTAAAATTTCTTGTCCAATGTTCATGAAATATTTAATATATGTCTAAAAGCAATAATTTCAGGGTATTCTGGAGAAATAAAATTCTTAGATAACAATGAAATTTAAATGGAATAATATCTTCCATTTATAACATTATTTTATAAGCTTTATCTGTGATATGCTATAAAAATAATAGAACATATATATGAAGTCCTGATAATATATCCATTTCACCAAAATGAAAAGTAAAGAGAAAATAGATGCATTTCCTTTAAGTGATAAACGCTGATTTGAACACATCCTGTCTGATACCACAATCTTCAATTTACCCATAATGCTATGTTGCCTACTTTACATAAGATATTAAGTTAAAACAAAAATTTAAAACAACTATTTGGAATTTAAACAAATGAAATTTTGAGCAGACCAACTATATTCAGACAGTGGTATATTAATGTTGCACATGTATGTTGTCCTTTTCAACCCAAGTTACACAGTAAGTGCCTGAGAGCAAAGTAGGATAATACAAACAATAATGAAACCTGTCAAGAACCAGAGCTCTTATCAATTTACTGATAATTAAATCAAGAGGCAGAGAGATGTTCAGGATGTTCAGGTTGGCACCCCAGATTATTTTCTTTCACATTAGATGCATTAGGCACAGTATAAGATTTTTACCCTGTGATTTTTAAGAGATATGTGGAGTCACCTCATTTACATGAAGGAGCCACTTAGGTTATAAAACTTCTCCATCTTAAACATTTACATAAATTGTGCAACATTTTTTTTTTTAGTGAGTTATCCACCATAAACAATAGATTCCAACTATTTTCACCATAAGTAATCCTATCTGCTATAAGCAGTCTAGATTAGCATTTTTCTGCTAGAGGTATTTTTTTCCAGATGATCTGCCATTAGTATGTTTATAAGAAGACAACACCAGGAGTCCCACTCCTTCAGATAAAAGCAGCGAATGAATTGTATAGCTACAGTTTTAACCATTTATGTCCTATGAATTATATTGCTTATGCATTCAAATGTTAGTTTTGAATACACACTGTTCAATAAATAGGTGTTTACTTATTAAAGTTAAGAAATTTTGAGATGGCTTAAAAATGAGTCTAATAATACTATTTAGCTAATTTTCAAAGTCGTATTTACAAATTGTTACATTAAGCATGTTTTAGAAACCTACATTAAGGGGCACCTGGGTGGCTCAGTCAGTTGAGTGTCGGACTTTGGCTCAGGTCATGATCTCACGTTTGTGAGTTTGAGCCCCGCATCTGGCTCTGTGCTGACAGCTCAGAGCCTGGAGCCTGCTTTAGATTCTGTATCTCTCTCTCACCCCCTCCCATTTTCGTGCTCTGCCTCTCTCAAAAATAAATAAATGCTAAAAAAAATTTAAAAAGAACCTACATTAATAACAAGTTTTTTTTTTCCTCCATCATTCTGGCTTATATATCATAACTCAATCTCATTGCATGTATACAACCCTTCTTCAGTGCAAGAGTTCAATATTGCCAGTAGGTGATTTTTTTAAATCTATGGAGCACTATAAAAAATATAAAGCATAGGGCTATTTCAACAGAGAATACTGATTTCAGTATTTATTAGTTCTTATAAAATTTAATGTAATTGTTGATATAAACTGACATGATAAATGGGATAATCAATCTGTAACATTCAATTTATTTTTCAAAATGTTCTTAGTTGTTTTTATCCTTACAGATAGCAATTCAAATTGTCTTTGCTACGCAAGACACCTAAAATTATTATAAATATACAATATGTGTAATATTTAAGTATGTATTATATTCAGACTATTTGTGTCATTTCAGATAAATTTCTTTTTTTCATTGTTCTTGAATTATCTGCTTGATGCATTTTTAATATTTTCCATTTACAAAAAAATAACAGTGATAAAGCCTCAGTTAATTAAATGATAACTTTCTCCAAATGACTTCTATGTATTTAGTGTGTATATGCTGAATAGTATACCATTTTTCTGTAGATTGCAATTGTTTCTATTCTTTTCAGTGTCTATTAGTGGAACATAAATAAATGACTCAGAATAATCATTTGATATTTTGTTCTCATGACAACAGTTAAAGGCCCAAGTCATACCCAAATGATTTCTTACATTCACAATACCTCTGTAAAGTGCATAAAGGATTTAAGGGTAAAAGGTCAAAGATAGCATCTAATTAGCTTACTCTTTTGCATAAGAAATAGAAACAAAAAAAGAGCAATAGAAATCAAAAGCATAAATCTGACACCCATAGTTACTCTTTTATTATTGTTAAATGCTAGGGAACAAAATACAATCAAATTTTGAAAATTAAGCTTCCATTTCATCTTTATAATGGAAAATAGGTCCAACATTACTTAAGTTGTTTTTGAAGGAGAGCAGAGCAGAACTTTCCAACAATTTAGTCTTTTGTTATGTAAACTGATTTTACTTATTACTTTATGTTATACTGCTAAATTCAACAATTTTTTTCCTCTAAAAAGTATTTAGATAATGTTTTCAAATAAATAGTGTATTTTTCCTTTGTACTCTATGTATAAAATAATGCATGAGATGATTTCAGGCCAATACTCATGAAGGGAGTCACAGGCTAACTTTCTATACCCTGGAGTACATTATTAAATAGGCTTGAGTCTACAGAACTTGCACTGTATTTATAGATAGCAAACTGAAAGACTTTATGACCTCGAACTACTCTTTGACCCATACAAAAGATGCATACACATACATATATAAATATGCTTGTGTGAACACATATACATACATAAACATGTATATACATATTATTTTAGTCAATAATTTTATTGACTTGCTCTTATAACAAGAAAAATCTTCACTCCAATTTCTCACTTATACAGTTCAACCATCATTTTGCTGGAAGAATGATTCTCTCTGAAATGTAAATTCTGCTCTGGAACCCAAATCCATTTTAGTTTCGAAATTCACTATTGAATCTATAGTGAGCCTAACTTGATATCAGCCTCATGGGACCAATAGATTGGTTCTGCCCCACATGGTGTTATCTGTCAGAAAAGTGGAGGCTATCTCAACTCCAGAGACCTACAAATTCTTGGCATTACAACCTGTCTCTACTTGAGGCTATAAATAGCAATTTCCTGTCCTCTATGCCCTGTAGAGCTGCCATATGCCATTATGCTCACAGAAGGCCAAAACAACTACAGCCTAGGTACTGTTTATCAATACTCAACTGGCAGAGATGAGACCAAACTAGCAGCTACTGTGCAAAAACACAATAACTTTTCAGAACACTTCATTTGGCTCTGCAGCTTTTTTGTTACAAGCACCATTAATGATTGAAACTAGTTTTAGGGTTTGGGTAGTATAGCAGCACTGTTAGTTGCCTACTCAACACCAACCTCCTTCTTTCTCTTTAATTAAATCACAGACTTTTACAGGTAAACAGGTTTGAGTAACTATTTCCAGTGGAGAGGTGAAGCCTATCCTGGGATCTCATTCCCCTTGCCAATGATTGCTTTAGAAATTAGAATGTGATACAATTCCAGTGAATTAGATAAAAGAGGACACTTACTGGGCACTTCTGGAAAAGGTTTCCAGACTCATAAAAAGGAACACATACAGGAATATATAGCCCCTTTTCCTTCAATGAGTGCTTTTGTGTCGGTAAATGATGCCTGAAGCCTCAGGAATTTTAGTACTATAAAAGGAGCTGGCCTGGGGTCAAATCTGACAATGGCAGGACAGAAAAATCCTGGATCCATGATAAAAGAGTTTAGTCATCAAATGAGTCACTCTGCCTCTGGATTTCTTCTTAAAGGAGATAATAATACATTTTCCTTAAATGATAAAAGAGGCAGTAGGAAGTTTCTGTCATTGTTTTTTTTTTTTTTTTTTTTTTAACATTTATTTATTTTCAAGAGACACAGAGTGCCACTGGGGGAAGGGCATAGAGAGAGGGAGGCACAGAATCCGAAGCAGGCTCCAGGCTCTGAGCTGTCAGCACAGAGCCCGACGTGGGGCTTGAACTCACGAACCGTAAGATCATGACCGGAGCCAACATCAGCCGTTTAACCGACCAAGCCACCCAGGTTCCCCGGAAGTTTCTGTCATTGTATCTGTTTGTTGGTTTTTGGTTCATCTTCCTCTTTCTTGCCTATTGTCTAATTGGGAGAAGAAACAATTGGCCTGGCTACACAGATGCCCTGGTCTATGAAAGTCTTCTTTCGTGAAGGTTATAATGTAGTATAAATTCTTAAATTAAATATTTGAAACTTCAACCGTAGGGTCTAATACTACAAACCATTGATTATGGCAGCTATCAGGCTTGTTACACATGCCCAATCTTCTTATATAAAAGTAGAGCATTATGAAACATTAAAAGCCATTCTGAAAATACTTCGGGTGACTGACTTTTGATAAAATAATCAAAACCCTTAATTTCCTTACCGTTTTTGAACAATGAGCAGTCTGACAGAAATCAGAAACACAGTCCCATACATATCCACCTATACCCAAACACTCCAGTAGAGTGGAATCTGTGCTATTGCCATTGTTGATCCTTCCTGGGTCCTTAATAGAATTAGCAACTCACTTTGTCTGGAAGTCTCAAACAGGGTGGTAGCCAAAGCTCGCTTTAAAATTGTTATTGTAAATGACTGTAATTGAATGGATATAGCATTGCTTTGCATAATTCTCACCATTCAACTCCTTGGTATCCTTCCAACCAAAAGAAATCTCTAGAGATGTTTCTCTATTTGCTCATTTATTTATTGTGACAGAGAGTCTTATTTTTTGTGCGTGTGCATAAAAAGTATTTGGGGAGCATGTTGGACTAGAGTATAGGGGTGTAAGCTTTCGAACTTTTTACAACTTTCTTTGAAATTCATTTTTTTAACAACTTGTTTATCTCTGTTAAGTTAATTTCTATCTGGAACTCTATCTGAAGACTCAGATTTTCATTCAAATCAAGAGTTCCTTCTATTGTTAATTGACATTTTAAATTATCACCTCCATTCTATTCTATCATCTATTTCTTATTATATATAGATAGGATCTCCTAGATACGTTCTTCATATAAATTTATACAAGTTTAACTTCCAGTGCTTTTTTTTTTAGCCATAGGCGAATGTGTTCTACTTTTGTTTTTCAGTTTTCTGTGCCAATCAGTCTACTATTTACTGCTTCAATCAAGGACTTGCATTTACCAATCAAGTTTTCCATTTACATGTAATTACTTTTTATCTTAAGTTGATTTTTCTCCATAACTGCTTTCTCTCTTTTTATGGATGCAGCATTTTCTTATATCTTTTAGGGAATAGAAAATAGAAAATTTCTATAATTGCCCCGTTTCCTTACAAATGTCTCTTTGAGAAAGAAAGAAAGAACAAGAGAATAATGGATTGATTTTTTGAAATTTAAATGTTTACCTAGGACCTGAAATATCTTTCACATTTGTAATAGTTTTTGTGTTTTTCTGATATTTGCTAATTTGCAAAATAGTTCAGTTTCTTGTTCTTGGAGGAAGCTAAAGTGTGATGGATTTTACTTAACAATCTATTCAACAAAAACTAATGGAATACTTTCTGTGTGCCTAGAACTTGTTCAGACTCTACACATATGACTGTGAAATAATTGGCAAAGACTTATTTCTTGATGCTTTCATTATACAGCATCATTCCCCACTTGAAATTTCTGCAGTAACAGAAATAGTCTGTTTGATATGGTATCCACTACCCACATTTAGATATTAAAGCAGAAGAATCTTAAATTTCGATTTAATGCGGGTAATGTGACCGATCAAAGAATTATATTTTAAATTTTATTTAATTTATAAAATTTAAAGTCACAAGTAGTTAGTGTCTCTGTACAGGACCATTGAGGTATAGAAGATGAGATATAAATAATAAAAAAGAAAGACATTTTCAGATAAGGAGTTCTAAGGGCAAAATAACACAATGAAAGAGAATAGACAATTATTGGTGGTAGAAAACACCACTTCTGGTTTGTATTATAAGAAAAGCCTCTCTGAAAGGTAAGAAGTGCAATGACACTTGAACAACATGAGGGAGCCACTTATGCAAAGATTTGCAGTAAAAATTTTCAAGCAGAGCAAAAACAAAGGTCCTGAGGTAGATGCAAACTTAGTGGGATTCAGAAACTAAAAGGACAGTATGGCTGGAGTACACACACACTATACACACACACACACACACACACACACACACACACACACACAATTATATATCAAGCTTCTTTCAAAATTTCCAGTGCACGAATGTGGGAAAACTAGCCTAACACCTAACTTCCATTATAATCATCTCCATGGATATGCTTATTATAAATACTCTCTACCATGCAACTATGGAGCCTTCTCTTGAACAAGTTTGCAACTTAATGATACAACTGGGATGAATTTCACCTGCTCATTCAGATGATCTTACACAAGGATAATACGGAAATGTAGGTGTTATTGTTTTTTAGAAATATACTCATTTCTTAAAATTTTATTTATTTATTTTGAGAGAGGGAGAGAGTGAGAGAGAGCCAGAGCAGAGAAGGAGCAGAGAGAGAGAGGGAGAGAGAATCCCAAGCAGGTTCTGCTCTGACACCAGGAGCCGAACCCATGAACCATGAGATCATGACCTGGGCTGAAACCAAGAGTGAAATGTTTAACCGACTGAACCACCCAGGTGCCCCAAATATTGCATTTTTAAGTAGGCTTTACCCCCAGCATGGAGACCAACATAGGCTTGAACTCATGACCCTGAGATCAAGACCTGAGCTGAGATCAAGAATAGGATGCTTACCTGACTGACCCACCCAAGCACCCCAATGTGGGTGTTATTTTTATCAGTCACTAATTTGTATAATTCCAGTGATGAATGACTCATTTTTTTCTAAGTGTAGTGCAACTCTATATTTTTCATCTTCCTTTCCCTTAGGACCTAGCTATATGGGACCATAAAATTATATCATTTTTAAAACTCTTTTTAAGATGAATAATAAAAAAATATGAGCAAAATTAACTACATGAGTGAATATTTAAAATAAAAATAAGTTAAAACCAAATTACAAATTAAAAAAAAAACTGGAAAAAGTAGGAGTGCTTGGGTGGCTTAGTTGGTCATTATCAAGTGTCCAACTCTTGATTTTGGCTCAGGTCATGATCTCATGAATTCATGAAATCAAGTCCCACTTTGGACTTTATGCTGTTAGTGTGGAGCCTGTTTGGGATTCTCTCTCATTCCCTCTCTCTTCCCCTACTCTGCTTGTGTGCTCTGTCTCTCTCTCTCTCTCTCTCTCCCCCTCAAAATAAAGACATAAACTTAAAAAAAGCTTTATAAAAAACTGGAAAAATAAATATCAACAAAACACAAATATATTAATATTCTTATAATTTATTACACCCGACATAGTGTAATAGAGTACCAGAGGACCTTTATCCTAAAATTGTTGATTTTTTATAATTTGATTGTCTCTTCTCATGTCAACTATTTTGTAATATATTCTATTGAGAGAAGAGAAAATAAGCACCACGTTTTCTTCTAGCTTTTTTGTTTTTGTTTTTGTTTTTGTTTTTTTTTACATTAAAGTCAGTTTAGGAAAAACAATAGCATCAGAATTTGTTTTTCACAATGCTACATTCCTAACCTACACTTCCAGATTTTATTCTGAATGTGCTTCTTTTGGCCTAGCCCATACATCTGTTTTTGAAGAAATTGGGCCAATGGGGCTAGGTCTTCAACTCCTTTCCCATAGATATGGATGCCAGTGGAAATGGGTGCTAATAGGAAACAGGGAGGTGGCAGTTGAAAACCAGGCAGATATGAAAGCAATTCATATAGTTTACCAGGCACTTTCTTTGTCCAAGACAGCCACAAACCTCTGACACTTATGTGGAGATTCCACTCTCTCCTGTTATCTATGGAAGAGAATAGAACTAGACTTGGGAGTGACCTCTCAAGTGAAGCTCAAGTGAAGTCAAGTGAAGCTCCCATATCTAAAGCTTCACCAGCTTCATGGTTTACTTTTTCTAATCATCATAGTCTGTTCCCTCTTGTCTTAAAAGATGATTTGGGTACTTCTTGATTTTGCAGTTTTATCATTTTTTCAGCATGTTTTTATTTCTTAGGAGATTGAAGATAATATTTTCAAAGTTCATCAAAGCTGTTTTATTCTGGTAGGCATAAGAAGCATGAAGTAGATGCTTATATTGTGAACAGTGGTGGCATCTGAGTCTTGTTAAAATTTTGAATAATTCATCTTGATTTCTGATTATCAGGAATGTTAAAATGAATGACAAAAGGAATAGTTTTGTGGTCAAAGATGGGTGGGTCAATGAAGAACTAAGAGGCAAGAAAACTTTCCTTGACTGATATTACTATGGTGTGTTGCTGACTCCGTGTGATGGGATGGTGTACAAAACTAATGCTTTCTCATGTGGGGTTGTTGGGGCAGTTCATCCAGACGATGTAAGTACCAATTGACCTGTGAGCTCGACCCAGGCAATTGTATGTTCTTCTCTACTCCTAGTCTTTAGAATATACTTTCCACCCAACATTCCCATAGCCAGAGCTATTTGAGGATGCACTCTTGAGAGAACAATATGCTGTTTATACTATCTGAGCAGTATATTTGACTAAACCTAGGTAAGGTCTCTCTATAAACTCAAGATTCTGGTGGGTGGGTATGGAGATCTACTCACCTTGTAGCCATCCAAGACATACCTCATAAGTCCCCTTGGTTTCTTAAACCTGCTGCCTACCAGTCTGGAGTGGTTTGCTCTCTTCTCCAGTCTTTCCTTGCTCTCATATATGGGGGTCAGTTTCAGATTTCACCTGGGGAACTTCTGAGATTGCAAACCAACAGAAGTGTTCTTGTCATTTCCTCAAACATTTCCCCACTGGAAAGGTTCCCAAGTAACATGTAGTTTGGACTCTGCTTTTCATCTTGTTGCCTAATTCGTACCATTTCCATCTCAGATTCTATGCACAATAGTAAATTCTAGTTTCTTTCTGCTGATGTCACCTGTCAGTCTTGGATGAGACCCTTTTAAAACAACCCAGACTAGTTCTTATCTGTAGAACCTATTGCTGGTCTTCAGGAATGAAGCCACAGACTGTTATTCCAGCACTTCACCCCACTTCAGAGGCCACTTTGGCCATGCTCTCTCCTGAATTCTTTTTAGACATAAATTGGATATTAGGTTCCCATGCAACCTAAATTTCATGCAAACTATATCAAATTCTTTCTGGGGTTCTTATACAGCTAAATACTACAGAACTCGAACAACCTTTCTCTAAAAAGCATCTTCAGCCTTTTCTGTTTTCCCATCAAGGCGCAAGGTGTTGCTCTAAGATTCTCAAAAGTGATTTATTCATTGGTAAAATTTTTGACAGTTATTCAGGTATTCTGCATCTTTACTGATTTCCTACTTTTTCTATCAATTAGTAAGCTAGAATTATTAAATCTTTGAATATAATTGTGAATTTGTCTATTTCTCCTTTTAGTTCTAACAGGTTTTGCTCCACATATTTTGAACTCTATTATTTAAAGTGCAAGAACACTTAGGATTATGTTCTCTCAATTAAATGTCTCCTTTATAAATAAGAAATGAGCTTATTATCTTTGGTAATATTCTTTGGCCTAATAACCTGTGTCTTATGATAATATAACCTAATGGTTTTCTTTTTAAAAATAAATGTTTTATTTGGAATATTTTAGATTTAGAAAAGACTGTAAAGACTGTCCCCCCCCCCCCATGTCTTTATTCAGCAGCCCCTAATATTAAGATCTTTCATTACTGTGGTATCTTTGTTAAAACTAAGAGATCACACTGGGTCATTACTATTAACTAAACTCCAGACATTTTTGGATTTTACCAGTTTCAAATGTAATGCCATTTTTCTTACAGGATCCAAGTCAGGATGCCACATTGCATTTATTCATGTTTCCTTAGTCTCCTCAGGTCTGTAATGATTTCTTTGTCTTTCCATATTTCTCATGATCTTGACTGTTTTGAAGCCACTTTAGTCAGTTATTTTGTAAAATATCTTTATTTGTGTTTCTCTGATGATCTTTTTATGTTTAGACAGAGTTTACAGGTTTGAGGGAAGAAGATTACAGAGGTTAAGTTGCTCTTCTCATCACATAATATCAGAGAGATACAAAAATGTCAACATGAATGACACCACCAGTGATGTTAACCTTTATCATGTGATTAAGGAGTGTTAAGATATATCTGCCAAGTCTATTCACTTCAAAGTTACTGTCTTTCTGTTTCCATACTCCATTCTTTCAAAGTGAATCACCAAGTCAAGCCCCACTCAGGTGGCATGGGGAGTAGGGAACATGATTAAGTTTAATCTCCTGGAAAGAAGACTATCCAGATATATTATTTGGAAATCTTTTCTAAGGAAGATTTTTCTTTCTCTCTCTCATTAGTCATTGAGTCTATTGTTTATTTATATCAGGATAGACTCATACATTTATTTGACACTCTATGTTACAATCAATAATATGTTATTGGTTTCATTGCTCAACTTGTTTATCTTTTCCTATGTTCATAAGAAAATAGGTAGATCCCAACCCTTTATTCTTTCCTAATATAAGCAGTTCATGTTATAGTTATCTTTATGTCTTTCAAAGCAGTGTTTTATTTGTTTAACAAATTCTGAAATGACTTTTTTTACATACGAAGTTATCTAATTATACCTCTAATATCTCTTGTGATTTCTTTTTCATTTAAAACTACATCTTTTAGGGGCGCCTGGGTGGCGCAGTCGGTTGAGCGTCCGACTTCAGCCAGGTCACGATCTCGCGGTCCGTGAGTTCGAGCCCCGCGTCGGGCTCTGGGCTGATGGCTCGGAGCCTGGAGCCTGTTTCCGATTCTGTGTCTCCCTCTCTCTCTGCCCCTCCCCCGTTCATGCTCTGTCTCTGTCTGTCCCAAAAATAAATTAAAAAAACATTAAAAAAATAAATAAATAAAACTACATCTTTTAATTTTCACATTTAGGGGATTTTCCAGATAAGTATTCATTACAGATTTTTAGTTTAATTCCATTGTAATCAGAACGAATGCTATGATTTCAATGCTTTGAAGCTGAGGTTTCTATTATGGCCCAGAATATGGTTCTAGTTCCATATATGTTTGAAAAGAATGTTAGCTGGATATACTACAAGTGTCCTAAATGTCAATTACAACAAGTTGGATTTTATTGTTCTTCAGGTCTTTCACACTCTTATTTATATATGTCTATTTGCCCTTCCGATTACTAAGAAAGAAATGTTTATAACTATAACTATATTTTGGATTTATCTATTTTTCCTTTCAGTTCTTTCAGGTGTTCCTTCATTTATTTTAAGTCTGCTATGTTCATACAGATTTAGGTGTGTCTTCTTGTTAAATTAGCCCCTTTTTTAATTGTGAGATGTCCTTTTTCATCCCCATGAGTATTACATGTTTGGTAAGTTAACTTCTCTAATACTAACATAACACCACCAACTTTCTTTGGATTAATTAGGAATGAATTTAATACTTTTCCATTCTTCAACTTTTAATTCATCTTTATCATTTTATAAAATTGCAAATCTTGCATAGAAGATACAGTCGGTATTGAATTTTAACCTGGTAGACAATCTTTAACTTTTTATTTCCATGTTTATATAATCCGATTTAGTAATTGTATGGCTGGGTTTAAATCTGCAATCTTGCTACTTGTTTTCTATTTGCGTTTTTTTTGTTTCTTCTTTCCTCTTTCCTTGACTTATTTTGGATTATATTTTTTAATGATCAATTTCATCATTACTCTTAGTTTTTTAGATATTTTTTCAGTGTTTCCTCTGAGTTTTATAATATACATCTTTAATTTTTCAATCTACCCACAACTTCATGTATAGTTTTAGAAATACAGCATATACTTACATTTCCACTCCAAATATTCTTTTATAGTTTTCATGCATTTTCATTCTATACATGTTATAAATGTCATATTATACTATTTTCTCAATTATCTTTAAAGTAGATTTAACATAAAATATGTCTATTACATTTTCCCACATATTTTCCATTTTTGAAGCTTTTTGTGTCTTCTACCCTAGATATATTCCAGTATGTATTTTTTGTCTCTATTTTTTTTTAGTAATTTTATTATGATGTATATTTATGTGGTTTTCTTTATTTTTCCTCTGCTTGGATTTAGTTGACTTTTTTAGGTATGTAGGATATAGATTCCAAGATATTTGGAAAACTTCTGGGCACTATTTTTTTAAGTAACTTACTATCTTTTCCCTCTCCCCTTTCTCCTTCTAATAGTCCAGTTACAAGTATATCTTTCTGCTTGGTATTCTACTGGCCACAGAATCTATATCCATTTATGTTTAGTCTTTTTCTTGTCATGCTCCACTTGTATATAAATTCTATTGCTATTCCTCCAGGTTCACTGGTTTCTTCTTCTGCAAGCATCTAATCTTCTTTTTGATATCATATAAAGTCTCTCTCATTTCAGATATTCTCATTTTCATCTCTAAAAATTATATTTGGTCTTTTTAATGCCTTCCATTTCTTCTCAATTATGTATATATTTTCCTTTACATCTTTGAATCTATTTACAAGATTTATTATGTCTACTCATCCCATCTTCCTCACATTTTTGGCTTATTTCCACTGATTGCTATTACTTTTATTTCTGGACATGAGTCATATCTTTCTGCTTTTTTGATGTTGACAGTGTTTTACTGGATTCCAGATATTGACTGAAAGTTAACATTTTTGACTGAAAGGGATCTGCTATATTCCTTTGATGAGCATTAAGTTATATTCTAGTACATGGTTCAATTACTTGCAGATGTGCTTGGTCTTTGTGAGGCTTCGTTTTACAGTTTTTGTTTTTATTTTAATAATGGTTCCAAGGCAGCTTTTATTCTGGGTCATTTTAACCCCTTTCTGAAGGCATATTCCTGAGGCTCTACTCCACGCCCCATATTTAAAGATCCTTATACTCTACGAACACAGATGATCCTCAGCCTTGTTGGATCTCTGAGATTTGCTCATCCTACTGCTTTCTGGTGGTTCTTTGTCCATCTTGAGGGTTTCCTCTCTCAACTGTTTACATCAGTGCTCAGCCAACATCTTCAGCAACCCTTCTGGAAGATCTCTAGAGCTCTTCCACTGTGTGGCATTGTCTTCTTTTTACTTTGTCATGCAAATTCTCAGCATCTCTGAATTCTGATCTCTTTCTCCTTAACCCAGGTGAAACCCCAGGACTGTGTTTTATTCTCTCTAATTGCACTGGGGTCTGGAAACTACCTCCAGGCAATAAGTTAGGGAAGTGTAGCGTCCAATCCGTTTCTCTTTCTCAGGTATGATACTCTTATAGTGTCTTTGTCTAAAATTACCAAATTATTGCTTCATATATTTTATCTAGTTTGCTATTTGTTTATGGAGGGGGACACTAATTCCTAAAGTGGTTAATCACTCATAAGTGCAAGAAGAAGTTATATCCAGTTCATCAGTTTCTAACAAGTAATTTAGAAATAAAAATATTTTTTAATTAAAAATTCATCTAACCAGCCAAAGAGGCAAGACAAGAGAAAACTAAACTTTATAAAAATATTTGGATAAAATTAAATATTGTGTCATATTATACCAAAGAGTGTTTCATCGCTTTTATTTATATTAAGTAAATATTTTAATTAACACCTTCTCACTGTAATTTGCTTATAGCAAACTAACTATAATAAATGAATCACAGCACCCATGTAGACAGTTTTCTTACTACTTTAGTTAGTCTGCATATATTCTCTAAAAATTATTTTTGCATTCAGGAGCATAAGAGAAATTGCAAATGTATGTATTTCTAGAAATTACCCCAGTCTTATAATATCTACCTTTATTTCTGGATATACACCACAAAATAATTTAGAAGTAAAAGATTTTTAAAAGTTGGTAACATCCACTAACATCGAAATTTTTAGTTGTGGTTTGTGTATGTGTGGGGAGTTTAACATGTCTAATTTTTTGATAAAATGTTGTACTGTTCCACTTGCTCTGTACATATTTAAAAACATCTGTTTTCTTTCTAAATGAAATTTGTCCTTGTCTTAGTACATTTGGGTTGTTATCACAAACATTTTTGTTATAACAAAAATACTGCAAAGTAGGTGGTTTAAAAACAACAAATACTTATTTCTCACCAGTTCTGGAGGTTAGAAGTGAAAACCATGGCACCTGCAGATTTGGCAGAGTTGATGTCCCCTGAGGGCTCTCTGCCTGGAAGGCTGCCTTTACTTCTCTGTAACCTCACAGCAAAAGAACTCCCTCTGTTCTCTTTTCTAAGAACGTTAATCTCATTCATGAGGGCTCTGTCCTTGTGAGCTGATCACCTCCCAAATGCTCTACCTCCTACAACTACCAACTTGGGGGTTAGGATTTCATCATGTAGATTTTGGGGTGGACACAAATATTCGACCTGAGCATCCTCTAGGAATATACCTTGAAACTAGCTCCTTTTAATATTGTTGTTGTAAGCTTGACGTGTACAACCTGTTGGCTTGATAAACATATATTGCAAAATGATTGCTACCATAGCATTAGCTAGCACTTCCATCCTGTCACATAATTACATTTCCTTTTTGTAGTGAAAACATTTAAGATTTACCCTTTAAGCACCTTTAAATATATAAGGCAACATTATTAGCTATCATCATCATGCTGCACATGAGATCACAAGAACTTATTAATCTCATAACTGGAAGTTTTTACTCTTTGACTAACATCATTCCACCCCCAACAACCCCTAGTAATCTGTTTCTATGATAGTTCTTTTTTTAACTAAAAATAATAATCACTGCAGAAATTTCCCAGTTTTAGTTTTTTAAGTTTTTACTTACATTCTAGTTAGTTAACATACAATGTAATATTAGTATCAGGAGTGCAATATAGTGATTTAACACTTTCATACAAAACCCGGTGCTCATCACAAATTCACTCCTTACTCCCCATCACCTATTTAACCCATCCTCCCCACACCCACCTCCTCTTTCTTTGGTAACCATCAGTTTGTTCTCTATGGTTAAGAGTCTATTTCTTGGTTTGTCTCTCTTTCTCCTTTTTTTCCCTTTTGTTCATTGGTTTTGATTCTTAAAATCTACATATGAGTGAAATCATGTGGTATTTGTCTTCCTTTGATTGACTTATTTCATGTAGCATAATACTCTCTAGCTCCATCCATGTGATTGTAAATCACAAGATTTCATTTCTTTTTATGGCGGAGTCCCACTTTTTTTTTGAAGTAATGACCTATTACTTCTTTTAAAAAATATCCAAAGTTACAGACCTGTTGCCTGATTGAATGTAATCTACTATATCCCTGCAGACACAAAAAGCTTCTATCTCCTCATCTATAAGAAAGAACTTCTGGTATACTATATTGTTAGTTATTGTGCATTTCAAAGTTCAACATAATATTAAACATTTTCTGGGTAACTAGTTTGTAAAAGTTTTAAGGATTTCCTTAAAACTTATTTCTACTATTGTTATATTTGCAACCCCCACCCCCACCCCCCAAAAAAAGGGCAAGAGGATCTTCTTCCTTCTCAGAACTTAATGGAAATGTCTTTGTGGCAGCCTGCCCAGACAACACATGCAAAGGTGAAATTTATTACCTCTGTCAGGACAGTGTACTCCAGGAAGAAATGCTCTCTCTGCTGCTTAAGCAGGGATGACTGTTTCTACCACTGTGTTTCCAAAATGTCATTTCTATGATGAGTGTTCTC
Source organism: Neofelis nebulosa (assembly GCF_028018385.1). NCBI lineage: Eukaryota > Metazoa > Chordata > Mammalia > Carnivora > Felidae > Neofelis > Neofelis nebulosa. Next base: position 41,028,886 of record NC_080783.1, on the reverse strand, counting down.
ACTTACTCAACTCTAGTGTTTCTTGTAATGAAAATACATGACAGTTGTAGTTTCTGGATAACTTTCTTTGTTAATATTTAGGAAAAACTGAACTGTCTCTCATTATCTTCTTGTTCATGGTAGGCTAAAGAAATATATTTACAATGCCACAATGAGTGCTGACAGAATTCCTTATTATTTCAAAGGTGGGTCCCAAAGTTTTAGGAAGGAGGCCTATGAAGTAAAAGCACAGCTTGTGAAGAAAAAAGAAATTAAGCGCAATCTTTTCTCTTTTTTTGGATTAATTTTGTGTGGTCTCTGCATTGTAAGCAAATATACCTCATAGTGGTTTTCTTTAGGTGCTCCAGTAGAGTATAAATAAAATGCTCAAAATAGGTTTCTTCATTTATTGTCAGAGGTAGATAAAATGCTGACTTTTGGAATACACTGATAGAAATACCCAGAGACAAACCAAGAAACAGACTTTTAACTATAGTGAACAAACTGATGGTTACCAGAGGGGAGGTGGGTGGGGGAAATGGGGGGAATATGGGATGGGGATGAAAGAATACACTTACCATGATGAATAAAATAAAGTAAAATACTTTTGAAAAGACAGTTACAGTTAGAAAAAGGGAAATATCCATGGATCAAAATCTACTTAAAATTATGCAGAGTAATAATGGAAGACAACTTTATCCTTTATTTAATAATTTTGATCAATGTTATCACAACTCAAAAGTTTAGGATTCAGACTACCCATGATTTCTCCTATAGATACAAATTTGGAAGGGCAAATATGGGAGAGGATATCCTGGGGGATAGGATCGCTCTTTGTCTTATAATATGGTTCTATATCCAAACTCAGAAGTCAAACCCATGACCCTAGTGAGCTAAGCTGAATCTTGGGGGTCCCAAATGTCATTTTTGCATGAGCAAGGAAATCCTAAATTGCCCAGGATAAAAGCAAGCTAAGATGCCTCTGGTCCTGATCCTCTATGTCCCATCCCAAACGGAAAGCCAATATGTAATTTTGTTATGATTTTTCCCCCCTTGCTCATGAAGAAGAAATTGAAAAAAAAATGAAAGGGTTACAACTCTGAAACAAAGAACATAAAAAGTGATATCATTAATTTTATTTGCTTTTTAGCTGTTGCTCATTAGAAAATAGATGTTCCTATGGAAAAAGAAATAATCTCTGCAAAATCAGGCGATGAAAATGAATTACTGCATTTCACAGATGTTTTCACTTTAAAATGGAATATTATGATGGTGCTAAAACTTTTTACCACCATTACTGTAATTTGCATGTCATTACCAGTGATGTTTATATTTTGAGAAGTTGAAATGTTTTTGAGCTCATCATAACCTAGTACTAATGATTCTTAGTACATCTGTGGAAAACCAACATCTAGGCAGTTTTTTCCAGCTCAATCATCTTTGATGAGTTTGCAGTGTCTTCTAAAATATTCAACTAAGATTTTGTATGTACTTAAAGATTCTGCTTTATGTATACACAATCTGAAACTTAAATGGAAGGTAACAAATCAAAATTATATGGCAACATATGAATATACTTGAATTCTGGCATCTGTTCTAATAAAAGCATTCTGGTGGCCTCATGCTATATTTTCAGAATAGCCAGAGCATTTTAATTCTGGATTCACAGAGAACTGATGCTTTGTTTGCAAATAATGAAGTGAATTAGCCTTAATTGAGAGTCTGATGTTTGGAAAAAATATAAATGCTGCAGGTGCCAATAGAGGAAGACTCTAAAGGAAACAATTTCAAATGTAAAATATTTCAGGACAGAAATAATCAGCAGAATTGATGTGGACATTAAAGAGTGAAAACCAAAGGTAATAAACAATTAACAGATGTATTTTTTTAATAAAATACCATAAAGTGGAACCAGAGCTCTCAGTGCATAGTTTCATTATCTATTATCTTCAAAATAAGGGTAATTTTCAAATGCCTTTGAACTGTTCTGAGTGCAACTACATTTTTCATTTTCCTATTTTCCACATAATCATGAAAATATCTTAACCATTAACCATGCACATAACAGTAATGCTAAAATAATCCAAGCAGCAGCTTGCATTATGCAGCATTTCCTGTATAAACAAAGTTTCAATTGCATGAACCTTCTCCTTCAGTACTATATATGTATTTGATTAGCTTCAAGCAAAATAAAAACTAACTTAAGCAACTTAAATGTGAATTACCCTTCATGTAAAAAAAGTCCAGAAGTAGGCAATCCAGGGCTAGTATGACTACTATTCAATGATGTGAAGGATCCAAGCTCATATCTATCTGCTCTATCCTCTGTATATTTTTTCCATTGTTTCTTAAGGTCACCTCATAACAAGCTGGTGAAGCAGCAACAATACCAGATTTTCAGAAAGAAAGAAAGAAAGAAGAAAGAAAGAAAGAAAGAAAGAAAGAAAGAAAGAAAGAAAAGACTACATGCCTTCTCTTTACAAGATTTCCTCAAAGTCCAACATTGCATTTCCCGTGTGTTTTATTTTTTAATGTTTATTTATGTTTGAGAAAAACAGACAGCATGAGCTGGGGAGGGGCAGAGAGAGGGGGACAGAGGATCCCAAGCAGGCTCCATGCTGACAGCAGCAAGGCCGATGAGGAATTGGAACTTACAAACCTCAAGGCCACAGTGGGAGGCTCAACCAACTGAGCCACACAGGCGCCCTTACATTTTGTAGGTCAGAATGTAATCTCATCATCACACTGAGCTGCAAACATTGGGGAATATACAAGAATAAAAATTGGAGCTCTGATATTAAAGATAAAGAGGAAAATGAACATGGGGACTGCAGCTAATAGTTTCAGCTACAGACTATATATATATAAAATTCTGGGCAAAAATCAAAAATTCTGGATATATATATATAAAATTCTGGGCAAAATCAAAAATTCTGGAGCTGGAATATTTCTGTCCTGACTTGGTGGTGTCAGATCCAGAATCAATGTCTAGAGTGTCATGACAACATGATAATATTGACTATAGATTTTCTTAAGTGTCCCAAATATTTCACTGCATGATCTATTACTTTCACATATGTCAAGACTAAATCAGAGACACAGAGGAACTTAATCTTTTGATATTCAATATTATCTGGTTTAAATATGGCTAATTTCTAACTAAGCAGACTAATCATTTATTTCTGATCTACTAATTGTGCTTTCTGTTGTAGTCAAACCTGACTTCTCTGATCTTTCATAACACCATTTCTTGTTATTCAAAATGTTTTTTTAAAGAAATCTCTCTCTTCTTGCCTACCATCCTTTATAATTTTGAGGTTCAGCTCACGTATTATTTCAAAACCTTCTTCGAAACTAGTGAACAATGGTTAAAAATAAGGTCTTGAAAAATCAGGCATTCCTGGCTCAAGATCTGCCTCTATCCTAAACTAGCTATGTTATCTTTCATAAAACTGTCAACGCTCATTTTCCTGCATCTGTAATGTGCAGTAATAATAGTACCTGCTATTTAATGTCATTGCAAAGTTTAACCAAAACAATGCACTTAAAGTAGTTGGCGTATTGTCAGTTATATAATAAGTCCTAATATATTTACATTGCTATTACTCTTAATGACTCATCCTTCATTGATTCACGTCTATGATTCCCTATAGGATTTATAACTAGGATTACATAATTTTAGTGTGTTTTAAATTGTTTTTGATGTATTTATGACCCCCATATATTAATTTTATTTCTCCAGTAGTTTATCTTTATAAATATGTTTCATGAAGTATAGCATCGCTCACTATATCTAGCAAATTATTCAATAAAATGGGATTTATTCTGTGAGAATATATGTTTTGGCACTTAATGATATTTATTAATTATTTTATTTGAGATTATATAGATGAATATTACATGATTTCTGATATCAAGGAGCTCATAATAGGTGGAGGCAATGATAAACACAAAATTCAAGAAACAGGCAGTGGAGGCAATGCGAAACACAAAATTAAAGAAACAGGCAGTAAACTCTTGGACATTGGTCTTAACAGTATTGTTTTAAATCTGTCTCCTCAGGCAAAGACAACAAAAGCAAAGACATATACTCAGGGTTACATCAAACTAAAAAGCTTTTTAAAAAAATTTAATGTTTATTCATTTGTGAGAGAGGGAGAGAGAACGAGACACAGAATCTGAAGCAGACTCAGGTTCTGAGCTGTCAGCACAGAGCCCCATGCTGGGCTCGAACTCACGAACTGTGAGATCTTGACCTGAGCCGAAGTCAAATGCTTAACCGACTGAGTCACCCAGGTGCCCCAAAAGTTTTTTCACAGCAAAGAAAACAATTGAGAAACCAAAGGGACAACTTACTGAATGGGGGAAGATATTTTCAAATGATATATCCAATAAGGGTTTAATACCCAAAATATATAATGAAGTCAGATACCTCAACACCAAAAACTCTAAACAATCCAATTAAAAAATGGGCAGAGGACCTGAATAGACCTTTTTCAAAAAAAAAATATACAGATGGCCAACAGACACATGAAAAGATGCTCAATATCGGTTATTTATGAAGGAAATCCAAACCAAAAACCACAATGAGAGATCGCCTCACACCGGCAGAATGGCTAATACCAGAAAGACAAGAAATAACAAATATTGGCAAGAATGAGGAGAAAAGGGAAGCCTTGGATACCATAGGAGTGTAAATTGATGATGCGATGCACTATGGAAAACAGCATGGAGGTCCCTCAAGAAATTAAAAATAAAAAACAATATGATCCAACAAGTCCACTTCTGGATGAAAATGAAAACACTAATTTGAGAAGATATGTGCACTCCTGTGCTCATTGCAGCATCGGTATGTTTGCTTTCTTTCTGATTTATATAATACTAGTACTGACATCAGCAAAGACTACCAGCTAATGTTACATTAACAGTTTTTGGTAATTGGATTCATCACAAAGCAACCTGTTTGGGCTCCTTATTATCTACCTCCTTACAACTCTGAGTACAGTATTTGCTGTTAAACTCTAAGGAGATTTCAAAAGTCATACACACTACTGCCCTCTCTGAAGAATCCATGAACAATCACTGAAATCACGGCCACACCAGAATTTTGTTTTTTTTAAAGGGAAGTACACCTAATTGTGACATATTTCCCCCCAAACTCTATGTGCCTCAATTGTCAATCAGATAGACTCCTTACCACTGAATCTGATGAAATATATAAAGCTTTTCAAAAAAGTATTTGACTGACAGGAAAGTTTGTTACACATAAATCTGACACTACAGTTGAGTAACAAAGGTTTTGACTGACAGCTTAACAAGTGAGCTATCCACCTTTACTGTTTGTTGCTTTCTAACATTCCCAAAATTGAATAAAGGATCCCAGGATTCTAATGCCTACAGGAGAAAAAAAAAAAAAGGTAAGCCTTTTTTTTTCTTTTTTTTTGAAAAAGGTAATAGATTAAAATCAGAAGAAAATGTAGATAAAATTATAAGATTGGGAAAGAACTATTTTGATCAGTCTAGTTTGGAAAATTAATTTTATATTTAAGATTTTTTAGGAGTCAGGAAAAAAACACCCAATGCAATAAATGATTGCATTATAAAAGCTAAAGAAAAAAATCAAAACAAACTAGCAAGGAAACCCTGCCAAATAAATGAAAAAAAAATAGTCCTAATACTATTTAGATTTTTAATATGATGATTTATTTCTATGAATTATAAGTAATTGCCTAATTTTAGTTACAACTCAAATTTTTGTTATGAAAGATTGTAAAAGTTTATGGGAAAAATAAGTATCAACTGTACATATACTATTTCCAGTATTGTAAATTCAACTTGAATATACATGCTTGTATTTTTAATGTAGTTTCATTACAAATGGAATGAGAAGAAGGTTTCATTTTTACATTCAATTATGTTCCAAAAGAAGAATAAATATGCTACTCATCAAAGTAAATTTAATATCTATTATGATTTTTTAAACCCTGCAACACAATGATTTCATTTTAGTCAATAATTGTGTTTCTGTTTGGCATGACTCAATTGACTGGTGTACAAACCTCTTAAAACAATGGGTAATCCATGTTATGGCAAAAATTGTAAGAATGAATGTGTTTAGAAAGAAAAAAAATACTGGGACAGCTGGGTGGCTCAGTTGGTTAAGTGTCTTGATCTCAGTTAAGACTCTTGATCTCAGCTCAGGTTGTGATCTCATGATTCATGAGATCGAGCCCTGCTGCAGGGCTCTGCACTGCTGGTGCAGAGCCTGCTTGGGATTCTCTCTCTCCTCTCTCTGCTCCTCCCCGGCTTGTGCTGTCTCCCTCACTCAAAAAAAATAAATAAATACACATAAAAATAAAAGTTTTGAAAGAAAGAAAAAGAAACTCCAAAGAAATGAAATTATACTTCAAAATAAGAAGCCAAAGATAAAACTGCTTTGCAGACAAGGTACTAAACTAGAATATTAACAGTTATATTTTTAAAAAGAATGAAATAACATTTCATTGAATCTTTTGTTAAAAAAAGGAAATTGAATTAAGCTTTTGTTTTTTTCTGTCATAAGGCACTTATGGGGCGCCTGGGTGGCTTGGTCGGTTAAGTGTCCCACTTCGGCTCGGGTCATGATCTCTTGGTACGTGAGTTCAAGCCCCGCCTCGGGCTCTGTGCTGACAGCTCAGAGCCTGGAGCCTGTTTCGGATTCTGTGTCTCCCTCTCTCTCTGCTCCTCCCCTGTTCATGCTCTGTCTCTTTCTGTCTCAAAAATAAATAAACGTTAAAAAAAATTAAAAAAAAAAATAAGGCACTTGTATTTTTTTCTTTCTTTTAAAATATTTTTTTAATGTTTTTTTTTTTTTTTTTTTTTTTTTGAGCGAGAGAGACAGACTGTGAGTGGGGGAGGAGCAGAGCGACAGGGACACACAGAATCTGAAGCAGGCTCCAGGATCTGAGCTATCAGCACAGAGCCCGATGCAGAGCTTGAACTCACAAACAGTGAGATCATGACCTGAGCTGAAGTCAGATGCCCAACCGACCGAGCCACCCAGGTGCCCAGGCACTTGTGTTTTCTGTTGTTGCTATAGTGGAATTTATTGGAAAAGCATTAGGGAGTTGCAGACATTTTGCATCGCTTAAGCTTAATTCAATCTGTAACACTAAACCCTAAATAACAATGGCTTATTTACAAGAAAAAACAAGAATTTCTCTCTGCCTTTGAGAAACTTCTATCTCTGCTCTACTTAGGAACTATATAATACCTTAAAAAACTAATATTACTGATTCAAATGCTCTTAACTCTGTTTTCTAAACATGGTCACCTCAAACAATCTCATTCCCCCATCAATCCTGTTGTTTTTTCTGATGGACACATGTCTATAATTGCACTTCTTAAATTTTGGCACTAAGAACTAATAAATATAAACAAAAACAAGGATAAGCTTCAGTTAAGTATTTTGTGTTAGGCACTGTTTTAAGCAGTGGCAATTCACAGGCAAATAAAACAATCAAATCTCTGCTGTTACGGACCTTATACTCTACTGGGTGAAGTCAACTATAAACCAAATTAAGTTAATATTTTCTTTCATTTTATATAGTGCAATATGTTTTGGAAGTAAAACCAGTGGAAGTAATTAGAAAAATGTAAGAGTTGATATCGTTTTGAATTGGTGATTATTGGGTAGACAAAAAATGAAGACAGGGAGAGGGATATGTAAGTGTACAGGAAAGGTCATTCTACGAGACAGAGATGCTGGATCAGAAATATCCCACAAAGGCTTGAAACCAGAAAAGAAAAGCGAGTGAGTGAGTGAGTGTGTGTGTGTGTGAGTGTGTGTGTGTGCATGCGTGCATGTGTTGGGGGTATGCATGGGGTGGAGGGGAGTGGATTACATAGGCCTTCAGGTCATGAGAACTGTAGAACATAAAATGAAGGAGAAAAATAAGGAAAAGTAGGGAAACAAGTTGGAAGGCCTGTATCAAAAATAATAATTCTTGGGGAGAGATGGTAGTACTGTGTAAGAGGGCGGCAGTGTGAGATGTTTGTTGAGAAATATTCAGGATTAAGATAGTTTGAAAAAAAAAATGACTGACTTGATTTTGACTGTGAGAGAGGACTAATCATCAGTAGTTTTTTCTGGGCACCTGGATGGCTCAGTCGGTTAAGTGTCAGGTTCTGGATCTCGGCTCAGGTCATGATTTCACGGTTTTGTGAGTTCAAGCCCCGCGTGGAGCTCTGCGTGGACAGCATGAAACCTGCTTGAGATTCTCTCTTTCTCTCTGTCTGCCCGTCCCCTGTTCCTACTCTCTCTCACTAAATAAACTTAAAAAAAATTATTTTTAAAATCATCAGTAGTTTTTCATATATCCTTACCAAAAAAGAACAATTAAATGCTTTCTGTTGCATAAGCATATAGTGTGAATAATTAAAAATGTGGAATTTGACAGAAGTTATATACACCTGCTGCCTTAATGTATCTTTAAATTTTTTTTTTTCAACGTTTTTTATTTATTTTTGGGACAGAGAGAGACAGAGCATGAACGGGGCAGGGGCAGAGAGAGAGGGAGACACAGAATCGGAAACAGGCTCCAGGCTCCGAGCCATCAGCCCAGAGCCTGACGCGGGGCTCGAACTCACGGACCGCGAGATCGTGACCTGGCTGAAGTCGGACGCTTAACCGACTGCGCCACCCAGGCGCCCCATTAATGTATCTTTAAACATAACTTGGATATTTCATTTTCAAAAACTAAAAAAGAAACTTTTTTTAAAAAATGGACTTTTTACATTATAATTTGATTTGATAATATTTCTAATATAACTACTATCTAATTTTATCTGTACAACTTATGTAGGCAGAAAAAAAATTTCCTCTAAATTTCACGAATATGTGGACAGGAATTTTGCCCAGTTGTTTTATTTATAATAAGATTAGTCATCAAATTTAATGAATCAAACATCCTACAGCTGATGAGTCTTTTCAAATATAATTTCCTTTGACAAACACAGTCTCAATTTTAAGTGAACAAGTACTACACTTTGCCACAAACATGTTTTACGAACTTACTTTCATATAACATTTCAAGCATCAGATTTACAAAAAAAATGAATATTACCAAAAGCAGGATTCAGTCTTTTTTATTAAACAGACTTAGAACAAAATTCAACATTATAATAAGATTCAGAACAACTCTGAAGCTCTACCTTGAATTTTCTGAAAACAGTTATCTAAATATTCACCAATCTTAATTCTTATTTTTCTCCAAACAAAGGCAAAGGGATGCCATATTTGTGCAGTGCAAAAGTCTTTCTAAACAGCTTCATTTAACTTCTTTTTCAAGATTTTCTCATTTACTATGAGTTGAAACTTACTGTCCCTGGAGTCAACAAAATTTTAATTAAGACTGAAACAAGGAATCTGACCTGTATAGTAATTTATTTCCACATAATGAATTCATCTTTGAGCTTGAAACCATAAATAGAGGAGAAGAGGAAGTGGATATTAATCAAATGGAAGAAAGTAATGGAAACCAGAACCATGTTGTCAGTAGTTATATTCACCATTTTGTATAATTACTGAGAGAGATACTCAGGATTCTGTTTCATAAAATGTCTCTTGAAAACATTTATGTTTAATATAGAAAGGATAAATCTCAATCCACAAAGACAGGAATAAAAGAAATAGAACATTCTTCCATTTTCAACATATCTTTGTTATTTCTATCTGGAGGCTGCCATTAAGTCATAAGACACAGAGACTTAATTTCAGTCAATGAGAAATCCTTACATCTCTCTGTGTACGTTTTTCAACTATCAGGACACTGATATCCCACCAAAGAATTTTGGCTCATCAACCATCTGTCCATGTATGTGGGCATTGAGAAGGCCTATATTTCAGCTGCCCTGGTTTATTCAGAAAGCTCTGGTATACACAAAATGAAATCTTCAAGCAACACATATAAGTTTGCCTATTGTCTCAATAATTCTGATAAATGTATGACTCACACTCTTTAATCATGATTCCATTTATATCGACACCATAGAATTATGCTATTGTGTCTAATTTCCTAATATAGTATAAGGGGGAAAATAGTCTCACACAATAGTCTTTTTTCCCATCCACCTGTCCATAATTTGGGGATAAACTTATAATATCTGTTTTTGTTATCTAAGGGCACAACTTGAAAAAAAATTCTTTCTCAAATGATGACTGTTACTGGCTCATTTTGTATCTAGAATCACAAAGAGAAATTTTTCTCCATTTTCCCCACTGCCAATTTCAGCTAGAACTTTTCACACAGCCATCAACTGTTCTCTCTTGACAAGATTTTGTACATAGGTCACAATTTCCCCCCTCATTCTCTAGTTGAAACTTCAACGCCTATGTTGATGGCCCTTACAATCTCTGAAAAGAGTACTTTTGTAGCCTATTCCTCAATCTCAACAGCCTTCATGAATTGAATCTGATCATCATTCTGAACTACTCCAACCTCCAAAATTATAAATTCACTCTTGCATGTTAAGCTTTCTTTCAAGGGAACTACATCCACCATAAAATCTTTAATTATAATCTCTATATGAATAATGCTAAAACAGGCACTCATGGGAGGCTCAGTTAATCATCTGACTCTTGATTTTGGCTCAGAACATGGTCTCGTGGTTTGTGAGTTTGAGCCCCATGTCTAGCTCTGCACTGACAGCACGAAGCCTGTTTTGGATTCTCTTTCTCTTCCTCTCTCTCTGACCCTCCCCTGAGGGTCTCTCAAAGAAGTAAATAAACATTAAAATAAATTTCTTCAAACAAATTTTAAATATTAAAAAATAAAAAGGAGTAATGCTAAAATCCACATATTGGTTCTTATCCTGTCTCCTCAATCAAGACATCTATTTTCTGCATTTATCAGAGATGACACTGATAAGCTAAATCACAATTATTTACCTTATCAAGATCCCTTCAAAAAAAAAATCCTTCTCTGTTTCCTGTATTGGTTAAGTTTCCTATTATACTTTCAGTCACAGGAGCAAAAACTTTTTAAAGTACCTTTAACTTTCAATGTACTTTTCAGATTTTTCTCTATGTTTCCACAGACTAAACTAAATTTTTTTCTCTATATTTGTTCTAACTCAAGACCTAATTTCCTCTAACCCAGAAAAGTACAAACATTTTCTAATTTTTCATCTATTTTTTCCTCTTTTTTCTATATGTTATCTCACACATTGTTATCATGGTTGTTTCCCAGACATAGCTAGATTCCATCATACCACTCTAAAATAAGGAAGACAATGAATGCTTCCCTTGCCATTAGAATATATTCAATTTTTTACAAGATTGAAAGCGTTCATTGATCCATATCTTTTATTTGTACACTGAAACATCCAAACTCCTAGAATACTTCTCTCAGTATTTTAATTTCTAAGCTTCATACACCTATTTGTGATCCTCATCTAGCCTACTATTTCCTTGCCCCAAAACACTGCCAGAGACCATATCACTTAGTGGTTTCATCACCTTGAATTAGACACACGTGAATATGTGCACATGTACACACACAAACATACACACAATTGTTCTTTTGAAAATAATAATGGGGGTACCTGGGTGGCTCAGTTGGTTAAGCATCTGACTCTTGATCTCAGCTCAGGTCTTGATCTCAGGGTCGTGAGCTCAAGCCCCAGGTTGGGCTCCACACTGGGCAGAAAGCCTACTTAAAAATATGAATAATAAAAAATACCATATGATCCAATAATTCCACTACTGGGCGTTTACCCCCCAAAAATGAAAACACTAATTTGAAAAGATATATGCATCCCTATGTTTATTGCAGAATTATTTACAATAGCCAAGATGTGGAAGTAACCTAAGAGTCCATGGATATATGAATATGTGTGCCTGTGTGTGGGTGTGCACACCGCACCAGGATAATATGCACACCACATGCACACCAGAATAATATTACACAGTCATAAAAAAGTATGAAAGTATGAGATCATGCCATTTGCAACAACACTGATGGACGCAGAGGATATTGTGCTAAGTGAAATGAAGAGTAGTGTGCTAAGTGAAGGGTAGTGTGCTAAGTCAGACTGAGAAAGATAAATACCATAGGATTTCATTCATATGTGGAATCTTAAAAAAGCAAACAAATGAATAAGCTAAGAAATAAAGAGCAGAATCAGACCTGTAAATAAAGAATAAACGGATGGTTGCCAGAGGGCAGGGGTGTGAGAGATGGGTAAAATGGGTGAAGGAGTGTGGGGATACAGGCTTGCATTATAGAATGAATAAGTCATGGAATAAAAGGCACAGCAAAGGAATGTAGCCAATGATATTGTAATAATAGCATCGTATGGTAACAGACGGTAGCTATATTGTGGTGTGCATAGCATAATGTACAAACTTGTCGAATTACTATGTTGTACACCTGAAACTAATGAAGCATTGTGCATCAACATACTCAAATTAAAATGAAATTAATAAAAATAAAAATAAAAAATGCTCTTGTGGAATGGTTTCTATATGAGTCTAAATTATAGACTATCACATCCATCTGCATATTATAAAATAACTAAATACTTTTTATACAAGCTAATTAAGGGGAAAAACACAGCCTAATAATACAGGTGTCACAAAGAAAAAAAGTGAAAAAAAAACTTTGAGCCTCTGGATTAGTGTCCTTATTCTCCAGTCCCTCTGGTCACTGATGTACTTCATAGTTGGGCATCTGGGCTGCAGGGATGGCAGGGGCCCAACCTAACCAAAGATGCAGTGTTCTTGTTCCTTCTGGAATATGACCAAGTTCTACAGCTGCCTCAAAGATTGCTGTTGGGGGTGAGATTTTAGGGATAGGCAGGTAAAGAAATGGGAGCTCTATAAAACATCATAAAAAAATGCATGCTATGAAAAGTTCAGGGGCCATGATGAGACCAAAACTCAAAACTTTCTTGGATTTTCCTTCCTTTTCTAATTTCTCTTTATCAGCACAAGTCTACACGTAAAGTTAGTACTTCCCAAAATCCCTTTCAGAAGAGTTCATGTCAAATGATTATTGTTTCAAATATTGTATCATATTTAGGGAAATATTAATCAAGACATTCTTTTCTGTTGGCTCATATGACTTACATACACCAAACATATTGAAACTCTAAATATAGGGGCAGTTTTCAGGAACTAATTCCTTGGGAGAAATTCATATCAACAGGCCACAGGACAAAAAAAGAAATCATTTCACTAAATTTTGCTTGTCTTGTCTCTCTTCCAGTGGCTGAAATAAATGAACAAATGAATAAATAGATAAATAAAACTAAGAAATCTTATAGAGACATTCATTGTTATGTACTTGGAGAAGCATAGATTAAACTACAATAGATTAGAAAGTTTGAATCGTTAGATTACGTTGCAATGAATTTTGAGATAGACAATCAAAAGAATACTTTTGTCAAAATTCCACATATTATGAAATGGAGGTTTCGAACTGAAATTAAATCCGTACAGCTTTTATTTATCATTCAATGAGAAAATAAATGGTTACTTATCTCTGATAGTAGGATAAGCAGGAATGCACAAAATTTGGATGTGCATTAAATTTTACTAAATCTCTGTAACATATTTTTAGCCGATCTTCCTGACTTCCTTCCCTCTTTGATGTGTGACCATATATATCCATATACTATACATATATATAGTATAAAAATGCCACAATACATAGTATAGAGTGTGTGTATGTACATGCATATAGATATGTTGTCCAGTATATAGACAGAATGATAGATACACAGAAAGACATGAGAAAGTGAGTTATCTGCTGGGGAGACTACATGTTCTAATACTTGAAAAAACCAAAAATACTATAAAGGTTAAAAAGGTAGATTGCTATATTTCCTTTCATTTGAAACTGCATTTCCAGTATGTCATGTGGAATTTACCGTTTGTAAGTTTTCTTACAAATGCCACCAGCCATATGTGGCAATTTAAATTTAAATTAAATTCATTAAGATGAACTAAAATTAAAAATTCCGTTTCTTCATCACTCTACCAACATTTCAAGTGCTCAACAGCCTCAAGTGACTCATGGCTACAATATCGCAGAGCCTTGGACAACACTGTAAAGACTTTTAGATTCCACAAAATTCCCAGAAGCACATTGAACTACTGCATTTGAAACAAGTTATTTTTTTTTTCTTAAAAAGACCTGTATAGGGTAACTTTTCTAATTTCATTCTAGTAGGAAAAACACAAACTCAATTTATTCAGTTAAATAAAATCTTCCCTAATTTTCAGGTCTTCTCGTACATTTGGTAACCGCACTTCACAGAGAAGTACAGGCTTAAAAGTAAAGTGATGCCTTGTTCAAAATTGAACGAGTTACGAAAAAACTCAAAGATAAATAAAAACCAAGGAGACTCTGATGAACACAAATTTCTTCATTAGTTCAAAGTTTTTAAAATGTGTTTATGACTTAGAAATACCTGAAGATTTTCCCATAGTTTAAAAATGAAATGACTGAGCGGCATTTGCATGTTTATACGATGTTTGTAAAACTGGCTCCTTTTTGATATTTCAAATACCATAGGACTGGGCCACTTAGAAGACTTAACTAATTGGATAAATTACTAAATTATTATGATCTATAACCTTCATTAACATCACAAATCACTGTCACATTCTAATTAATTCTAGTAATTGTATTTTAAAAACTAACAATTATAGTTTATATTTACTGCATACTTACTATGTAGATTATCTCATTTAGAGCTCATTAGAACCCTGTATTTATTATCTATTTTCTGATGCAGAAATCAAGACTCTGAGCATTTAGTTAACTTGCTTAAGATCACACTTCTAGAAAGTAGTGCAGCAAGATTCTGAAATGGGGCAGATTATCTCAAAGGGCTCTACTTCAAACTTCCATGATAAGACCGATGCCTCATCTATTTCTTCAACAAAGGTTTTTTTAGCCCCTTTTGTATCTTGTGTGTGTATGTGTGTGCGTCTACCACCATTTTATTTTATTTTTTTTACCCTGGGAATATAACAGAAGACAAAAAACACACATACATACACATACACTGTTGAAACAAAATTGAAGCTTTATGTCACTCATTTTAATTTATGAGGGTAACATAAATATAAATTCTAAAATTTAATGTTTTAATAAAAAGTTTTAAATACTTGAATATTTGAGCCCCAGGGATTACATGGTGTGGTTATATAAAGCAATCACTCTGTATATAATTTTGTTTAAAATTTGGTAAGCAGTGAGGAAAGAGGCAGATCACAGACAAATGAAATATTTTATCTTTCATAATAATAAGCAAATAATAAGTGAAACTTTGAAAAATATTTTCAAAGACAACTAATTATAAATCTCTAATTTTGCAAGACATCAGCTTTGCTAAAATTGTGTGACTTAAAAGGGAATTCTGGACTCCAAACTGAAAGCCTACTACCTAATATTTAGTATGCATATGACATATTTCGAAGACTTAGCTACCTGAATAATGTATTTAATCAAGAAACTTAAATGCAATGTGTTTTTCAATGTCTGCTGATTAGAAAAATCATTATCAGCTCCCTAACATTTAAAACTAAGTGCTAATAGTATGCATAATGTTCATTTAAAGTGTAGATTTAAGTCTTGAAATGAAAGCTGAATATAAAAACTCTGGTATATTTCTGGGTTTAACTCATAATGCATTCCTCAAACTCCATAAACAGCAGTGAATAAGAGATGTCTTCAAACTAATGAAAACAATATGTAAATTTTAATCATAGTTTTTAGATGAACAAAATCAGTTTTTTTAAAACATTTTTTCTTCTTCTCAAACGCACAGTTGAAAGAAGTCTCATAAATATCTAATAAATATGAAATGCCGGATATGGACTTGTTCCACAGAATAACATGATAACAAGTTTCCTAGAACACTATACTTGTAGAGAAAAGAGAAAAAAAAATTATAACATGCCCCAACCAGTTAGATTATTTGAACTGCAGTTCATTCTTTTCTCATTCCTAAGACATTCTTCTCCTACAATCAGTGTTAAGGATAAGAGACTGAAAATGTTGCTGAATATTGTTCAAATATTTCAGAATGTGCAATGTTGCCCCTATTTACTGATATAACTGCCATGGCTGTTGTCAACAAGCCTAATGTGTATTTCCCTCCAGGAAAGGTGTTTTTTCAAAATGCTTTATTCATCTTTTAGGAGGGAGCACTCTCAGTGTGCATTCTAAGAAATCCTAGCACAAGCTACTCTCCATAAATAACTCACTTGGTAGGGTTAGATCTTTCCTAGGAAAGTAAAAACCCCTGAGCTCCCACTTCCTGAGTTTGAGATTATGAGCCTTATATCTTTAGGGTGAACTCCTTTGAACCTCCTATAAACAAACACACATACTTCCTATCTGAACTTTCCAGGCTGTGTCTACTTCTCTCATCAGTATGAGTAATGAATTCTTTGTTTCTGTGAGGATTTACCATGTGCCTACTCTGTTCCAGGCACTGTGCAGGGAACAGCACATTAATGGTGAACCTGCCCTAAGGAAGCTTAGTCCAAAGGACTGAAACAGTATTCAAATGAAGGCACAATTGACAGGGGCACTTGTTTATTTAGGGATTGTTCATATTCTCTTCATTCAGAAAAACTTTGCAACACTTGGAAAGTTCTGAAAAATCTTCCTGGAATTGGATGGGAGACAGAGAAGACAAAAATCCTAGTGACATTGTTGAGATTCATCTGAAACGTAACATCTTTTCTCCCCTGTTTCTTAAAGCTCAAACTTTAGTGCTGTCAACATAAAAAAGAAAAAAAATCTAGCCAAATATTTCAAAATGCTAATCCTCTGTGAAGTGAAAATGGATTGAGTATAGATTCCGGTGTGTTGGCCAACTAGAGCAATTCACATACTACCCTTCCTTCCTTCCATTCTTCCTATGAGTTGGTGCATTCTGACTGGAAATCCATATATGGAACCCATTGCATATATGTCTAATGTGCAATGTATATTTCTTCCAGGCTGTACAAGTAACTATGAAAACCTTTTTGGAAATGGCTGGTAAATTCATATCTTAGCATATTTATGACACCAAGATTTCTACTTTCTGAATTCAAAAGCAAAAATTATTCATCACTAGTCCTTTAATCCATGCGACTCCATGTTCTTTCAAGTAAAAAGTACATGGATTTTGAAACAATTTTCACAGTGAAATATGCACCATCAAGTTTCCTGTAGTCTCTGTTCCTTCAGTTTTACATTTACAAGTCAGGGATAACATTTTGTAAAATAATACAGTCCATGTAAAACACTTGAAGCCGTATCTTGCACATAATACATATGCAGTTATATCGTTTGATTGATATTAACGGCACATTAATTGATATATAAAAAATATTGTGCACACTAATTCTAAAGTTTTGCTGCAATGAATAGTTCTCAAATGTGCTACATCAATTAAATTTATTTTTTTAGAAATGCACCTTTTAAAATTCCCGGACGTACCTCTAAAGACAATAGATATTTAACAAGTAACCACGTAATGTATTCTTAAAATGTCACCTGTATTATTGCAATATGCATTGGTAGCATAACATATAAGACATTGTCTTTTATACACACAGCTACCATTTATGGAAAAATGACTACTGTACATTTTAAGTTTCGCTCCACTTCATTTGCCTTGTCTAGAATTTCCCAGGATAATTCCTGAGATCTCTTAAAAAAAGCAGCCCCATTCTGGCTTGGAATTACTGTAGAAAACATCCTGGTCAGCAATGACATGCCTTCAGCATCTATAAAGTCCTTTTGCACCACCTTCACTTACATTTATCTGATGGCCAGCTTTTCCAGTCCTGTGATAGGTGCTAGAAATACAAAGATAAGTGCATCTTCTCCCTGCTGTAAGGACCCAACATCCATCAGGTAGACACCTTTGAAAGATGATCTGCAATTAAAAAAAAGGGGGAAATCCTGATTAGTATCACAAAAGAAGGGCTCAGAATATAGAACATAATTAAATCCAGCTGATTAAGGTCACTTTATAATGAGATCGCATTGGACATGTGCTCAGAAGAGAACCGCTGAAGGGAGAGTATTTGAGGCTGAGGGCACAAACAGCCCAGTAGAGGTAAGAAGATGTAAAAGACTGTGCTGTGACTGGAAGAACGGTGAGTGCTTCCGTTTGGACCAGTGTTGAGCATCCTGCAGAAGGAAATAAAACTGAAGCACGAGTCAATATTAAGTGTGAATTCTATAAGGAAAGGACAGCATCTGTAAAAAGTATTTTATGTGAATAAATAGGGAGCAGACCGTAGCATAGATAGCCTGAGGTGACAATGGAAATATGGAGACCACATAGGAACAGTTCAAAAATTACACATGGATATGCTAGTGATAAAAGATGATGAGGAAAGTAGGGGATTAATGAGAGAGAAACGAGGGAAGATTTTACTAGATGTGGAGCCTAACCGGAGCTTGCAGTAGACAGAAAAAAAGAGAGACGTAAACGTAAGGGGAATGAAAATTGCGGCAGATTGAAATGATTTGGGATGGAAAGTTTCGTTCTACATATCTTGTATAATATGCAAAATTCAAAGAGTCACAGATCAGATAACGTGCCATGCCACGATTTCCACAATAGACCTATTTTGATGTGTCCCATTTTCATTCTAGAGTAGAGACAAGCTTTCAGATATAATAGTTTATTCTGTCTGAAACAATATGCCATTTAAGGCAATATCCAAATAAATTTATGTATAATTATCTCAGGAAATGTCAGAGCACCTCCAAGCTTCTTTATTCAAACATTTGTGTCTCCCCTGTATGTTAGCTCCATTTCTATTTTTAACAGAGTTTGTATGTGTTGATATTCCCATGATATCAAGAAATACAGGAAGAATGAATTGGCATATAGGCACATAGATTGTAGGGAGGTTTAAACACATGGCACTTTTATTTGGCATATGGGAAGCTCGGAAATTGGGTCCACGTGAAAATCATCTCTAAGAGAAACCTGGAGAGAACACTCCCACCACTCATCCCACCAGTGGGCGCCGAAGCTTCTCACACCAGTTTTAACGGTCAATTGTGTACAATCTTCTCATCTTCCTGCTCAGTGACCTCATATTGGTAGCTTGAGATGGGCCATGGTGACGATATTTATGCTGAGGAAATCTTAGCAAATCCTATGTACAAGGGTACTCTTGTCTCATCCCCAAAGCAGTTTGTTAAACATTTCTCAGCCTCTCCCAGCTCCCCTACTTAGCTATTTTTTTCCGATTCTTCTCCTCCGGAAATCAACAGCAACAAGCACGTTTGTGGGGTCTGTCACTCAGAGAAGTCCCCATGATAGGCGGGTGTTACTTTTTTTCAGTTCATAAACAATTCCTACATATTCTTGGGGTGTTCTCTTATATACCTATCCCCAATCTTTCATCTGGAAATCATGTCTGGGATAAAAGACACACTTTTCTTCAATGTTCTGATAGAGTCACAGAACTTCCCTCATGGAAGTTTCATGGCAAGAGCTAGAGCACCAGTTCTGAATCTGCCAAACTCTGTTTGACTCAACCACTTAGAATCTGGTGGTTCCACCCACTTCCCATGCCTAATTGTACACTTATGTGAGAAGTATTCTGTGTCTCCGGTTTCTGCCTTACACAGAATTTATGTTTAACCTGACAACGAGAAATGCCACAGTAATACAGGATGAAGTTCACTACACATAATTTAATATATTTCTCAGTCTATCCTAAATAAGTGTGATGTCTTAAATTAGCATAAAATCCAGGAATTAAATCACCAAACTGTTCAACACTTTGAAGATGTGAAAATTACTATCTAAATCTTTTAATTCATTAAATAATTTAATGGTATTTAATGAGTAGATACTCTAAGTCAACTATGACTTAGGTGTTATACTGTATGATCAGTGGCCTCAAGGTCCTAACAGTTTAGTAAAAAGTCAAAATTTAACTACCCAAAGTTTAAGTAGTAAAAAGAAGTTTAGTGAAAGAAAAACAAAAGCCTCAGTGAGAAGTTTAATAGATTCAAATATCCATTTGAAATCACAGGGCTGGAGATAGATCATGAATGATTATTCCTAAGAGCAGAATGAGAAAGAGGCTACATAAATTATTAGGTATATATGAGAGACAATGAGGACTTTTAATGGTCAAACATAATGGAAGAATCCAGAGAAATTGGGGAATATGGATATCAAAAGAAGGAGGGAAACATTCATGAAGTATCTTCAAATGCAGAGACTTTAGGAATTGATGTAAAAAATGGCATATTATAAGTTCTTAAGTGGCAGTAACGCCATGATAAAATGTTGTCAGTGAATATTTCTTCATCACTCTTGATATTCTATGTGAAGGCAGCCACTCTCTGTCCCTCTAATCCTTTGCTCCAGGAGCACTAAAGTTTATCTAATTGAGAAATTAAAAGAAAACACTTCACATGAGTTCACCTCTCCTCTTTTCTTTCTTGGCAGTAGGCTTAACTTTACTCTCCTCTCTCCTCCTGGATGAAGCTGCCACATGGGGGGGGTCTGTGCCAGGCAAGTGTTATCTCTTTCTAGGTTGGTAAATCTGTCATGTTCCTGGGTTCAGCTATCAGACACATTTGAGTCTACTATTAATTAGATTGTCCAACATTGTCTTCATTGGTTTATGGATATTTTGCTCTCCTATTTGTTTTATGCTTTTGTCTTATTTTCAAAGTAGTTGAGAAGTTGAGAAAGGAAGAATGCTCTTTACTGAACTGGTTAATACACATCAACACCAGGGTGTTGGGAAGAATAGTTTCATAAATTGGTAAAATGAGCAAAGCAAGATAGTGAAGGGTAAAAACCCAGCTAACCAGCTAATTATGGAAGTATTTCTGTGTTTAGTGATACGTAAAATTGGACATGGTGGTGGCTTTAAGAATAAGAATGAAAAAGTATATTTGGGAAAAAAAGAAGCAGAAAAAGAAATTCTAACGTATGAAAGAATATGTCAAACCTTAGAAAAGTCAAAGAGGTGGCTCTCTTCACTTGAAGACTACCAGTTCATAAGAGAATGGAATTTCCATATCTCAGAGTTTTGTTTTTTTTTTTTCTTTTCATATATATGTCTTCACCTACTTTTAAGAAAATATGCTCCTGGTTGGGATCTACTATTTTCAACCATGCAATAAAAAAAAAAAAAAATACCTGTCCACCTAAATGAAATGTTTTCAAAACATTTTAATCACATTTGCATTTTTCTCCTTCCTACTTCTTAATCGTGGTTCTAATCAAAACTGAATGAATTCCTCCATAGAAGAAAATTTACAGTCCTTACACACACTGTTATACTTGAAAGATTCCAACGAGCCTGCTAATTAGGTGATTGCAATTCCGCCTGAGATCACTAGAACTCCTAGACAGAGAGAGAAAGGGAAAAATGCAGCATCTGAAATCAAATGACACCAAAGTCTCTCTCTTCCTCATTTTGTTTTGGAAAATAACCCTGGATGAAAATGTGACCTCGTGCTCCTTTTCACCTGCAATGTGTTTCAGTGGGTCGATCACTTTTCACTTGGGGGTCTAGAGATGCAATTTCCAATAAGGTATGGAGCTTTTCATGTCCAATGAGAAGAATACTGTACTAATTTACATAGGTTTATAGTTGTCATTTTATGAAACAAGGTTTATAAAATTAGTAATGAAGAGATGATTTCCCCAAATCAGGTTGTTTCCCTCTGGTGTTACCCTCTGTAATGGTTGCTTAAATAAACCAGATGGGCTTTGCCACGTTAACAGGATAACTGAGATAATAATAAAGATAATAACAATAATAATAATATCATTAATAACTATAATGACATTTAGCTATAGCTTACTATATGTCAGATATTTTCTAAGCAATACTACTGGTTTTTATTACATTTAGCTCAAAATTTTCCAGCAATGTATATAAATTACATGTGTTTGTATGCACAGTAATGGGTAGAAGTTATTCTTCATTAGTAGAATAATACTTTTTTTTTTTTAATTTGAAGAAGCCTCTATCAACATATCTGGATGGAAACATTGATACAGTTATGAGCACTGCGTATAACTCCTTTCTTTCACCCTGTCACATTGTTTTCTAATAAATTCAGAGGAGAGAGAGGTTTTAGTTTTCTTAAGAAATATTCCTTAGCTTTTCAGTTTGTGACACAGACTTGTAGCAATTAGCTAATGAGATGGGCAAATAAATGAACTCTGCGAAGATTAGGAAGGGCCAGGATGAAAATTCAAGAGACTGAGTTACATAGTAACAAACTGATAGAACAGGCAAGTTTGAAAATACTTACATTCTGTAACTAAGGACAGGAGTAGCATCTCCTGGCCAAAGTCTATTTCCCTCTTTCACATCTTAGTGTTATCAAGAGAAAAATAGTCTCGGCTGCAACATGAAAGTTCTAGAGACAGAGAGTTTTGCCTTTAAAGGCAGGCAAGCAGATTAATATTTTGCTTCGTGCCATTTTGCATATCCCAGTCAAATCTGAAATCAACGCTCTGGAATGTTTTTTGTAGTTGTTTTTGTTTATTTTTTATAAAGACCATAAATATTAGAATATGTTCTTTTAACCCAAAATTCCCACAGATGAAAGAAAATGAAATAAATAAATGAGTAAAATTAAGAGGCTGTGAATAAAAACTGTCACACTGTAATAGTGATTAAAAGCACAGACTCTGGAGTCAGATTACTGAGATTAAATCACAGCTCTGAACTACTGTGTTGAACAACCTTATGTAACTTATTTAACTTTTCTGTTCCTCCATTTCCTCATCTGGAAAACAAGGAGAGCAGCTACACCCTCCATGGGCAGGAGATGGTGAGGGGTGAATGAGTTATCGGTAACATTGTCTTTATGACGTTATTGACACTACTTGAAAGCTACTTGAACATTGAATAAAGGGATATTTTCAGATCTCTTCAATTGCTTAAACTCTGCATAATGATTAATAATCTCATAAAATCAGATTCATATCAGTTATTGAGTCTAATTACAAAGCATGCTCTCTCTTTTTTAAAATAGAGACATGGAAATATCCCCAACAATGGTTAAACCTTGAACACAGTAATATTTGTTCCCACAACTCAAAGTTATTCTTCAAAAAATCAAATAGTTCAAAAAGGCTTCTCTATGATATTTTCTAAAAATATTGGGAAGACTTTTCAAATTGACAGACTACTCTTATGACTTTGCCACTGCATCAGTTTCATGTTTAGGGTGATTTTCAGGGGCTAATTGGCAGTGTAATTCATACCTGAACCTAACACTGCAATATAAAATCTAAATAGAACTTAAAATCTGGTTAATATCTATCAATATTAAATTGATAGAACATGAATGAAAAGTGAAATGCTGTTGGAATCAGCTCAAAATGATGATAATTTTTCATGTTCACTCTGCTTACCTTAGATTAGATTTATTACTTGAGATTTCCATTTGGATTTTTAGTACAAAAGATTTTTCCTTCTTATATTTACACAATTTAAAGGCAATGATGCAGGGGCGCCTGGGTGGCTCAGTTGGTTGAGCGTCTGACTCTGGCTCAGGTCATGATCTCACAGTTTGTGGGTTCGAGCCCCGCATCAGGCTCTG
Organism: Neofelis nebulosa; assembly: GCF_028018385.1. Lineage (NCBI taxonomy): Eukaryota > Metazoa > Chordata > Mammalia > Carnivora > Felidae > Neofelis > Neofelis nebulosa. Next base: position 41,005,301 of record NC_080783.1, on the reverse strand, counting down.
TGCTGCCAGCTCAGAGCCTGGAGCCTACTTCGGATTCTGTGTCTCCTTCTCTCTCTGCCCCTCCCCTGCTCACACTTTATCTCACTCTGTTTCTCAAAAATAAATAAATGTAAAAAAAAAATTTTTTAAAGGCAACGATACAATAGGGGAAAAAATAATGAGTGAGCAATTGTTTGTAGTACTTGCATCAATTATAGACAGTAAAAGGGGAAATAAAATTATAAAAAAGTATTTAAATACATATACACATATATTTATAGTATTCATTGTAGGAAAGTGAATCATTCAATCAGAGTGCAGTCATTAATACAGAGCAGCCAGGTTTAGTGTATAGATGACACAACTCTTAAAGAATATTAGCATAACTGAGAAACCCAATAAAAAATCTAAATTTTCAATTCTCCTCATGATTCAAAGAGCAGAGAGGGCTTATTAATAAATTACATAAAATTAAGAAATGTTTCTGTGTTGCATTATCACTTTAAGAATTTTTCTTTTATTTTTGCCTCATTGTTCATTGACATGTTTGGTAAACACAAACTAGTGTTTTCTCTGCCATCTTGGTCAAGGCCTACTAAGCATATACCCAGCAGATCAAAAATGTTCATTTGAAGATAAAAAACATTTATACACGGAATGGCAAAGCATTTGTCCTTAAGCTTTTTCCCGTTGAAACATATTAGTCCTATCACTGATAAATATCCACTTGAAAGTTAAAATGTCCATCAGCAAACTTCATATTAATGTTTATGAAAAAACTGTGACTCTTCATGTTCTGCACAGAGAACAGATTGTTATTATAAAATTCTGCTTATAATAAGGGCAAAAGCACCTTGAAAGATCTGTTATAAATGAAAAAGTCATCTCTGATTATTCAGAGAGCACATTCTATCTCATGTAACAGAGTAAATGGATATAATATTTGCTGGGATTTAAGAAATAAATTGGAGGGAAATGACTGCTCTTTTCTATTATTCTTTAACTGTATCCCCAGTAATAGTTTGTGCTATAATTTGGGCAATTTGCGTATGTTTTATTTTTCCTCCATCTCCTGTTTCCTGAGCACTATTTCCCTTTGATTGAGGAGTTGCTGTGACAGAAGATAATGGCGCTCATGGCACTCGGTGGGATGCCTGTCACTGCTGACTCCAGCTGCTGCCTTTGTTTTCTTTCCTTCCACTCCTCTGATTTTCTCAGGCACGGTGAGAAACAATTATAAAAGCCATGAGCCATTATAAAATATTATACCACAAAATGGTTATTTTTAAGAGCCCGTCAATCTTCTAGGTCTCTGTTTATCTTTAGAAGTAGTAAATTGTATCACTATTTTCTATTCAATTGGCAGCATTGGGATGAGAGATTGTTTTCTGCCTTGGGAGACGAAATACTTTTGTACCTTGTACCTAGTACTAAAGTCTTCCCTTGTTGATCTTGCTGAGGTGGTTTCTTGTGAATCCCCGTCAGGAACGATGAACTTTTTTGAGAGGATGATCTGATAGACGTTTCTAGTGTTCACCAGAATCCAGTTCTTTCTCTTTCTGTCACAAAGAAGACTATACTTTTCAGGCCATGTGTATGTGGATGATTCAGGAAACTGCCCTTACCAAAGAAATATGGGAAAATATGCATCTATCACTTCTAGATTGTGAAAATATCATGGATAATTCCCCATGTTTCCTCTCCTCCTGCCATGGCAACTAAGGAGACCAGACATACAGATGATGACTTATATGTTCGATACTTCCATCAGCACGTGTGAAGGTGAGACACCTTATCCCACCCAGCCACAAATACCATCATGTAGACACATAGGACATATTGAGTAAGGAAACAATTATCTTTTGTCTGGTAAACCACTAAAACTTTAGCATAATCCTATCCAACACAGAGTAGTTTTTTTTTTTTTTCTCCTTTCCATTTTTCTAAAGAATTAAGATCACTAGGCAGTATGAGTATTATTGACAACCTAGAAATACTTAGCAGGCTATACGGGTATGGCAGGACTAAAATGTCCCAGTATTTGCTGACTTACCTCTCCCTACAAAGCAAATTCCTTGCAATAACCATAGAGACAGAGAATCAAGTGTGTGTCATTGACAAGATCTTGACCTAGATTGAGAGGAGTGGGGCACTTTGGAAAAAGCACGGGATTCGGGTTATAACCCTACTGTATACTGTGTTCCATTGAAAAAGTTGGACAAAAATACTTGACCCTGAGTTTACTGTAAACAATTAAACATAGTTAATGTAATGTAACTTGCAAAGTGCCAGGAAGATATTGGGCACTCAAAACATGTAAATTTATTATTATTATTATTAATTATTAATTAGGCTAGCAGTCCCATATGTATGCTAAAATGTTTAGGCTTATTACACATTTGGTGTAATTAGTGTAAAATAATAATACATAAAAATTCTCATCCCTTCTCAACCATAAGAAGTGTTCTTTTCCATTAACTTAGGGCTTTTTTTTTTAAACATAAATTTGAGTACTTTCAGGTTTGCTATTTATTTTCAGCCAGCATATTGTTAGAAAAAATGTGAGTTGTCACTAACTTAGTGGAACTCTCCAGTAAACTTCCAGCTGTGAGAAGAAACCCAACAAGCCAAGAGACTGCCTGGCATTCGAACTGTTTGTCTTGCTGCTGGTCCTAACTTAGTCTCCAATTTGTGGCCAGTGTTCACTCAAATGAGAGGAGGGGAAAACTGCCCAGATAGCAACTACAAATTCAAGAGATGTAAAATCACATTATGTATTCTTGAGAATGAAGCCCATACATTATTAATTTTTCCCCTTTAGCATATAACATTGCTCACCATTGCGATAAATAATGAAAACACTGTAAATAACTTTCCAAATGCTGTACATCATTTATGACATATTTTCAGAATTTATGGGTCCCTTTTCAAATCTCCTTATGTTTTCCTTTAAATATTTTTTTAATTCCATGAAATTAAAATGAATTTTATTAAATCTGTTAAATGCTCGAGTTTATTTTCATATAACCTATCTTACATAATCCCAACACACAGGTGAACATAGTTTACTAAGTTAGAGCATTAAAGCATAATCCTTAGTCTGTTTTCCAAAAATGCAGATTTTCATTACATTCTCCATTGTTTCTAAATCCGCATTTCACTGACCAATTTCTATCCTGAGGGCTCTACAAGAAAATACATAATTACCCTTCTGCAGCACCAATAAGCAGAAGAGAAACAAAAAAGTAAATATAATAGTATATTTCACCATATGTTTCCTCTGAGCAGAAATGTTTTAGGTAAACTTTTTGGCAAGAAACAACAAATTTGGGGGGAAATTAAAAACAATATTTAAAAATCCCTCTATATTCTTTCATTTTTAACTTAGTAGCAAATAACAACTATGAGAATCAATCATGCAGCAAAATATATACCATATAATAAGTGATTCAAAATTATGACCATTCAGTTTCTCTAGTCTCTGGGAAATGTCAGCAAAAATAATTTTACATTAAAGTGTCAAATTCACAGCAACCCCACATAAAAAAGTCACATTTACGGATCTTATTTTGACAGTTTTAGTAAAAATTGATTGACCATATTGAAGTACCATTTTTTCTCTCATCGTTTCTCTTTCTGTGTTTGAAACACTGCAATAAAGCAAATCTTAAATCTAAAAATTTTCTTGAAATAAGAAGACATTGTTCTTGATACTGTAAGGAACTCTTTTTAATAGTTTCAAACGGGGTAAGAAAGGAACTTGAGTCATCTGACATAATGTCTGTAACTTATGAAGATGTAGTGTATGTGTATTTCTTGAATGTCATGCTAGCTCCATCACTTAATGCTTACTGGTTTTGGGTAACTTGCTTGAACTCTATATGACTCAGTATCTTCACCTGTAAAACAAAGTTAGTGAAAGTCACTGATGCAAGGATGTATATGAAAATTAAATGAGATTAGGAGTCAAAATACTTAATTAATTTCCTAGTAATTGTGAACAATGAATCGTAGCTATCACTATGGTCACCATTCCATTTCCAAATATCAGCAAAGATTAAATCCTCACTAAATTTCCTAATGTAGATAGAGTTCTATAGCATATGCAGATGGCCACTTTCTTTCAAACGCTTATTTTATGTAGTGTTTTGATATTCTATTCTAAATCTCCTCTGATCTTTCAGAGAGTTTCAATTTTTGTAATTTATAATTCTGAATGATACTATCTTCTAGACCCAACAAAAAAATCAATACATTGATGTATTGTATAGATGCATTGCCCATCTTTACTTATTTTGTTAGTTTAAATTTTGTAATATTACTATCAACTTTTAAAACATGCTTGAGTCAATCTGTCGATATAGGAACATTTATCCTAGTTTTGAAATACATTGTTTACACTATTTATTTAGGTAAGTTTTGCATAATATTAGCTGTTAGATTTATCTACCAACTTTTGTCTAGATTATCAGAAAGTACAGAAAAGAGAACAACTAGAATATTATATTCACATAAACCATGTATGGGAAGTCTATCTTCATAAAGCTGTTAAATGAATATATGACTAAATAAAAAGGAAATGTTACTATTATTAGGCCTTACTATCTGATACTAGTGTGACAATATAAGGGTAATAATGTTAGACATTATGATTTACTAATTTCATTTTAGGCAATGCTTTATCTGAAATATAGTGCCTTTAAGTGTGGTACTGTACGTGACTCTGCGGGTTGAAGTGGGATTGGGTCTTTTCTTATATGCGTATTTTTTTTTTAGATTTTATTTTTACCTCTTACTATACACTTTTCCTAGCTTGTTCCAGTTTCTCCAATTTAGTTTCTTCTTAACTCATCATGAGAACTTTTAAGATATTTGTAGTTGTATTGTATGCTTGAATTAACTATTTTAAAAAGGGCATTTGCTCTAATATCTTAGCTTGAAACCCTTCTTTCTAATTCTTTATACACCTGCACTTTTAACATATTTAGAACTACACAAAGAAATTTCTCCATTTATCTATGTAAACATTCTGTGCAAAATAGGACTATCATTTCCTTTTCCCAGTTTCTGCTGCTGTAAGATTAGGAATCATCCTGGGTCTAGCTGAAAAACGATCCTATTCATAATCTAGAATTCCCCTCTTGTATCTCTTTTGAATCATGTCTCTTCCTCTCTGTTTATATTGTTTCAGATTACCTTATAATTTCTGATCAGTTAATTATTCTCATCATTTACTACAAAGATGGTAATTACTTTGTATCAGGCACTATGCTCTCTTTTATGTTTTGCCTCCGTAACCAAACCAATTTAAAGCCTTTGGACCACCCAGTGAGAAAACTACTTAAAATTTCATATACAGTTTGGGGAATATGAGCTAGAGAAGGATGCTGTCCAAGATGACATGGCTGTAAGTGGTAGAATCAGTATTCAATCTCGGGTCTGCCTGATGATAAAGTTCCAGCTATTCGCCACCATACTGCTTATGGCAGGACAACACAATATGTAGTATATTTACACTGTTCTTATTTAATGTTTTTAAATTTTCTCATGGCCTTTGGCTAAGAATAGAGTTTCAAGGGCCCAACTCATCATCTGGGAATCTGATATTTTCCTCTCTCGAGCCTTTGGGGAAGTGACTTATCCATAAATTAGTGTGGAACTTGTCAATGAAGATCAGCATACTACTTGCCCCTATTTCTGAAATGTAAATCCTCATACAGAGTTGATTAAATCCAAATTTCAAATTTAGATGAGACATACTGTCTGCTTTGAGGAGACTGGCCATACAAGTATGAATGAATGAATGAATGAATGCATGCAAACAGGGTCAAATTTGTGATTGTGCAGTTATGCAGAAATGAGAATGACTCACATACAGTCACTTGTGTTAATTTTAATATATATCCATATAGCATTGTCTTAAATTTACAGCAAAAAAAATTATGTTGAAGTTGTTCCTGAATTAAAGTAAGACAGACTATTCTTGTATAATTTAGTCAGCAAATATTTTAACTTGAGATAAATCTTTGAAGGCAAACTGGAAATTTTCAAATTTGGAGAAAATAAAAATGACTATTCTGCCAAATTATATACATAAGGGTATAGATTATTATTTTATTGATTTTCTATTTTTCTTCTACACATTCAGCTGCCTTTGTCTAAAGGTCAATTACTTTGGCTAATGTTGAAATTAGTTTAATTCCATTTTGATAGGTACACAGTTTCTGAAATTGTGACTTTTTAAATATTTGTTATTAAACTGTTTATGCATCTTTAAAGTAAACACTTTAATCAGCCCCTTCAGATTATAATATGAAGGTACACATGATTATAGATACTTCTAAATCACATTCCCTACTTCTGTAATCATATAAGCATATGTTCACCATAATGACGAACATCAAGTTAATATAGATATATAATTCATTTTGGAAGTTAGCCACAGTCCTGCCTGCTCTGAACACAGAAACCCAGCCATATGAATGCATTATTCTATGTGAAGTGACGATCAGGATGAATATCCATTTTTTTCTTTTTTTTTTTTTTTTTTTTTTAATTTTTTTTTCAACGTTTTTTATTTATTTTTGGGACAGAGAGAGACAGAGCATGAATGGGGAAGGGGCAGAGAGAGAGGGAGACACAGAATCGGAAACAGGCTCCAGGCTCTGAGCCATCAGCCCAGAGCCTGACGCGGGGCTCGAACTCACGGACCGCGAGATCGTGACCTGGCTGAAGTCGGACGCTTAACCGACTGCGCCACCCAGGCGCCCCTCCATTTTTTTCTAAATCTGGAAAAACAAAAACCAAAGCCTAAACAAAGACCAGAATGAGCAAACAACAGTGTTGCAGCCTTACATGGATCTCCAATTGAAATCAGGTTCTGTTGTTTACTGTTATTACATTTTATTTATGCTTTATTTATTTACCTATTTTTAATTTCAGCTTTAGGACATAAAAAAAAGATATATTCAGTTAGACTTCTTAAAGTAAGACTGATGCAAACCCTTTTTAATCTTCCACCTGATTAAAAAAAAATTGTTAATGTTTATCTTATTTTTGACAGAGAGAGAGAGAGAGAAAGAGAGACAAAGAGAAAGGGAGACACAGAATCCAAAGCAGGCTCTAGGCTCTGAGCTGTCAGCACAGAGCCCTACATGGGGCACGAACTCATGAGCCGTGAGATCATGACCTGAGCTGAAGCTGGATGCCCAACCGACTGAGCCACCCAGGTGCCCCTTCTCCACCTGATTTTTAGTGACTCCACAATCACATTTCAAAACTTCTTTGAGGAAGAAACTGAAATGATCTATGTTCAAAAGACCTTCTTCCATATAATCATATATCATTGTGCAAAAAATAGTTTATTAATTGCATTTCAGATGTTTGAAATATGAATGTCTGGTAGTAACTTCCTTAAAAGAAATATAAGATGCGATCTTCCTTCAAAAGAAGTCTGATTATCTTGGTAATTCTCTTATGGTTTGGTTTAGTTATTTCTATTCCTTATTTTTATTCAGTTGCTATGGTTTTTGGACAAGGTTTTATAGCTTTGGGCAGAAGAAAATCAGTGACAAAAACTTAGTGGAACCTTAATCTCATGAATGAAATAAATGCTTGTCAATCAAGCAGTTATGACCTTTACCATGTCTTGACCTTTACATTTTCAAGGTGAGCCTATTATTTGGTAGGAAGTAACACAAAACTCCACAGGATGCTCCATGATCAATACAATCAACAGACCTTCACACTGTATGTTTAAAGGTATTAAGAAGATAAACAAACATATCAGAATTTTACCAGTTGGAACAATCCTGTATTGGAGGCTTGCCTCATTTGGGGATTTACAATCGATCTTAGCTCTGTCCCAAACTCCACAGTGTTATAATTCTCAATGACTCCACAAAAGGGAAGGAGAGCTGCTCGTTAATTGTTAGCAAATGTTTTGGAGTCTAAAGTTGAAGGCAATCTGTATATTTACCAGTTATATCAACTGAAACATAAGGAAGGCAAAACTATCATTTTTTCAAAATTACATTTTATAATCATAAGGTTTTTCCCCTTTATTCATCTATTAAAAGTACTTTGTATATCTGTTCTGTTCTCTGAGAACATGATGATGAATAAAACATACTTATCTTCCCCTCTAGAGCTGACATCCTTTTTTTTTTTTTTTTTTTTTTTTTATTTATTTTTTTGGGACAGAGAGAGACAGAGCATGAACGGGGGAGGGGCAGAGAGAGAGGGAGACACAGAATCGGAAACAGGCTCCGGGCTCCGAGCCATCAGCCCAGAGCCCGACGCGGGGCTCGAACTCACGGACCGCGAGATCGTGACCTGGCTGAAGTCGGACGCTTAACCGACTGCGCCACCCAGGCGCCCTTGAGCTGACATCCTAATGCAGAGATCAAGTTTGAACACTGAAGAGAGTATTAAAATATGTAATCAAAATTATGATAATAACCTCAAAGGAGAGGCATGTGGTAAAACCATATGATAAGAGGCCCTGACGTACTCCAGATGAATATGAGAAAACTTGTTTGTTGAAATGACTACGAAAACTTGTTCCCCAAACTTGTTTGAGGAAGAGTCATTTGAGCTGTCTTAAAAGATGCAAAGAAACTAATGAGCATGCGAGCGTATGACTTAGGTCAGAGGGTGGATTTGGGAGAGGAATTTGGGAAAGAAGATGTCCCAGCAAATGGATCACAAAGTTCAACATTCCTGAGATGGGAATGAGCCTGTCAAGTTTCAGAAACTGGTTGAGGGGAGGGGATTAAGAGTACAGACACTGAAGGTCTAATGTTGCCAAGTTTTACTCTTGAAGGGCATTTTCCCTGGGTAGGCTCAGCCCGCAGGGACCTCTGGGTGAAAGCTTTCTCTGCATTCTCAAAGAAGAGCAGATTATAAAAGCACATACTTTAATTTTATTTCTTATTCATTCTTATTCATTTTATTTCTGATTTCATTAGTCCATCCTTTTTAATGACAAAAATAAAACAATTTTAACAAAAGATGAGAAGTACATTGAATATCAGTATATACTGTACTATATAATACTATGATTATCAGTATCCCACTGTCTAGATTCAAAAAATGTTAAAGGTTTTTAAAAAAATTTTTAATGTCTATTTTTCAGAGAGAGACAGAATGCAAGCTGGGGAGGGGCAGAGAGAGAGAGGGAGACACAGAAATCGAAGCAGGCTCTAGGCTCTGAGCTGTCAGTACAGAGCCTGATGTGGGGTTGGAACTGACGGGACTGCAAGATCATGACCTGAGCCAAAGTCAGACGCTCAACCAACTGAGCCACCCAGGCACTCCAAAAAAAATGTTAAAGTTTTGCCCTTTGTGCTTCATATAAATTGTGACATCTCATTGTTAAATTTCTCACGGTGCATTTCCTATTTAAAAGATGAGTGTCTTATATAACCATAAGGTCATTATCACTTTTGAGGAAATTAATTAATCATATGAACTAATATGCCCATATTATATTTCCCCAATTGCTTGCCAAATATGTATCGCATATCTTAGTTTGTTTATTGTCTGTTTGGACAAGGATCCAATCATGGTCGCATAATGCATTTGACTCCCATATCTCTTTAACCTCTTTATTTTTGCCTAGCTTTATAATAACAAGATAAAATTACATGTATTTAAATCATACAATGTGATGATTTGATGTATATATACATTGTGAAATAATTATCACAATTATGTCAATTAACACACCCATTAGCTCACACACTTATCATTGTTGTGTGTGGTAAATATGCTTAAGATTTACTGTCTTAGCAAAACTTAAGTGTACAGAACAGTGTTACTAACTTTAGTCACCATGCTGCACATTAGATCTCCAAAACTTCATCTCATAATTGAAGGCTTTTACCCTTTGACCAGTATCTCCTCACCATTTTCTCCACTCCTAGCCTCTGTCAACTACCAATCTACCGTTTTTAAGAATTCACATTTATAGATTACTCACATGAGAGAGATCATACAGAGATCATCTTTGTCTAGCTTATTTCATTTAGCCTAATGTCCTCTGGGTTCAATCATTTTGGCAAAAGTGACCTTTTTCATGGTTAAATACTATTCCATAGTGTGTGTGTGTGTGTGTGTGTGTGTGTGTGTGTGTGTATCTTCTTTATCCATTCATCTGATGATGGACACTTAAGTTGTTTCCATATTTTGGCTACTGTACATGCAGTTACCTTTTCCGTATCCTGTTTCAATTTATTTTGGATATATATCCAGAAGTGGTATTGCTGGATCACGTAGTAGTTGTATTTTTAATTTTTTGAGACCCCTCTCTACTATTCTCCACAATGGCTTCACTAATTTACATTCCCACAATGTACAAGAGTTCCCTTTTCTCCATATCCTTGCCAACATCTGTTATCTTTAGTCTTTCTGATAATATCATGCTATTTTTTATAAGATTTTGCTTTTAAGTAATCTCTACACTTAATGTAGGGTTCAAATTTATAACTCCAATATCAAGAGTCACATACTCTGCCAACTGAGCCAGCCAGGCATCCCTGATAATAGTCACTCTAACAGGTGTGAGGTGATATCTCATTTTGATTTTGATTTGTAGTTCCCTGATGATTAATAATAAGCACCTTTTCATGACCTATTGACCATCTATATATCTTCTTTGGAAAAATGTTTATTCATATCTTTTGCCCACTTTTTAATTGAAAATTTTTGCTATTGAGTTAAATGAGTTCCTTATATATTTAAGACATTAATCTGTAATCAAGTATATGGCTTGCAAATATCTTCTTTCACAGTACAGATTGTCTTCATTTTATTGTTTCCTTTGCTGTGGAGAAATTTCTTGGTTTGATATCTCATTTGTTTGTTTTGTTTTTATTAGCTGTGCTTTTGATGAGTATATATTTCCCCTAGACATTTGGTTGGATATTGTTTTCTATTTATTTTTATTCTATTTGACAATATCTGCCTTTTAGTATTTTTTGATTTTCATTTAATATTATTTAGTTGAAGTAATTCTATCATTATGACATTTGTTTTCTATTCAACTTACCAGCCTTTATTTTTTCCCTGTCCTCATAAAAAAATAGCTATTTTTAGAAATTCAATTTGATCTCTGTTATTAAATGATTAGGTAAAACCCTGATTTGTGCACATGCATATGTGTCCACTATTGTTCTAAATTTTATAATATACACCTTTAACTTGCTACACTTAAAATATTAAGCCACTTAATGTGTAAGAAACTTATTAAAATAAATTTCCATTTTCTCTCATGCTTTTTTGATATCTTTGTCATATATTTTTACTTTCCTTAAACCTCAAATGTATTGTTATTGTTTTATTTTAAACAGTCAACTAACTAAAAATAAAAAATAAAAAAAGTATATATTCCAACATATATACCAATTCAGGCACTCTCCGCTACTTATTGAAATTTTAGGAATTTCATTCTTTTGGAAATGTGAATAATTTTCATTCTGATATCACTTATCTTTGGGAGAACATCTATTATCACTTCATAGTGAAAATGTCTTTTGGCAATAACTTTCTCATCTCTTATTCTTCTTAAGTATTTTCTATTATTCTTTAACTTTTGAAAGATATTTATGATGAATATAGAATCCTGTATTTTTTTTTCTGTATACACTTTTAAAATGTTCAACTTTCTTATGCTGCCCTTTTTCACATGTCGGGTGTTTTTCTTATTAAATGCTGGATATTACTATGTATTACATTATGGAGTGTGTATATATTATTTTCTAGCTTTAAGGAATTTAACAGAAGTCTCTGGCACAGATTTAAGTTACTTTCAGATCAATTGGATCATTTGAGGTTTCTTTTATGCTTTATTACAGTAGGTCCAGGATACATCAGTTCTAATCTATACTTAACACTAAGGCATGCCATTTTAGGTCTCTTAGGATTGCTTAATGGCTCAGCAAGGTCTCTCAGGCTGGATGGAATCTGAACGTCTCCAAGCCCTGTGTATATTTCAAGAATTGCTTAATTTATACCTCCCTGGCAACTTGTCTTTACTCACTCATATAATTTCATGTAACACATGATATTATCAATATTCAGGAAAGACTTAAGGAAACATGTCTGCAGATTTCCAAAATTTTCTTTTTTGTTGTTGTTAATAATTTGTTTGTTCCTGGATAACTCTTTTCTCTGCAGCACTGCACCTAACAAACTTCAGCCACCTTGCCCTCTGTCTTCTTAACACAAAGAAACCTCCATTCTCTGCTTGAGTTCCCATCCCTTTTCCATGATCCAGAATTTTTCCATAGGCCCAAAGCCAGAATGATTACTAGGGTCTCCTGATTTGTTTTCCTTCCACACGACCACAAGCCCGCACTGCTTACTGTTCCAATGTCTGAAAGCAGTTTTATATGTATTGTCCAGGGTCCTAGATGTTTATGTCGGGCTGTCAAGTTCTATACCCCTACCTCCTTTCTTGCCAGAAGTCTTACTTGTCTTTTTTAAAGTTGTTTTAGTGATAGTGTTGCTGCAATAATAACTTACTACATACTAATGGAAAGAAGTTCAAACTGCCTTTTTCCTCAGTTTAGTATTGTTTAAGTCTCCTGACTTTAACAATGTCACTAATAAACAACATATGGCTATAAATAAAAATGCTTTTTTAAAGACTCTATTATGATCAAAACCACCAAAGCTGTTAGTGAGTTTCATTTAATATACCAACTGTATAAATAAACCAATAACCACCAATATACTCTTATTAATAATTCATACTTATATAATTTTAAGTGTTTTTTTTAACTAGAAATAAACATTGAAACGTGTGCCATAACCATTTATCTTTTAAGGCTCCTCTATTTTCCAGTTTGAGAAATCTCTACTAAAAAACCTTCAAAGAATTTAGAATTCATATGTTTGTGTGTAAATATATATACTTGTATATTTATATATTTATATATTATTTATATATAATATTTATATATTTATATATGTTTATAATATTTATATATTATTTATATATTTATATAATATTACAATATGTCATATGTAATAAATTATATAATAAATATAATATTACAATATTACATATGTAATAAATGATATATAACATATATAATTATCTATAATCCATTTACAAGTATGGTGCTCATAACAGCTTCCTTTTCCTGACCTGAAACAGCTGGGCCTCAGACTTTCTATACAAACAAACAATTCAGGCAAAGTTATTTCCGTGGTGCAAAAATAAAGCTTCAGTACAAGTCTTCAGGTTTACTTTCAACAAGTTTGTATCGCATAAACTCATTTGAACTAGAAATTTCATGGCTTCTCTCATGAGAAACATTAAAGCAGTGAAGTATAAACTAAAATTATTGAGAAGAGAAATTCAAAAATAGAAAACAGAAGAAAATAGTGTACAGGTTCTTTTTTTAAAACTAACTTCTCTTACAGAGTGACTATCTCTATGGCTGAAATTGTGCTTGCTTATATTCACACTATTTATAAATCTGTCATAAAGGTTTACCTCAGACCAATGTTACTTAATATTGGGACTGATATATATAACTATATTAAAAGGTTTTTCTGAAACACTTTAACATGAGTGACTTTTAATGGTGAGTGCCAAAGCAAAGTTCTAAGTGGAGATAAAAAGTCTGCTCATAGTCCTATAAATAATAATTTTGCAAGGCTTAATTTCTTTTTTTTTTTTTTTTTTTTTTCTTTCTTTCTTTATTTATTTATTTTTTTATTTTTTAATATATGAAATTTACTGTCAAATTGGTTTCCATACAACACCCAGTGCTCATCCCAAAAGGTGCCCTCCTCAATACCCATCACCCACCCTGCCCTCCCTCCCACCCCCCATCAACCCTCAGTTTGTTCTCAGTTTTTAACAGTCTCTTATGCTTTGGCTCTCTCCCACTCTAACCTCTTTTTTTTTTTTTTTTCCCTTCCCCTCCCCCATGGGTTTCTGTTACGTTTCTCAGGATCCACATAAGAGTGAAACCATATGGTATCTGTCTTTCTCTGTATGGCTTATTTCACTTAGCATCACACTCTCCAGTTCCATCCACGTTGCTACAAAAGGCCATATTTCATTCTTTCTCATTGCCACGTAGTATTCCATTGTGTATATAAACCACAATTTCTTTATCCATTCATCAGTTGATGGACATTTAGGCTCTTTCCATAATTTGGCGATTGTTGAGAGTGCTGCTATAAACATTGGGGTACAAGTGCCCCTATGCATCAGTACTCCTGTATCCCTTGGATAAATTCCTAGCAGTGCTATTGCTGGGTCATAGGGTAGGTCTATTTTTAATTTTTTGAGGAACCTCCACACTGCTTTCCAGAGCGGCTGCACCAATTTGCATTCCCACCAACAGTGCAAGAGGGTTCCCGTCTCTCCACATCCTCTCCAGCATCTATAGTCTCCTGATTTCTTCATTTTGGCCACTCTGACTGGCGTGAGGTGGTATCTGAGTGTGGTTTTGATTTGTATTTCCCTGATGAGGAGCGACGTTGAACATCTTTTCATGTGCCTGTTGGCCATCCGGATGTCTTCTTTAGAGAAGTGTCTATTCATGTTTTCTGCCCATTTCTTCACTGGGTTATTTGTTTTTCGGGTGTGGAGTTTGATGAGCTCTTTATAGATTTTGGATACTAGCCCTTTGTCCGATGTGTCATTTGCAAATATCTTTTCCCATTCCGTTGGTTGCCTTTTAGTTTTGTTGGTTGTTTCCTTTGCTGTGCAGAAGCTTTTTATCTTCATAAGGTCCCAGTAATTCACTTTTGCTTTTAATTCCCTTGCCTTTGGGGATGTGCCGAGTAAGAGATTGCTACGGCTGAGGTCAGAGAGGTCTTTTCCTGCTTTCTCCTCTAAGGTTTTGATGGTTTCCTGTCTCACATTCAGGTCCTTTATCCATTTTGAGTTTATTTTTGTGAATGGTGTGAGAAAGTGGTCTAGTTTCAACCTTCTGCATGTTGCTGTCCAGTTCTCCCAGCACCATTTGTTAAAGAGACTGTCTTTTTTCCATTGGATGTTCTTTCCTGCTTTGTCAAAAATGAGTTGGCCATACGTTTGTGGGTCTAGTTCTGGGGTTTCTATTCGATTCCATTGGTCTATGTGTCTGTTTTTATGCCAATACCATGCTGTCTTGATGATGACAGCTTTGTAGTAGAGGCTAAAGTCTGGGATTGTGATGCCTCCTGCTTTGGTCTTCTTCTTCAAAATTACTTTGGCTATTCGGGGCCTTTTGTGGTTCCATATGAATTTTAGGATTGCTTGTTCTAGTTTCAAGAAGAATGCTGGTGCAATTTTGATTGGGATTGCATTGAATGTGTAGATAGCGTTGGGTAGTATTGACATTTTGACAATATTTATTCTTCCAATCCATGAGCAGGGAATGTCTTTCCATTTCTTTATATCTTCTTCAATTACCTGCATAAGCTTTCTATAGTTTTCAGCATACAGATCTTTTACATCTTTGGTTAGATTTATTCCTAGGTATTTTATGCTTCTTGGTGCAATTGTGAATGGGATCAGTTTCTTTATTTGTCTTTCTGTTGCTTCATTGTTAGTGTATAAGAATGCAACTGATTTCTGTACATTGATTTTGTATCCGGCAACTTTGCTGAATTCATGTATCAGTTCTAGCAGACTTTTGGTGGAGTCTATCGGGTTTTCCATGTATAATATCATGTCATCTGCAAAAAGCGAAAGCTTGACTTCATCTTTGCCAATTTTGATGCCTTTGATTTCCTTTTGTTGTCTGATTGCTGATGCTAGAACTTCCAGCACTATATTAAACAGCAGCGGTGAGAGTGGGCATCCCTGTCGTGTTCCTGATCTCAGGGAAAAAGCTCTCAGTTTTTCCCCATTGAGGATGATGTTAGCTGTGGGCTTTTCATAAATGGCTTTTATGATCTTTAAGTATGTTCCTTCTATCCCGACTTTCTCAAGGGTTTTTATTAAGAAAGGGTGCTGGATTTTGTCAAAGGCCTTTTCTGCATCGATTGACAGGATCATATGGTTCTTTTCTTTTTTTTTGTTAATGTGATGTATCACGTTGATCGATTTGCGAATGTTGAACCAGCCCTGCATCCCAGGAATGAATCCCACTTGATCATGGTGAATAATTCTTTTTATATGCTGTTGAATTCGATTTGCTAGTATCTTATTGAGAATTTTTGCATCCATATTCATCAGGGATATTGGCCTGTAGTTCTCTTTTTTTACTGGGTCTCTGTCTGGTTTAGGAATCAAAGTAATACTGGCTTCATAGAATGAGTCTGGAAGTTTTCCTTCCCTCTCTATTTCTTGGAATAGCTTGAGAAGGATAGGTATTATCTCTGCTTTAAACGTCTGGTAGAACTCCCCTGGGAAGCCATCTGGTCCTGGACTCTTATTTGTTGGGAGATTTTTGATAACCGATTCAATTTCTTCGCTGGTTATAGGTCTGTTCAAGCTTTCTATTTCCTCCTGATTGAGTTTTGGAAGAGTGTGGGTGTTTAGGAATTTGTCCATTTCTTCCAGGTTGTCCAATTTGTTGGCATATAATTTTTCATAGTATTCCCTGATAATTGTTTGTATCTCTGAGGGATTGGTTGTAATAATTCCATTTTCATTCATGATTTTATCTATTTGGGTCATCTCCCTTTTCTTTTTGAGAAGCCTGGCTAGAGGTTTGTCAATTTTGTTTATTTTTTCAAAAAACCAACTCTTGGTTTCGTTGATCTGCTCTACAGTTTTTTTAGATTCTATATTGTTTATTTCTGCTCTGATCTTTATGATTTCTCTTCTTCTGCTGGGTTTAGGCTGCCTTTGCTGTTCTGCCTCTATTTCCTTTAGGTGTGCTGTTAGATTTTGTATTTGGGATTTTTCTTGTTTCTTGAGATAGGCCTGGATTGCAATGTATTTTCCTCTCAGGACTGCCTTCGCTGCGTCCCAAAGCATTTGGATTGTTGTATTTTCATTTTCGTTTGTTTCCATATATTTTTTAATTTCTTCTCTAATTGCCTGGTTGACCCACTCATTCGTTAGTAGGGTGTTCTTTAACCTCCATGCTTTTGGAGGTTTTCCAGACTTTTTCCTGTGGTTGATTTCAAGCTTCATAGCATTGTGGTCTGAAAGTATGCATGGTATAATTTCAATTCTTGTAAACTTATGAAGGGCTGTTTTGTGACCCAGTATATGATCTATCTTGGAGAATGTTCCATGTGCACTCGAGAAGAAAGTATATTCTGTTGCTTTGGGATGCAGAGTTCTAAATATATCTGTCAAGTCCATCTGATCCAATGTATCATTCAGGGCCCTTGTTTCTTTATTGACTGTGTGTCTAGATGATCTATCCATTTCTGTAAGTGGTGTGTTAAAGTCCCCTGCAATGACCACATTCTTATCAATAAGGTTGCTTATGTTTATGAGTAACTGTTTTATATATCTGGGGGCTCCGGTATTTGGGGCATAGACATTTATAATTGTTAGCTCTTCCTGATGGATAGACCCTGTAATTATTATATAATGCCCTTCTTCATCTCTTGTTACAGCCTTTAATTTAAAGTCTAGTTTGTCTGATATAAGTATGGCTACTCCGGCTTTCTTTTGGCTTCCAGTAGCATGATAAATAGTTCTCCATCCCCTCACTCTCAATCTAAAGGTGTCCTCAGACCTAAAATGAGTCTCTTGTAGACAGCAAATAGATGGGTCTTGTTTTTTTATCCATTCTGATACCCTATGTCTTTTGGTTGGCGCATTTAATCCATTTACATTCAGTGTTATTATAGAAAGATACGGGTTTAGAGTCATTGTGATGTCTGTATGTTTTATGCTTGTAGCGATGTCTCTGGTACTTTGTCTCACAGGATCCCCCTTAGGATCTCTTGTAGGGCTGGTTTCGTGGTGACAAATTCCTTCAGTTTTTGTTTGTTTGGGAAGACCTTTATCTCTCCTTCTATTCTAAATGACAGACTTGCTGGATAAAGGATTCTCGGCTGCATATTTTTTCTGTTTAGCACACTGAAGATATCGTGCCAAGCCTTTCTGGCCTGCCAAGTTTCAAAGGAGAGATCAGTCACGAGTCTTATAGGTCTCCCTTTATATGTGAGGGCATGTTTATCCCTTGCTGCTTTCAGAATTTTCTCTTTATCCTTGTATTTTGCCAGTTTCACTATGATATGTCGTGCAGAAGATCGATTCAAGTTACGTCTGAAGGGAGTTCTCTGTGCCTCTTGGATTTCAATGCCTTTTTCCTTCCCCAGTTCAGGGAAGTTCTCAGCTATAATTTCTTCAAGTACCCCTTCAGCACCTTTCCCTCTCTCTTCCTCCTCTGGAATACCAATTATGCGTATATTATTTCTTTTTAGTGTATCACTTAGTTCTCTAATTTTCCCCTCATACTCCTGGATTTTTTTATCTCTCTTTCTTTCAGCTTCCTCTTTCTCCATAACTTTATCTTCTAGTTCACCTATTCTCTCCTCTGCCTCTTCGATCCGAGCCGTCGTGGTTTCCATTTTGTTTTGCATTTCGTTTAAAGCGTTTTTCAGCTCCTCGTGACTGTTCCTTAGTCCCTTGATCTCTGTGGCAAGAGATTCTCTGCTGTCCTGTATACTGTTTTCAAGCCCAGCGATTAATTTTATGACTATTATTCTAAATTCACTTTCTGTTATATTATTTAAATCCTTTTTGATCAGTTCATTAGCTGTTGTTATTTCCTGGAGATTCTTCTGAGGGGAATTCTTCCGTTTGGTCATTTTGGACAGTCCCTGGAGTGGTGAGGACCCGCAGGGCACTTCCCCCGTGCTGTGGTGTATAACTGGAGTTGGTGGGCGGGGCCGCAGTCCGACCTGATGTCTGCCCCCAGCCCACCGCTGGGGCCACAGTCAGACTGGTGTGTGCCTTCTCTTCCCCTCTCCTAGGGGCGGGATTCACTGTGGGGTGGTGGGGCCCGTCTGGTCTACTTGCACACTGCCAGGCTTGTGGTGCTGGGGAGCTGGCGTATTAGCTGGGGTGGGTAGGCAAGGTGCACGGGGGCGGGAGGGGCAGGCTTAGCTCGCTTCTCCTTAGGTGATCCACTTCAGGAGGGGCCCTGTGGCAGCGGGAGGGAGTCAGATCCGCTGCCGGAGGTTTGGCTCCGCAGAAGCACAGAGTTGGGTGTTTGCGCGGAGCGAGCAAGTTCCCTGGCAGGAACTGGTTCTCTTTGGGATTTTGGCTGGGGGATGGGTGGGGGAGATGGCGCTGGCGAGCGCCTTTGTTCCCCGCCAAGCTGAGCTCTGCCGTCCGGGGGCTCAGCAGCTCTCCCTCCCTTTGTCCTCCAGCCTTCCCGCTTTCTGAGCAGAGCTGTTAACTTCTGACCTCCCAGACGCTAAGTCGCGCTTGCTGTCGGAACACAGTCCGTCCGGCCCCTCCGCTTTTGCCAGCCCGACTCGGGGGCTCTGCTTGGCCGGCGAGCCGCCCCTCCGCCCCGGCTCCCTCCCGCCAGTCCGTGGAGCGCGCACCGCCTCGCCGCCCTTCCTACCCTCTTCCGTGGGCCTCTCGTCTGCGCTTGGCTCCGGAGACTCCGTTCTGCTAATCCTCTGGCGGTTTTCTGGGTTCTTTAGGCAGGTGTAGGTGGAATCTAAGTGATCAGCAGGACGCGCGGTGAGCCCAGCGTCCTCCTACGCCGCCATCTTCCGGAACTCTCCGGCTTAATTTCAATATATCCCAACATACAAAAATGGCAAACGAAAGAGGTTTAAAAGGAATTTGTTTGACTTTCTCATATGTCATTTTTCTGTGTCTCACTCTTCAAATAATCCTTTTCCAATAAGCCTCAGCTATCTAAACAAGTTCATGTATGGACCCCCTCCAGTGTTGTGTTACTATTCTCTGCTAAAAGCACACCAATGAGCAACGCTAATAAGGTTGCCAGTCATGTAAAGAATGTAGTTGCCATGTGTTCTTATTGTTATCTGGCTGTCTAGTGGTATTAATAGTGACTACTCTTTCGTGCTCATTCCATGAGCTCATAGTACTTTTCCCTACTCCCACTTAATTAAAATGTTCATCCTCCCTAGCTAGCAACTGGGAGACCACTGGTTTTAGTCAGTAACGTAACATAAAGGTATAGAAGATACATACGCTGGATTTAAAGTATTAACAGTTTAAAGAATATTTAAATTTCTTTTTTTTAACACAAAAGAATGAACCACTAGGAAAATAATAGCATTTGAAATGCAAAGTGAACTGCAGAACTGTGGACAGGCATTATTACATGCAGATGATTTCAAACAGGATGAGAAAAAATTTTTTTAAGTTTATTTATTTGAGAGAGAGAGAGAGAGAGAGAGAGAGAGAGAGTAGTGGCGGGGCAGAGACAGTTGGGAGAGAGTGGATCCCAAGCAGGCTTCATGCTGTGCTGCCAGTGCACAGCCCGATGGAATACTCAAACCCAGGAACCATCAGATCATGACCTGACCAAGATCAAGAGTCTGACACTTAACCGAAGAGAAATGTTTGAAACAGGTGATACATCAATTTATCCCTAAAAGAGGTAATTGTCTAATTTGATAACTACCACATTTAAAAATGACTCCAAGGTCAATTCTTTGGTGTTTTATTCATTTGTGAGAAACAGAGCACAAGAGAAGGAGTGGCAGAGGGAAAGAGGGGGACAGAGGATCCACAGTATGCTCCGTGCACAGCAGCGAGCCCAATGTGGGGCTTGAACACAAGAACCACAGGATCATAAGCTGAAATCAGACGCACAACTAGCTGAGCCACACAGGTGTCCCTCAATTTCAATTTTTAAGTGAGGATCGAAGCTAATTTGGCTGTTTGAAAATTGGGACTTATATTCATACATATGTGTAGCCCTGGTGATTAGAGACAATTGGGATTATAAATATCCTTTGTCACAATCTCGCAAACAGAAGGCTTCAATAGCAGCAAGGATTAATAAAAAACAATTATGTATTGTCCAATGTACAAATACATAAAAGCAAATTGGCACTGAATGTGTCAAACAACTGGTGTTAGTGAATTTCTTCTCTGAAATTGACTTTCAAAGCATATATCATATGTCTACATATAAGAAAGCAACTTCCCATAAAGACAAGATAGGACAAATAGTTCATTAACCAATTCAACTGTTTTCTTCTTTCCTCAATGTTCGTATTTGTTGTGTTTATTATGTTTTTATTATTACAGAGTAGATGTTCATACGGACTTCAAGAAATTTTACTCTTTTCTTTCTACCACTCAATTTCTATGTAGATCCAATTACTCAATAATGTAATTAATGACTTAAAGACAGATTTTATGACTATTTTTTCACCATACTTACTATTTAAAGAATAATTCTTTAACTTAACATGTACTATCATTTATGTTGCATTTGTAAAACAATAATCAAAAAATTAAGTTTATTTATTTAAAATTTTTTTAATGTTTATTTACGTTTGAGACAGAGACAGAGCATGAGCAGAGGAGGGGTAGAGAGAGAGGGAGACCCAGAATCCGAAGCAGGCTCCAGGCTCTGAGCTGTCGGCACAGAGCCCGATGCAGGTCTCGGACTCACCAGCTGTGAGATCATGACCTGAGCCGAAGTTGGATACTCAACCGACTGAGCCACCCAGGCACCCCTAAGTTTATTTATTTATTTTGAGAGAGATGGAGATAGCACAAGTGGAGAAGGGGCAGAAAGAGAGGGAGAGAGAGAGAGAATCCCAAGCAGGCTCCACACCCTCAGTGCAAAGCCCAATGCAAGTGTGGAACTCACAAAACTGTGAGATCATGACCTGAGCAGAAACCAAGAGTCGGACGCTTAACTGACTGAGCCACCCAGGCAACCCTGTAAAAAGTAGTTTAAACTAACTTTCATTTCTGTTACTATAATGCTTATTTCCTGACCTTTTTGTCACAGCTTTTCACTTCTTAAATGTTTTCACCCTCATTTTACAAATGTATTTCATTATGTATTGATTTCCAGAAGGTGATTTGAATGGTTTCTCAGTCCCTAAAGACATACATAAATTTCTCTTTCCAAAACAAATGATAATGGGACTGATTATATATTCTTAGCCCCTCTATAGACTTTTCAAAAATATTTATGGGGCGCCTGGGTGGCGCAGTCGGTTAAGCGTCCGACTTCAGCCAGGTCACGATCTCGCGGTCTGTGAGTTCGAGCCCCGCGTCAGGCTCTGGGCTGATGGCTCAGAGCCTAGAGCCTGTTTCTGATTCTGTGTCTCCCTCTCTCTCTGCCCCTCCCCCCGTTCGTGCTCTGTCTCTGTCTGTCCCAAAAATAAATAAAAAACGTTGAAAAAAAAAATTAAAAAAAAAATATTTAAATAGTATTCAATTGTCTTTTGGCATTTAGTATTATTGAGAAAGTGTATAAGAAATCTAATTTTTGTTCTGTAGCTGGCAAATATTTTGAGCCTGCATATTTCTATTTTCTGGGAAAGCTCACAGTGTTATTCACATCACTGTTATTGACCTGTTTTCTTTCTTCAGTGATGTGGAGGAATCTATTCCCATCCATGTTTTCACAATGGACAGGTTACAGGGTGGTTTTTGCCTCTGCCCATTTAGCCATTTCTTAAAACTGTAGCAGATAATATCACTCGTAACCCAACTTATTGTGTCTAATAGACACTCATCTCATGTGCTTCCTCCTCAACTGAAGTAGAATCTCCCCACCCCCAACACACACACACACACACACACACACACACACACTATTTTAACTTATAAAATACAGTACATTTCACATTCTTCACTATCACAGATCTTAATGTCCATGTACGTCAGCTGGACTATTATACTAATGAAGTCAATAAATCACTTCCTCATCTTCACTCACCCATAGCATTCTCCTAATTTGTATCTCATTGGCTTTGTAATGGAGAATGGAAACAACAACAACAACAACGTTATGTGCATGGGAGAGTGAGATTAGAGGTAACCTCAGTACATTAGTTATCTACTACTCTATAAAACTTACCACCAAACATGAGGCTGAAACACTAACAAATGTTTATTATCTCACAATTTCTGGGTCAGGAGTTTTATAGAGGCTTAGTTGGATGATTCTGACTCAGGTTCTCTCATGAGTTGGTAGTGAGGGTGTTAAGCTAGGGATGCTGTTGTCTCAAGACTTAATGGGTCTAGAGAATCCACTTCCAGGATGGCTCACTCACATAAATGCCAAGTCATTCATGTGACTCCATGTGATCTGCTGGCAGGAGGTCTCAGTCCCTTGACATCTTGATCCCCCCACAGAACTGCAGAAGTGCACAAATCATGGCTTTGGCGTTCCCAACAGTGATTGACTCATGAGAGAACAAGATGAAGGTAGCAGTCTTTTATGATGTGAACTCAGAAAAAACAGTGCAATTTCTACAATACTTCATTGGTTACATAGGTGAGCTGTAAATGCAGAAAGAATTGTACATGGATGTGAATACTAGTCAAAAGGATCATTAGGGACCATCTTGGCAGCTTAAATCATCCCTATCTTTCTCACAAATAGCCAGCAGAAGAAAATTCACCTATTTTTGTGTTTGGAGCAGGCTTTGCATAGCTAAACCCCAGAGCAAAGAGTGTCTGAATATTAAATCACCTGACTTTTTCAGGTATTTATATCTTTTTTTTTTTTTTTTCCTGTGGGAATACTTCTTACATCAGTGATCTTGGATTTGTTGAGTATTTGGACCTGATTTCTCAAATGGCTTGTGTTTAGTAAATATTTTGTCCTAATTCTGATAATGAAAACTCTAACTGCCAATGTTGTGAGTCTTCAATTTTTTGTCTTTATATATACTTAATTTTGAAGACATTGATCCAGCGATTAATAGTCATATATACTTCCTATTATCCAAATAAAAATAAGTCTAAACTTGGTAACCTGTTTTATTAATTTACATTTAGTAAAATCAATGTTAAGACTTTTAATGTTATTAAAACTAATTAAGTGTTAAGAAATCTTAAGATCTTATCTACACATAGAAAATTATCAGTAAGTCTATTTATTATCAATATACTTTTAATTTTAATCATATTACATGTTGTTGGCACAATTATATGAAAGGAGTACAAACCAAGAACATGACCATAAAAGAATGTAAACTAGCTGGACAACATATATACAGTAAAAGGAAGTTTAAAGATAAAACACACTAGTTTTTCAGAGAATGGAAAGTTAAAGGTAGATTCATTAAGACTGTAAAATTTTTAGATAAAATATTAAGAAAAAACAATATTCAGAAAAATTGAATAATCCTTTTTGTGATTTCTTATTCGGTTGACTTATTTTTGAATGTTATACCATATTAAGAAAAAAAAGATTCAAAAGATGGGCTGCAAGTCATATTCATGACTATTTTAAGTAAAGTATAAGGACTATACTTATAACTCCACTTGCTGATTTTGATGATATAATATCTGATAACAGAAATTTTTAGTACCACATAAAACATTGAATTATTTCTTTTCCAAGATTGAAATACTATTTTTCTTCCCTGGTGTGATGTTGAAGCTTTAAAGTCTTGTCATTGATGTTGTGTTTCATCTGCAGTGATCCACACTTGAATAATAAAATGGTAGTTGCTGACAAAAAAACAGGTAAGAAAAATGCTTGTCTTGCTGATTTATGTACATCTTAGATTTATATATAATCCTGCCTGAATCTATGTCATAATATGGAAGAGTGTGAAAAACTATGAATTTTTTCCTGATATGCAACTATAAAATCTACTTCTTATATTTTATCCTTGAAAGAAATTTTACCCTAATACATTATCTCTAGTAAATGATATAAGTAGCATTAAGAAGAATCAAGTGGAAAGTGTGAATTAAAGTTACTAAGTAAAGTACTAGTAGCTGTATTTTTAAACATTTTTTAAATGTTTTATTTATTTTTGAGAGAGACAGAGACAGAGTGTGAGCGGGGCAGGGTTAGAGAGAAAGGGAGACAGAATCCGAAGCAGGCTCCAGGCTCTGAGCTGTCAGCACAAAGACCAACTCAGGGCTCTAACTCACAAACCGCGAGATAGTGACCTGAGCCTAAGTTGGATGCTTAACCAACTGAGCCACCCAGGCACCGAACTACTAGTAACTATATTGAAATTTTGATTAGAGATGATCCCCTTTTATTTTATTCATTTGCTATAATTCAATTGTGGGAAATACCGACATTTTGCTTTAAGTCTAACTAAATTTCTCAAAAACCATATTCTCTCTTTCTATCCAAACTGATTTATAGTCTTTTCTCTTTCCTTTCTTCTATCTAGCCTAATGAATTAACTCCTTAATTTTTTAAGCAGATTCATAATCATTTGAAGATCACAACGTTTGTTTAAATAACAAGCATACTAAAACCTGTTAACCCAATTATTTTGGAAATATGGTGGCACCTTCAAATGGGCATATATTTTTAAAAAATCTACAATTTAATAGATTCAGTCAGTAATCTCTCCCTCAATATGAAGTTAATACTCTTCCCTGAGATAGACTGACAACTGGATTTGTGGCCAAATAATTGATACAATATTGTGATTTTTTTGTTTTAATATATTATATTGTCTCTTAAAAACATCAATTATTTTTACTTACAAAATAACTCATGTTATCCCTAGTTTCTAGGCTTATGGTAGATAGATTACTTGTAAATAATAATTATCAATATAATGCCAAGTTTATACACAATATAAAGTTGGAATATTTAAAAGAAAATTATACTTAACTAAGAAAACAATAAGAACTTTGATCTTGAAAATTTCTTCCACATGACTTTAAAATCAACAGTGAGTGGCGCCTCGGTGACTAAGTCAGTTAAGTGTCTAACTCCCGGTTTCAGCTCAAGTCATGATCTCACCATTCATGAGTTTGAGCCCCACATCGGGCTCTGAGCCGGCAGTGCGGAGCCTGCTTGGGATTCTCTGTCTCCTTTCTCTCTGCCTCTCCTCCCCTGTTCTTGTTCTCTGCCTCTCTCAAAATAAATAAAGAAACAAACAAAAATAACAGTGAAATTTTCTTTCTTTATTAGAAGCTTATAAAACAAATATATTATTAAAACTAAAATGGATATTTATAGGTAGAGTGTTTATTATTTGTGTCCACAAAAGTGTGATTTCACAAAGAAGAAAATACTTCATTGCATGACTGTGATCTAATATAAGAATGCCAAACTTAGGAAACAAAAATTTCCAAATATATATGTTGTAAATCTGTATAAAACCTAATATTGTAGATATGTTTGTGTTCAAGAAAGTGTATTTTGACTAAACTGATTATCTAAGTTGGGAAACCTCACATTTTAATTTATAACGTATAACTTTATACTTGCTTTTTTTATTGGCCTTCTTCTCCAAACTTCCCACAATATTAATGATATAAATTGAAATGATTAAGCAGAATATTAAAACTGGCTAACACATTCAAGAGTCAAACTAAAAAACATACTTCTATGTTAATGATTGCCAGCTGAATATTGATACATCTATGAAGATCCCAAAAGTCTGACTTATGGAGGACTCCTGGGTGGCTCAGTCGGTTAAGCCTCCAATTTCGGCTCAGGTCATGATCTCAGGTTCGTAGGTTCGAGCCCCACACCGGGCTCTGTGCTGACAGCTCAGAGCCTGGACCCTGCTTTAGATTCTGTGTCTCCCTCTCTCTCTGCTTCTCCCCCGCTCACACTCTGTCTCTCTGTCTCTCTCAAAAAAATAAATAAGTAAAATAAACAAACATTTAAAAAAAATTGACTTCTGAAATCTAGTCTCTAGCTTAGAAAGCCTAGGCTTTAGATGCTATGTGTTATTGCTTCTGTACTATTTGCATGGATTTGGGGGTAACATAAAAAGACAAAAGTGTCTTTAAGTGTTGGTGAGAATGTGGAGGAAAGGAAACCCTTGTACACTTTGGTGGAAATGTAAACTGGTAGGGCCACTATGGAAAACTTTATGAAAGTTCTTCAAAAAATTAAAAATGAACCTGCTATATGATCCAGCATTCCACTACTGAATATTTATCCAAAGAAAGCAAAAACATCAATTCAAAGAGATATTACATTAGCCAAGATGGAAAAAACACAAGCATGTCAAGTGGTAGATGGATATATAAAGAATATGTGAGATATGTATATGAGATATATATACAGAAAGAATAATTATACATAATAATGGAACTATTATATACATAATGGAATATTACTCAGCCATAAAAAAGAAGGGTATTTAACCATTTGCAACAACATGGATGGACTTACAGGGTATTATGCCATGTGAAATTAGTCAGAGGAAGACAAATACTGCATGATTTCAGCTATATGTGGAACCTAAAAAACAAACATATGAAACAAAAGAGATTGATAGATATAGGAAACAAACTGATGTTTACCAGAGTGAGAATGGGTTGGAGGGAGGCAAAATAGGTTGAGGGGATTAAGTGGTACCAACTTATAGTTATAAATAAGTCATGGGGATGTAATGCACAGCATAGGGAATATAGTCAATAATACTGTAATAACTTTGCATGGTGATAGATGGTAATTAGACAATGTGGGAATCATTCCATAGTGTACAAAAATAGCAAATCACTATCATGTACACATGAAACCAACAGCATATTGTATGGCTATAATAAATAAATAAATAAATAAATAAATAAATAAAACTTGGAATGGAAAAACATGTGGCTTATCGAGTGGCTTATCAGAGAACTTTTGTAATGTTAATAAAAAGATCTTTCCCATATGATTTTTTCTCAAAGGAAGTTGGATATATGAGGATCAAAGTGTAAAAGCAGAAGGCAAATTACTGGTAATAAGCAATGTTGAGGAAGTGTTAAAAAGTATGATTGAATATGTACACTTTTTAATTAATTTCTTTTAATTTTTATTTTTTACAAGTGTTTATTTAAATTCAGTTAGCATACAGTGTATTGTTAGTTTCATGTGTAGAATTTAATGACTCATTTACATACAATACCTGGTGCTTGCCACAAGTGACCTCCTTAATACCCATCACACACTTAACCCATCCCCAAGCTCACCTCTCCTCCAGCAACCTTCAGTTCTTTCTGTATAGTTAAGAGCCTGTTTCCTGGTTTGCCTCCTTCTCTCTTTTTCCCCCCTTATTGAACATGTGCATTTTAAATTATCACCTTCCAATCACTGTTGGTTGTATTTCAACAGAATGGGTGAAAGGGAAGTATGTAAATTACCAATTATTTTTTAAAGAAATTCTGGTGGCAGTTTGTTAAGCAAATTTGCCACTTGGTGGAGAAAGAACTCATGAATTTTCCCCAGGGTCAAATGGGTACTGCAGAAGGAAAACAAACTTAAGTTGTTTTTGAAACTCTGCAGCAAAGAAGGCTGCCTGCAGACACAAGGGCAGCCTTGGGAGAAAACAGTTGAAGATGTACTATCTGGGACATAAATGGTAAAGAGATTTTGGTATCAGGGACAAGGGGTCACGGATTTGCCCTAAGACAACAGTCAGTGTTTGGGTACCTGTTATACAAGGGGATACTTAATAATTAAAAGAGAATTTTACACAGTACCAGGTAAGGACAAATCATTTCATCCTGTTACTCTTCCTTCTTCTGTCCCCTCCTCCCACCCATCCAACATCAAAGGGTTTACAGGAGATGCAGAGGCAGAAAAAGAACGAACAACAGTTCACGGCTGCCACCATCTTTGTAAGTCAGCCTGAGATGTGGTGAGAGGAGATGCTTTCAACTACAAGAATTAATGTCACAGAATAGGACACCATCAACAAAATGAAAAGGCAACTTGTGGCATAAGAGAAAATATTTGCAAACCACATTTCCAATAACGGCTCAATAACCAAAATACACAAAGAAGACTCGGTGGTAAAAAACAAACAAACAAACAAAAACAAACAAACAGCCCAATTAAAAATGGGCAAAGGATCTGAATAGACATTTTCCCAAAGACATACAAATGGCCAACAGGTGTGTGAAAAGGTGATCGACATCACTAACCATCAAGGAAATGCAAATCAAAATCAAAATCAGATATCTCACATCTGTTAGAATGGCTATTATCAGAAAGAAGACATAACAAAGGCCGGCCAGCATGTGGAGGAGAGGGAACCCCTGCACATTAGCAGTGGAAATGTAAACTGGTAAAGCCACTATGGAAAACAGTGTGGAGGCTCCTCAAGAAAGAACTGCCATTTGATCTAGCAATCCTGCTTCTAGGTATGTATCCAAAGGATATGAAAAGAAGATATTGAAGAGATAGTTGTACTACCATGTTCATTGTTGTATTATTCACAAAAGCCAAGGTATGGAGACAACCTAGGATGAATGGATAAAGAAAATATGATATATCATTATATAGATATATACCATTATATATCATTACGTATATACTTTTACATATATCTATATATAAAACAATAAAATTATATATGAATATAATCTTTATCAATATAATTTATATATCATAATACATACAGTATAATGTATAATATTTATTGTATATAATATATGTGATACATATAATAGAGTATAATTCAGCCTTAAAAGAGAAGAAAATCCTGTCATTTGGGACAACATGGATGAAACTGAAAAGAATTTTGCTAAGTGAAATAAGCAAGACAGAGAAAGACAAATATTGCATGGTATTACTTATAGTGGAATATAAAAATCAATTTTAAAAAGTGCCACTCATGAAACAGTAGAAAAATGAGGGGAAATAGGGAGAGAATGGGTAAAAGATAGAAATTTTCAATTGTAGGAAAAATAAGGTCTGAGGATTTAATGCATAACATGGTGATGACTATTGTTGATAACATTGTAATTTATAATTGAAATTTCCTGAAAGAGAAGAATGTAAACGTTCTGGCCAGGGGACCCTGGGTGGCTCAGTCAGTTGAGCATCTGACTCTTGGTTTCAGCTTAGGTCTTGGTCACACAGTTCGTGGGTTCGAGCTCCACATCCAGCTCTGCAACTGGCAGCATGGAACCTGCTTGGGATTCTCTCTCTTCCTCTCTCTATGTCCCTCCCCTGCCTCTCTCAAAATAAATAAACTCAAAAACAATTTTTTTAACGTTCTGGCCAAAAAAAAAAAAAAAAAAAAAGCTAAACATGTGAGGTAGGGAGAAGAAATCCTTTCACAATGTCAATGTATAGCAAATCGTCATTTGTGCACTTTAAATAACTTAAAATTGTATTTGAAATTTTACCACAATATAGATTAGAAAAAAAATAAGTTAATGCTCGGATTCCCAGTGGGGAGATCAGTTTAAATTGAGATGTCACCAGGCCACAAGGAACTAGATCCAAAACTGAATTTAAAGATAGTGATGAGGGAGCATGGGGCAGGCTGAGGACGAAGTACAAGCTAGCCCACCACCTCCCCCAGGGTGGGGTATGTATTATATTCCTCAGGCACTCCTGGCTGCCCCCAAAAAAATGAAAGGAAAGAAAAAAGTGTTTAACTGACAGCGATCACAGAGATCACAGTCATACAGGACATGGGTCTCCATCAGTTTACAAATATCTTAGTAATTCTAAGAAAAAGGCAATCTTATCAACAGCCCAATCTCCAGAAACCTATAGACCCAGTTTTCTGGAGCCCCAACATGACCCCTCCATAGTGATATGGGGAAAAAAGGCAAGAAGGAAATGGCAGGTAAAATTAAATTTTGTTATAACCTCAGCCCATTGACAAATACTTGAGGCAAATATAGAGTATAACCCTCTGCCATCCAAATGTTAATGCCTTACTAGAGGGAAAACAACCTTAGCTTGACAATAGCAAGGCCTCAAGTATCTTAGGAGTCCTCTTTAGCATATCAAAGTCCTCTGGAGGCCTCCCATTTGACTCTACTCCCCCAGCTTCATAGTATATAGGAGCCACTCTTTGCAACCCCAGTGCACTTCTTTCTGCCTATGGGTCCTATCCCTGTGCTTTAATAAAAATCACCTTTTTGCACCAAAGATGTCTTCAAGAATTCTTTCTTGGCCATCATTTCAGGACCCCATGAACTCCCCATCACCCCAAAACCTCATCAATAGCAGTGAGAAAAGGGGTGCCTGGGTGAATCATTCATTAATCTTCCCACTCTTGGTTTCAGCTCAGGTCATGATCTCATGGTTTATGAATTCGAGCCCCTCATCAGGCTCTGCACTGTTAGGGCAGAGCCTGCTTGCAATTCTCTCTCTCTCCCTTTCTCTCTGCCCCTCCTCTGCTCCTGCTTTCTCTTTCTCTCTCTCAAAATAAAGAAATAAACTTAAAAAATAGACCAAAAAAAAAAGCAGTGAAAAAAAAAATCAAAATCGAAAACAAAAATAGAAATTTTCCTGTGTTCCTATTTCTACGTAGGCTGAAAGTGCCTACTCTTTCAGGGATTCACATTTTGTAAAATAAACAGTGGCAATGATATTATCCAAGGAATATTCTACTTTTAAGATTAAAATCTAGATTAAAAAAATATTTACTTATTTTGAGAGGGAGAGAGAGTGCTTGCACACACAAACAGAGGAGGGGCAGAGAGAGGGAGAGAGAGAATTCCAAGCAGGCTCTGAGTTGTCAGCACAGAGCCCAATGTGGGGATCATTCTCACAAACTGTGAGATCATGACTTGAGCCAAAACTAAGAGTCCAGCACTTAACTGGTGGAACCACCCAGGCATCCCAAGATTTTTTTTTTTTTTAACCAGGAATTTCTCCTGACATTCTTATCATACCAAGATGAAGAGTTCCTCTAACTGTTAGGTACTGCAGACCCTGATGAGGAACCTCACCAACTTGTTAACAGTAACCACATTGGGAATGAATGTGTTTGGAATACATCACAATATTTAAATGCTTTAATTTCCGCCTCAGGGGCCATCAATGGGTGAGGGTGGCTTAGGGGAAGAACTCTAAAGTCTAACCTAGTTTCATTAGCAGTAGTTCCTTTTATAGCTGGATATACGTTGAGTATACACATTTCTTAGTATGCATATACATAGTATATTTATTTCTTAGTATATTTTCTTTAAAAGAAAGATTTCAAAGGTAAAATACATTACATATTGGAAATATTATCAAGATTACTGGGATTATACCAAAACAAAGCACAGGAATAAAAAGTTTATTCACATGGAATCAAACAAATGTTAAAAATAAAGTCAGCACCCAGTGAATAAATAAACTGTAACATGGAATTAAAAGATAAACATGTACTTTTAACTGATAAGTTTACTGCTTTGCTAAAACAAATCATTTCATTAAAATATGTGATTTTTCTTTACCAAGGGTTCTTCTTTGAGACTTAATAGTGTAAACATGGATCAGAGATTATCAGTATCAATTCAATAAAATCAGGGGAAAAAATGGTTTGGACCATTTGCTTTGATTTCTGGGCCACAGTTTCCATTTACTGCATGTTATTTTTCTTTGAAGTTTTAATTGCATGTGAATCGACCCAATTTAATGCATGATTTTGTATTCATTTACTCTGGTTTTCTCTGTTCCTCTCCAGTTCCTTCTTCTACTTACATTCCACCAAACGACACTCAAGTCGCTTTTGTATACTGTGAAATAGAGCCAGTGAAGACAAATATAATTTTAACAGTATTGTCTATTTCTAATGTATAATTTAAACAATTAATCTTTTATGTTGTTGCTAAAATGTTCTCTCAGGATAAATTAGTATCTCTATAGAAAATTTTTTTTTTTTCCAACGTTTTTTATTTATTTTTGGGACAGAGAGAGACAGAGCATGACCGGGGGAGGGGCAGAGAGAGAGGGAGACACAGAATCGGAAACAGGCTCCAGGCTCCGAGCCATCAGCCCAGAGCCTGACGCGGGGCTCGAACTCACGGACCGCGAGATCGTGACCTGGCTGAAGTCGGACGCTTAACCGACTGCGCCACCCAGGCGCCCCTCTATAGAAAATTGATTCATTCGTCTAACCTTACCTTTCCAAAAGTTTACAACTAATATAATTAAAATAATTAATTAAAATTAAAAAATTAAATAAACAATTAAAATTAATTAAAATAATTAAAATTATTCCTGTGAGAACAAAAATAAAAACTTAATATTAAGAATAACAGACATATTATCAATTACCAATAAATGCATTTCATTGATTAATAATTAATTAACGTCTATGCAATTTACATGTTTAAAGCTCTTTTTGCGAGAGTCTTATTGGAAAGGAATGCATTCTGGTTATTTGATTTAAATATTACATTTTTTTACAAAATTTAAAATCTATATATATTTTTTTTCTTTTTTTTTTTTAAAAACGTTTCTTTATTTTTGAGAGACAGAGCGTGAGCGGGGGTGGGGCAGAGACAGAGGGAGACACAGAGTCCTAAGCAGGCTCCAGGCTCTGATTTGTCAGAGTCAGGGCGGATGCGGGGCTCCAGCTCACAAACCATGAGATCGTGACCTGGGCCAAAGTTGGAAACTTAATCAAAAGAGGCACCCAGGAGCCCCTAACGAATTTTTTATAGTTACTTTAAAAAGTTCCCAGGGCACCTGGGTGGCTCAGTGGGTCAAATGTCTGACTCTTGATTTTGGCTCAAGTCATGATTTCACAGTTTGTGAGAACAAGCCTTGCATGGGGGGCTCTGTGCTAATGCAAAGCCTTCTTGGGATTCTCTCTCCCTCTCTCTCTGCCCCTCCCCTGGTCTCTCTCTTTCTCCCCAAGCAAACTTTAAAAAAGTAAAGTAGAGAAGAGTAGAGTAGAGTAAACAAAGCAAAGTAAAATAAAATAAAATAAAATAAAATAAAATAAATAAAATGTTTGCAAAGCAGAGCAAACATTTATTAGAGTTTACAGGTAAAAACAATTACAAAGCATAGAGGTAAAAGACTTCCTGGCCCTCAATATATTTTAAACCCTTGATGAAGAAAGACCCAAGAGTAAAATTAACTTGTGTTAGCACAATTTGAAATGGTCTCAAATATTGTCCAATAGATGGTGCTTTGAATAATACATCTTATCTATATTTTAATTTTATGTTAATCATTTCTGTGGGAAATTTGGAAAAATATTTAAAGTTATTATTCCTGATATTGGAGGTTAGCATCAGGGGACAAGGATATTAAAATCAATAGTGTATTTTCTCAATTGCCATTTGCTTTTATTTTTAATAGGTTTAATACAAGTTTGATGTTTTCCCCAGAAAAATAAAATGTGTTGAGTCCTATAAATGTGCAACTTACTGTTCATATTACTCTCATATCAATGGATTTATATAATGCCAGCTGTTCTTTTATTAAAATGGTTTTAATACTTGTGAAAGATAGCAAAACACTGAAGGCAGTAAGCATCTGAGGCTTCTAATTATGCATAGCACAGGTAGAGCTGAGGAATTAAAAATAGAGTGACTTAAAATTTAAAATGTTCGAAAAAGTATATTGTGAATTAAGAAGATGAGAAATGTTTTGATAAAGGTAAAATTATACTTTCCAGCCCATTTTTCTTTAAGTCTTGAGTATACAAAGAATCTTAACATACTATCTATATGGGAATTTATGATCATGCTAAAACTGCACATAAACGTTGTGTCTGTGGATTGGAAGGGGATGGGGAAGAATTGGGGTGGAGGAACAGGTCAGTTGGGTAATGTTTTCTTAAATAGCTTTATTGATATATAATTGATATACAAAAACTGCATGTATTTAATGTGTAATATTTTATATATTTGGACATACGCACATACCCATGAAACCATCACTACAATCAAGGGGTTAGTGATATCCATCACCTCCAAAAGCTTCTTTGTGACTTTTTGGTTTTTAGGTTTGTGTGTGTCTTTTGAGGTAAGAACACTTAATATGAGATCTGCCCTCCTACCAAATGTCTAAGTGCACATAAAGTTCTCTGCTTCTGTGAGTCTGTTGTTTTAGATGCCTCATATAAATGGTATCATGCAGTATTTCTCCTTGTGTTATTGGATTATTTCACTTAGCATAATGTCCTCCAAATTCAGATCCTGTTAGAGATGACAGGATTCCCTTCTATTTAAGGCAGAATAGTATTCCATCACATGTACATACCACATTTTATGTTTCTACTTATCTGTTGATGGCCATTTACGTTGCTTCCATATCCTGGTTATTATGAAAAATGTTGCAACAAACATGGAAGTCAAGATTTTTTTTGAGATCCTCATTTCAATTATTTTGGATATATACCCAGAAGTTATATTGATCATACATATATCTGACAAGGGGGCTAATACCCAAAATATTTCAAGTCTTTTAAGTCAATAGCAAAAACAAAAACAGGGGCGCCTATAAATGGTTAAGTGTCTGACTTCAGCTCAGGTCATGATCTCACAGTTCGTGGGGTCAAGCCCCGCATCAGGCTCTGTGTTGACAGCTCAGAGCTTGGAGTCTGCTTCAGATTCTGTGTTTCCTTCTCTTTTCCTCTCCCTTGCTCATGTGCTGTCTCTCTCTGTCTCTCAAAAATAAATGAATGTTAAAAACATTTAAAAAAAACAAACAACCCCCCCAAAACAAAAACAAAACAGAACAAACAAAATAAATAACCAGATAAGGAATAAACAAAGGACTTGAATAAACATTTCTTCAAAGAAGACATAAAAATGGCTAACAGGTATATCAAAAGGTGCTCAATATCACTAATTAGCAGGGAAATGCAAATCAAAACCACATTCATGTATCACCTAACACCCGTTACCATGACTATTATTTAAAAAAAAAACCAAACAGGAGCTCCTGGGTGGCTCAATTGGTTAAGTATCCAACTCTTGGTTTCAGCTCAGGTCATGATCTCACAGTTCTTGAGTTGGAGCCCTGCATTGTGTTCTCTGCTGGTGCTGGTTTATTCTCTGTCTCCCTTTCTCTCTCTGTGTCCTTCTGCTTCTTGCTCTGTCCCTCTCTTTTTTTTTTTTCAAAAATAAATACAAAAACAAACAAACAAAAACAAATGACAATATGTTGGACAGGATGTAGAGAAACTGAAATTCTTGTACACTGTTGGGAATGTAAAATGAAAATAATATGGAAGTTCTTCAAAAAGTTAAAAATATAATTACTGAGTCTGGGTGGCTTAGTCGATTGAGCAATAAACTTTTGATTTTGGCCCAGATCATGATCCCATGCTTCATGGGGTGAGCCCCCTGTTGGCCTCTGCTCTGACAGCACAGAGCCTGCTTGGGATTCTCTCTCCATCTCTCTGCCCTGCCCCCACTCATGAAATAAACATTAAAATACATATATAAGATTTTATATATGTATAATATTGTATATGTATATGTACATGTATATGTATAATATTTACATATATATATATATATATATATATATATATATATATATATATAAAATTACCATCTGATCCAGCAGTCTCACTCTTTTGGGTGTTATGTCTAAAAGAATGGGGGTGCCTGTGTTGTTCAGTCAGTTAAGCATCCGACATTGGCTCAGGTCATGATCTCATGGTTCGTGAATTTAAACCCCATGTTGGTCTCTGTGCTGACAGCTCAGAGCCTGGAGCCTGCTTGCATTCTGTGTCTCCCTCTCTCTCTGCCTCTCCCCTGCTTGTGTTCCTTCTCTCTCTTTGTCAAAAAATAAACATTTAAAAAATTTTAAAAGAATGGATAATGTTTTAAGTTTTCAATAAACTGGCTCTCTGACACAAACAAGTTTAAAGATAAGTTTAATTTCACATCTAATGTACTTAATAAGAAATAAATAATATAATATTTATTTGAAATATAGATATCCCTATTAAGACCCATTAAATCAAGGAACTGTTGTTATATTCATATTAATCAATTGAACAAATATAGTAGTTTTACAAATAGCATCCTTATTCCACAAATTTAGAGTTTAAAGATAAACTTCCAGTTTGACAGACAACAAAAGAGAAAAGCACAGCACTAAAGCTCATTATACATGAAATTAGAGGGAAAACCATAGTGACAAACTGAAAATCATTTTATAAAGTCATTACTGTAAAAAAAAAAAAAACAGAAACAAAGAAAACACCATGGTGTGCTATATCTCAGACTTAAAACAAGCTCTTGACATATCACTCTTTTAGCACTGGGGAATCTGCCTGAATTTATTTTTGCTGTTGATAATTGCAAGCAATATAATTGTGTAATTGGCTAATTGCAGGTTCAGTGAGCCTTGCTTCCTCTAAAATGATCGGCAGATGGAAAATTGTTTATAAAATTATTTTCACATAGTAAAAAGTATGTGTTTAAATTCTATAAAGAAGAAAACCCTTATGTTAAACTCTGTCTTCATATTTAACACAATTGACAAAGTTATGTAGACAATGTCAAAACTATTAAATCCAGTAAAAATGTCTTCTTTTCCAAGAGAATTTCCACAATTAAAATATTTTCTCACAAAAGACTAAGGAAAAATTAAGCAGTGGGAAGTAGGTAAGGAAGTATATACAAATTTCCTATAATAAGGCACTTGGTTATCAGACAGTCTGTTAATTGAGACAAGCTAAAAAATAATCAGAAACTACAAGTATTTGACAAAGTAACTTAAACAAAGAGAGAGGTACAAACACTTGAGAATCTTTATGGGAAGAGGTTGGGAGTTACAGCAAAATTGTACCACCAAAATAAAGCAAAGAATGCTGGAGATTACAGAATATATAGTAATATGCCAAACGGCATAAATTCTGATTAAAGCAACATGAGATGTATACCTCTTGAACAATACTCCTTTTTGAAAAAGACACTAAGGTTTATAGTTTCTTGAGAATATTTTATAGGACACTGGTGAAGCCATTAACAACCTGTATTGTTTATTAAATAAAACCTTTTAGAAGTTTAGTAAGGTATCATTAAAAAAACCTGACATTATCTGATTGCAGAGGCTAAGACTTCCAATACTATGTTGAATAACAGTGGCGAGAGTGGACATCCCTGTTTTGTTCGTGACCTTAGGGGGAAAGCTCTCAGTTTTTCCCCATTGAGGATGATATAGCATTGGCTCATTCATAAATGGCTTTTATGATCTCGAGGTATGATCCTTCTATCCCTACTTTCTTGAGGGTTTTTTCAAGAAAGGATGCTGTATTTTGTCAAAAGCTTTCTCTCCATCTATTGAGAGGATCATATGGTTCTTGTCCTTTCTTTTACTCATGTGATGATCATGTTAATTGTTTTGAGATATTGAACCAGCCCTGCATCCCAGGTATAAATCCCATTTGGTTGTGGTGAATAATTTTTTTAATGTATTGTTGGATCCGGCTGGCTAATATCTTGGGGATTTTTGCATCCATGTTCATCAGGGAAATTGGTCTACAGTTCTCCTTTTTAGTGGGCTCTCTGTCTGGTTTTGGAATCAAGGTAATGCTGGCTTCATAGAAAGAGTTTGGAAGTTTTCCTTCCATTTCTATTTTTTTGCAACAGCTTCAAGACAATAGTTGTTAACTCTTCCTTAAATGTTTGGTAGAATTCCCCTGGAAAGCTATCTGGCCCTGGACTCTTGTTTTTTGGGAGATTTTTGATTACTAATTCAATTTACTAACTGGCTATGGGTCTGTGCAAATTTTCTATTGCTTCCTGTTTCAGTTTTGGTAGTGTATATGTTTCTAGGAATTTGCCCATTTCTTCCAGATTGCTCATTTCATTGGCATATAATTGCTCATAATATTCTCTTATTTTTTTTTGTTTATTTCTGCTGTGTTGGTTGTGATCTCTCCTCTTTCATTCTTGATTTTATTTACTTGGATCCTTTCCTTTTTCTTTGTGATCAAACTGGCTAGTGGTTTATCAATTTTGTTAATTTTTTCAAAGAACCAGCTTCTGGTTTCATTGATCTGTTCTACTGTTTTTTGGGTTTTGATAGCATTAATTTCTGCTCTAATCTTTATTATTTCTTGTCTTCTGCTGTTTTGGGTTTTATTTGCTGTTCTTTTTCCAGCTCTTTAAGGCGTAAGGTTAGGTTGTATATCTGAGATCTTTCTTCCTTCTTTAGGAAAGCCTGGATTGCAATATACTTTCCTCTTATGACCGCCTTTTTTGCATCCCAGAGGTTTTGGGTTGTGGTGTTATCATTTTCTTTGGCTTCCATATACTTTTCAATTTCCTCTTTAACTTCTTCGTTGACGCATTCATTATATAGAAGGATGTTCTTTAGTCTCCAAGTATTTGTTACCTTTCCAAATTTTTTCTTATGGTTGATTTCAGTTTCATAACATTGTGGTCTGAAAATATGCACGGTATGATCTCGATCTTTATCTAAAGAATTATGAAATAAAAGGTGGATGGTTTTCATTTTGTATCAATTGTTTTGTATTTGAAAACTAAGAATACAGCATTACAATTTAGTTGCCATCTTACTGATGACAACACATTCGAGTTTATGACATTTTTACAAACAAAACTTTAGTTTTTCTTCCACATTCAAGAATAATGATGAATATCAAATCATTATGTTGTACACCTGAAACTAATGTTATGTTATATATCACTTATAAATTGTGACACACATATATATAATGATGGTGAAGAATAAAGCATATTATGAAAAAACTCCCAATCTGTGTTTCTTTAATTGGAATGTTATTACCATATTAAGTAATCTCACTGATACACATCAATCATTATTTTAAAGTACCTACTTCTCATTATCAAGAATTTAAGAGAATTGTAGCAAGGAAGACAAATGGGATAGTCCACTTGGACAACATCTTATTTGACTCATAATTTAAAGCCAGTTTTTGGCTCTGCAGTGTTAATTATCTGTTTTTGTTAACCAAATAAAGGTCCCTATGAAATGATCTCAAACTATACAATTCAAAAGTGATCATTGTATGAAATAAGATGCTAGAGTATTGTTATGTCACAATGTGAAATGTTAACTCTAAATTAAATTGTAATATCTGGTAGTACAAATAAACTGTAACTGTAAACACTCAAACACACACACATACACACACACACACACACACACACACACACACACACTGCCAGAAAAAAAATCTGTTATAATATGAAGGCTGTTTGATGTTTATAAAATCAGAATAAGGGGAGTGGTTGTATCACTCAAATACAGTTTGGCATCAAACACTTAAGCCTATTACAGCTCTTTTCATAATAAGAATATACCTTCCTCTGGTCTGGCAAGTTCAGCCATGGGGTAAAGCACTAACTTGCAATGTGAGTTCCATTTTTATATTTAATATAAAAAGCCATGATAAAATCCATTTTTCCTCTTACATGTATGAAAACATATCTCTTTAAGATAACTGTATATGTAAATAATATTACCCATCACATATTAACATCTCTTATCATTTAACTGTTGAATTTAACAACTCACCTAGACTTCAATTAATAACAACAACAATAAGAATCAAGGAGCCTCTTTAAAGAGAAAAAAAATGCCAGGAGCTTAACATTTTCTTTAATACACTTATATAACTTGAGAGAGAGAGGGAAAGAGAGAGAGAGAAAGAGAAAGAGAGATCCTAAGACAAAATAGATACTTTCTCTGATGAAAAAAATTTCCTTTGCATCAACAGCAAATATATATATATATATATATATATATATATATATACCATCCACTTTCAAAACTTTTTAATATATATATGTATATATATACACATATATATATGTGTATATATATACAGAAAATATATATGTGTATATATATGTATACACATATATATATATATTAAAAAGTTTTGAAAGTGGATGGTATGCTTTTCATACTCTCTTTCCCTTTTCCCAGCAAATGAAAGAATTTAAGATAGAGTCTGATCAAGTAGACTGGTTTCTACAGTAAAGATTGAGAGGTAAAGCCTGGAAGAACTAAATCTAAGGTTCTTGAGTTGTTGGTTAGAATACCATAACCTAATTTATCTTAAGTAATCCTGAAGTTAGTATCTAGAAATCGGTCATGTATGGTATGTGTGTGTGTGTGTGTGTGTGTGTGTGTGTATACACACACATATCTGCATACATAAATAGAATGTGTACATACACAGGTGTATATACATATACATATGCATTCACATGTACATACACACATACATAAACCCACAAGGCCTGAACAAAATAATGATAATGAAATGCTAATGGGTATTTCTGAATAATAGAGGGAGTTTTTAAACATTTCATCCTTTGAGCTTTAGCTATTGCCTGCATTTTTTTCAGTAAGAATAGTTTATTTACTTTTTCTAAAAAAAAAAAAAAAAAAGAGAGAAAGACAATGTTTTTTCAGAACTTAAGAAAATAACATATGACCATGGCACACCTGGTGGGGAGTGGCCACAGTGCACTGGGCATTACAATTTAGGAAGGAGGATGGAAAGTAAAGAGATTGCAGGAACTCTGAAACCTGGAGAGACAGCGCTTCTCTGCAGCAGAGATGACTCATCAGTTCCAGCTCTGTGGACTAATGTGCCCCATCATTCTTTACTGCTCACCATTCACCTCTAGAGAATCTTGAGAAATTTGAGGCCTTTCTCGCAAAATACTAGACTCAGAGCTGCAGCTCACCAGTCTGTTTTCTTTGGCTCGGCCTTTAATGACCTCTCACTCTTTGCCACTCTATGATTGCCAACTGCCTTCATGGACTGAGCTGTATGACAGCTGGGGAATCCATAATGACTGAAGTATGTGGACACGGCAAGATCATTCAGTAGCTTAGCAGATACAGAACAAATTGGAGAGAAAATAAATTAAATAGAAGGAAAAATTTTAGGTGAAGATTTATTACAATTACTGATTAAAGATTAAAGTTAGAAATATAAATTAAAATTTCTATAATTTAAAATTCAACAGGAAAACTGAATAGTGGACACTCGTTAGTATTAAAACTACATTCATTATTTGGAACATTTAATGGAGAAAATATGACAATAAAGAAGAAAACATAAAAATTACTTATAAATATAAAAAGAATGTCTGGAGACAAAAGCAAAGGGCATCATACAAAAATAATAGGAGATGCCAAGAAAAGAATGGCACAGATTGTAAAAATTATAATCATATAAAAATAGAAGTAATATCCTTATCTAAAAAATGCTAAGTTTTTTGAATGTCAGGCCAGCTAAATAACATCCCAATTTGAACTGATGTTTTTCATGCAAGATATTACCCCAACACCAATCTTAAGCTCTTGGCAGGCTTAATTAACTAGAAAGGTAGAAGGAGCTAGAGCTAGAACTAGAGAGAGAGAGAGAGAGAGACAGACAGAGGGACAGAGAGAGAGAGAGAGGAAGAAAGAGGAAAAAAAAGAAGACAAGAATATGAATACATTGTAAGAAAACTGCTAAGACTGGGGACAAAGGAAAAATTCCAACTGGTAAAACAGTTGCTTCAAAAGGAATAAGAACCAGAATGACCTCATATTTCTTGTTTGTTAAATCATATTTCTTACTGAATGTAAAATGGAATGCCACAAAGCAGTGAAAAGATCTTGCAGAGCTCTGAAATAAGAGGCTGAAAGCCAGGAATTCTATTCTTTCAAGATGGTATTTCAGATGAAGGCAAATAAAAGTTGTTATTGTTGTTATTTTTCATGCATAAGCTCAGAAAATATGTATAATTTATGAGAATAAACCTAAAGGAAGTACACCAATATAAAATAAAAAATAAATCAAAGCAATGACCTCCAGAAAGTAGATGAAGAAACTTATGAGAAAGATTTTTCTAATAACTTATACTTTAAATGAAAACTGAGA
This sequence comes from Neofelis nebulosa, assembly GCF_028018385.1. Classification (NCBI taxonomy): domain Eukaryota; kingdom Metazoa; phylum Chordata; class Mammalia; order Carnivora; family Felidae; genus Neofelis; species Neofelis nebulosa. The sequence continues at coordinate 40,962,698 of NC_080783.1, read as the reverse complement.
ATCAGGTTGAAGATGCCTTTATAAATTGTTCAAATTTTCACCTTATAAGGTAATCTATCACAAGCCACACACCATTAATATGAGTGTTAGTCTCTGTTCAAATTAGCAGTGAGTTATGTTCAAATCTTGGACTAAAATATAAATTGATACATTTGGTTGCTCTACTTTCCATGGAGTTTCAGCTGAAATTCATCTGGTACCACAAGCATACTCTTACCATTTGTCTATGGCCAGCAACTTAATGGACTGGTTGGTACTGATGCTGTAAAATTTCCTAATTATTTTTGAAATCACTTCCGTGTATGGAAATAATTTTCTTTATAACCTTCATAAAATGTAGCTTGCTTGCTTGCTTGCTTGCTTTTTCTCCTTCCTTCCTTCCTTCCTTCCTTCCTTCCTTCCTTCCTTCCTTCCTTCCTTCCTTCTCTCCCTCCCTCCCTCCCTCCCTCCCTCCCTTCTTTTTTATCTGTCCTGTTTTTCATTAAGGGTAATTGAGAGGTTTCATATTTAATTTCTAGTATAGAGACTGTTTTTTCTTTGTTTAGTTTCAGTTGTTGATTTTCATTCATGATGATACTCTAACATATTTTCTTTTATAAATGTACCCTAAAGAGTTACATTTTTATTAGATTGATATTCCTAAGGCAGCTTCATGAATCTGAGCCGAGGAAAATACCAAAGGCAGATTTAAGAATTCACTTATAATTTACTGGTACTAAGTACTTTTTAAAATTACAGGCTAACAATAAATTCTAAATAGGAACTGTGGTTTTACTCCAGGACATAATATCCCAACACTAATTTAAGACTGTTTCAAAAAAGGGAGAATTTTCACAGAAGGATTAAATCAACATGATATGGGGGGTACAAAAGTAACTATAATCGTTCTACAATTTTTCTATAACATTCAAATATTTGACTACCTTCAGTATCTTGTTATTTTAAAATAATTAAATTTCATAATTTAAACTATATATCTTAAGAATCACTGTCTAATTAATAAAGGCATGTTTGCACGTATTTTTCTTTACCTTCAAACACTATATTTATCCTAGAATATTGAAGAATCAAACAGTACAGAAATCTTTTGTTTTATTCTGCAGATAGCACCAGGCTACAAAAAATTGTGTGATTTTTTTTTTTCTTTTTAGCACTGATGTTACTAACCTGTCTCAACTGTTCCCGATTTTCTATTTATAAACTTGGCTTCTTTTAGTCCTAACATGTTGAGACAGTATAAGCAAGATTAGTTTGCAACACCTGGCCTAGAATATTTAGCTCATGAGAAATCCTGTCCCCAAATTAAAATAACTTAGAGTTTTATCTCATGGCCACTGTGTAAAACCAAAGCCACTTGAGAGTGTCTCCATGAAAGTAGGTATACTAAGAAAAAGTATATCGATTACATAAATAAATGGAATTCCTCGGTGAAAGCTGCCATTTCTGCTTACAAGCCCAAGTCAGCAAAAGATTATTTGAAAAGTAAATCATTGCCAAGAGCCCTTGAGTTCCAGATCTGCTTTATACACACTAGTTTTAAAAATAATACCTAAAATAGCATCACATTTCTGTAGAAATCAGCTGGCTGAATTACCTAATAAAGGTTGGGAAATTAATCCATTTAATATTGGCATTAGTTTCTACTTTCAAATACAAAGTGTAAATATTTAGTTTCTCCGAAATCAAGTCGCAGGGTGCCTGGGTGTGTCAGTCAGTTGAGTGTCTGACTCTTAATTCCAGCTCATGTCATGATCTCACGGTTTCTGAGTTCAAGTCCTGGGTAGGGCTCTGAGCTAACAGAAGGGAGCCTACTTGGGATTCTCTGTCTCCCTTTCTCTTTGCTCCTCCCCAGAGTGTGTGTGCGCTCTCTCTCTCTCTCTCTCAAAAGTGAATACACATTTATTTTTTTAAAAAAGGAAATCAGGTCACAAGTTGTTTTTAATTCCACTTCTACCCGAATAGTCGTGTATATAATTATGTGTCAAAAGAGAAAATACTTTGAAGTTTGCACTGTATTTTTAACAACCCTGAAACTCATTCTAATATTTTGTACAAGAATCTGAAGTGTACTGATTATAACATAAGCCAAATAAAGGAGCGCGTTGCTAGAATCTACTTAACAAAGATACTTTGTTACTTAACAAAGATGAGTATGTAGACCCCTGGAAAGGAGGAAAGGTTCTGACACCGCAGCAAAAAAGTCCATGGGTCTTTTCGTTCTCTAACGAAATACTAGCAAATCCTAATCCCACACAGTTTCTAGAATTTTGCTCAAATTTTCATGTGAAACTATCTGATCTGTTCAACCCAAAATACAGAATGGTTCATTTAGGATCAAGCATGTACTTGGCCCAGTTGGTTATGACCTATGAGGCAAGATAACATGGCTAACGCAATTTCTCTAAGAACAACCCAGATGAGGAGCCAAGGTAGGCATTTTAACTTCACAGCATACATATTTTTCCCTCCTCAGATACATTTCTAAAAATTTGTTCACATAACTTACTTCAAATATCACAAGTACAGATGATAAATGTGCACTCACTTCCCATCAAGAGACACAAAGCCTATCCAGTTCAGTAAAATAGGAGTGGGATGGGGCACCTGGGTGGCTCAGTAGGTTAAGCATTTGACTTCGGCTCAGGTCATGATCTAATGGTTTGTGAATTTGAGCCCCACATCAGGCTTTCTGCTGTCAGCATGAAGCCGGCTTCGGATCCTCTCTCCTCCTCTCTGCTCCTCCCCCACTCTCTCTCTCAAAATAAACATCCAAAAATAGGAGTGGGATGGCAATAAGCCACATAACTTCTCTTTAATTAGAGGGTTAATTACTAATATTTATATTCATCTGGTTGGATTTAAGACCATCATTTTACCATTTATCTTCTGTGTTTCCTCATTTTTAATTGTGTTCCTCAGCTCCTCCTTTCTTGCCTTTTTTTGAAGTAACTGAACTTTTTTATATGCTATAGTTTTAATTCATTTTTATCTTTTGCTTTATTTTATTTTAATGTTTTGGTACTCTAGAGAAAGCTTTCTCAACCTTGGCACTACTGACATTTGGGCCGCCGTGGGGGATGTCTTGAGTGCTGTAGGAAATTAAAAAACATCCCTAGCTTCTATCCATTCAACATTAGTAACACCTCCACCTTCAGCTGTGACAGTAACAACGACTCCAGGCATTTGCCAAATATCCTCTATGATTGAGACCACTATTCAGGTAACTACAAAGTGTCCTTAATGGCTCACAGTCTACTTAGAGTTAAGATAACATAGTATTCTCACCACCATTTTCCTTTTTTGTTTGAGGGGTCAAATACAATAATACAATATTATAATTCTGCAATACAAAGTTATAATTTTGATTATATTCCAGGATAAAATTTTACGTTTTTTGGTTATATTCCATAATACATTTTAATTTTTGCTGTGAATAATTACCTCGTTTTTAGAAAAGAATAAGAGGATTTAAAAATTATAGTTAGCCAAATATTTTCAATTTCTGATGCACTTCGTTTCTTTCTGACCTGAATTCCATTGGTTTTATTTTCTTTCAGGCTGGAAGAACTTCCTTTAACATTTCTGGTAGTGCAGATCTATTGGAGACAAATTCTCTTAGTTTTTATTGTCACAAAATATCTCTCTTTGATTGTATTCTTGAGGGATATGTTTTCCTGAATGTAGATACTGGTGTGACAGTTGTTTTTATTTTCTTTCAATGTTTTCAATAGGTTTTTCATTGTTTTCTGTCATCCATTGTTTCTGATGAGAATACAGCAGCATTCTAATCATTGTTTTGTATGAGATACGCCTTTTATCTTTCCCTGACTGCTTTAAAAGTTTGTACTTATGTTTTTATTTCGGCCAAATGCGTTTAGGTATCATTGTCTTTGTATTAATCCTGCTTGGTGTTTGCTAAAGAAACACTTCAAATATCAAGTGATTTCTTTTTCTCTTAGCCACCTGGAATTTATCCCAAACATGCCCCAAAAGCATCATTCAGGGGTCAGTATGCCCCACACGTTTGGTACAGGGGCTACCTTTCTCTGGATCTCTCCTTTCATAGATATTGCCCCTTATTTTCTCTCATGTGTGATTGACCTGAACCATGTCCTACAGATCTTCAAAACTTCAAGACTATAGGTTTTCTATCAGAGATTTAACTGCCCATCTTGGACAGACTGGGGCTTGTGAGGCTAGACACCATGAAAATGGAAAAATCCTCCAGAACGTGCTCGTCTAAATGCCATTTCCTGCCCAGTTTCTTACTTTCTTCACTCTACAATACCTTCAAGTAGTCCCCTACCATTCAGATTTTGTAGTCATTTTCTCTGGGAGGTTTGGTTTGATTAAGACCAAAGTGTGGCTATTGTGAACCCTACATAAACAGAAAAACAAAAATAAATATTTGGTGAGATGTTTATTCACGCTTCTATAGTAGAATAGAAAGTAAATATTAAAACCTTTTGACTCCTCTGATTAATATTCAGGAAGTTTGTCTTGTGGTGAATATATATATATATATATATATATATATATATATATTGGAAGGATTCGAGGAGAGAGAGAAAAAGAAAAAATGGAGGATAATAAGAGAGTTGAAGGGAAAAATAAGATATTATATCATTAAGATGCATACATGTGTGTGTTACATATTATAAATATGTGTATATAATATACAGAGATATAGATACAAAATGCTACATCATTAAGAAAATCTGAGGTATCCAACTCTAAATAAAACAAACAAGAAAAAATGATTTGGTTGAATAAAGGCATAAATATTATAGTCGCCCATATGACATATGACTCATCATGTGTGTGCTATTTCCAAATGGCTCTATCAAGATTATATGTAAAATGTTTCAGAGTAATTTTTAATAAACCGTTATGTAAAAACACTAAGCTATACAGAATACATAAGGAATTAGAATTATTCATATAAATGCTGACAACTCAGAAAGCAAAAAATGAAAAACAAACAAACAAACAAACAAACAATACTCCCTATCAGAAAAATCTATTCTATCCAAAATCTATATGGCCTGTTAGAATAGACGAGTACTTGGACCTTAGTCCTAGGCAGTAAGTTGCAGTTTATCTTATGGCTGTCTTTCCTGTCTCATCATTTGTGTTCAGGGCACTTCTGGTTCAGTGATGCGGGTTACTAGCCAGAAAGCCAAGATTCGTGTTCTGCTCTGTCACCAGTCCATAAAAGGCTGGGAGGAAGGCTTCTGATCACACCGATTCCAGAGAAAATATCAGTGCGAAGCAAAACTTAGATGTAAACACATTTAATGGAATTACACTAGCATCTGCCAAAACCTAAATTTGCCTGCCATTTATATATATATATACATATATATATATATATATATATATATATGTATATATATATATATCAATCTAACACCTAGAGCAAGACCCCTTTCATGTTTACATGATAAAAATTGTAAAATAAATTAAATTCTAATAGATAGGATTGCTAACTTTAAGTATCACATTTAAAATACAAGTGTTTTCAGAGAATAGGCTTAACTTTTACATTCTGTTTTCCAGAAAGATCCTTCCATAAACTCATTGATAAGAGTTTGAACAACATAAATATTTTCCTTCTTATAGTGGGTAGTAAGTAAAGAAAGTTTTTATTTGCTTTGTATTAAGAAGACTTTGGAAAGTGCTCCTTGATTTAAGTGTGAAATAAAAAGCCATGTTGCAATTGCTTAATGTCTTTATGGAATTAGCTGTGGAGTTTTCTAATGGTTGTATCTGCCCCACTGTGTTTGTGTATACTTGTGTCTTTGTCAGAGCAAGACTGAGAACCAGAACAAGACAGTGAGCAAAAGATGTATCTCACATGCAAGGGAGAGTCAGGAGTGGTTCTCACCCTTCTATGAACTATGAACCTCTAACCAACTTCTGTGTTAAATTAGGTTTTTCAGTTTTTAACCATCCCTTCTTTTTTTACAAGCTTATTTATTTATTTTGAGAGAGAGATGGGGGCAGCGAGGCAGAGAGGGAGAGGGAGAGAGAATCCCAAGCAGGTTCCATGCCCAGGGCAGAACCCAACACGGAGCTCAATCCCACCACCATGAGATCATGACCTGAGCTGAAATCAAGAGTCAGACAATTAACCGACTGAGCCATACCTTTAAATACAAAGTTTCATGGCCCTGAGCTCCTGCAAGAGTTTGAATGCTGACTTCTCAGTGAAGGTAAAAGTAAAACAAGGAATTATCCAATACTGCTAAACTTTTATTTCTAGTGATTCAGTTATTGCACCAAATATTCAGATAATTAGTTGTAATTTTTATGATGATCTATTTAGAATAAAAGACAATATTAATAGAGGAACCAGACCAGGTCTGTGAATGGAGATGAAAACCTTGGTAAGAAAATTGCCCTGTAATAGCTTTTCTAACTCTTAAGCAGTATGTATGTATGTATGTATGTTTTTTTTAACTTAGGACTTTCAGGATGGCTGAAAATATCAAGTTGTACACAGCTACATACTAGTAAAATTACATTGGTAAATTTTATGGCACTGCAATGATATTTATTTGACAAATCTTGAACACTGATAATAAAATAAAAGGAATATTTTTTGGGGCGCCTGGGTGGCGCAGTCGGTTAAGCGTCCGACTTCAGCCAGGTCACGATCTCGCGGTCTGTGAGTTCGAGCCCCGTGTCGCTCTGTGCTGACAGCTCAGAGCCTGGAGCCTGTTTCCGATTCTGTGTCTCCCTCTCTCTCTGCCCCTCCCCCGTTCATGCTTTGTCTCTCTCTGTCCCAAAAATAAATAAAAAACGTTGAAAAAAAAAAAAATTTTAAAAAGGAATATTTTTTAACACAACCCGACTACAGCTGAAATATTTACATTTGAGATCACTTTAGTGTATTCTGTATTTTTTAACTGTTGTGTAATGAAGATAAGAAAATAAATAGTAAAACCACATTGTGTCATAATATTTCAATATGACACTGAAATATAATGTTTCTTTTGTTTTAAGTATTTCTACCACAAAATTCAAAAATGACAATCTGTAAATGAACTGATATTTTATGCTGCTCAAACTGCTTTCCTATTCAAAATCTACCTTGTGTAATTTAAACCTCATGGACAGTAAGTCTGGGGCATTAGAGCATTTTAGTACTATGTATAAATCAATTACACCCAAATTTGTAATTCTGGCACTTTATTCCTTTTCATATCTAATTGCTTACTCAATAGAGCTAGCTGCATTTTAATAAAAATACCATGTAACGTGTCCGAAATCAAATTCTATGTCACCTATAAAACATACTCCCCCCACAGTCATCCATATTTCATTAAATTCCAAAACCCACACACAATATCTTAGCAAGTCATTCAGGCTCTTCCTCTAAAATATTTTTTTAGAGGAAATATTTTACTTTATTTCCATCTTTACTGCTACTATCCTGATGCAAAAACCTATTTTACCTGGATTTTTCCATTCTAACTGATCCTCAAGCTTCCTAGTTTCTTCTCACCACAGCAGCCAGAATGATCCCTTTAAAATTTTTTTTTTTTCAACGTTTTTTATTTTTATTTTTGGGACAGAGAGAGACAGAGCATGAACGGGGGAGGGGCAGAGAGAGAGGGAGACACAGAATCGGAAACAGGCTCCAGGCTCCGAGCCATCAGCCCAGAGCCTGACACGGGGCTCGAACTCACGGACCGCGAGATCGTGACCTGGCTGAAGTCAGACGCTTAACCGACTGCGCCACCCAGGCGCCCCCAGAATGATCCCTTTAAACATAGACTGATTGGATCATGTTGCCCCTCTACTCAATACCCCAAGAGGGTTGTCATTTCACTGGATTTAACTTCAAACTGCTAACCAGGTGCTGCAGGACTTCTGTGATCTATACCATGTAACTTCCATGACCTCAGTTCCAAGCACTCTACCCCCTTCCTCTCAACTTGAGTCATTCATCTATCTCATTGCCATTCCTTGAAAACGCCAATTGTCTTTCTGCCATCTTTAGGTAATTGTAGATGTGGTTCTCTTTGAAAAGTAAGTACTTCACCTTCATTGGCTATCATATATACAATACATCTTCATACCTCCGATCATTCCCTGGATTTCCAACCTTCCTTTATTTTACCATATAGCACCCACCATCATCTGATAAACTAAATATCTGTTATTGTATGCCTCTTCCCACTAGAACATAAGGTCCCAGAGAGGAGAGACTTTTTTTAAAATATATTATTCTAAGTGCATGAAAAAGTAAGAGACACCACATACTATGTGCTCAATAAATGTTTGCCTAAAAATGTATCTTTTTTTCTCAGCATAAAAATATGCTACGTATTTCCCAACTTGAAAAAAAAAAAAAACTTCAATCTGATAGGTCTTCTAATTAATGCCTCATTCATTTTCTTCAGTTGGAAATAAAATTTCTAAAATATTAGTTATATTTACTGTCTCTATTTTCTCATATCCCATACTCTTCTCAACCCAGCTTTTGAACATGGATCCTCACATGACCAAGTATGGAAGGAAAACTAGTGCTTCATTTTTATCTCTCTCCTTCTCTCTCAGCACACACACACACACACACACACACACACACACACACACACATTCTTAAGTAATATCACCCTATCAAATGCCTTTAGAAATTATCTTACTAAGACTCTAAAATTTAAATCCTTTATTTTTCTTTTGAACTCCAGACTTGTATACCTGTCTACACCTTATCTCCATTTGTATGCCTAAAGATTAAAAGGTTATCACATTTAAAGTTTAGTTCTTAACTTCTTTTTTTCCTCAACATGATATACCACAAGTAATCCCATCTCCATACAGAGTATCATTGTCCTCCTAGCTATTCTTTAACTTTAGAATTATCTTTAACATCTTAAATTTATCCCCAGCCTAACCATGTCTCACCTCCAATACTAGCCAAGACATCATCATCTCTAACCAGCATAAGTCATTAACACACTACCTTGAGTTTCTGTTTCTTCTCTTGCCCTATCCTAGCTAAATCTCCACATAGGGCCAGAGAATTCCCTTAAAACAGAAATAAGATCATGTGACCTTCAAGCTTTCAAACATTTCCATGATTCTGACCTAACGTGCAATCAGTTTCCTACATACTCAACCTATTTTTGCCCCACTGGCTTCTAGCTCTTTCTTGAGTGGAAAGTATGTTTTCTAGCCAACATGCAAGTTTTGCTCTTCCTGCTCACCCATTCTGCACTGACTGATCATTTCCTAGACTTCAAGTGGCAAAGTCCCTCACTTCCTTTATGTATCTGCTCATCTTTTACAGAAGTCTACATTTATGCCAGTATTTAATAGGTGTTTCTTTTCCTCTCTGCCTTTACTCTTGCTGTGCAGATAATTATATATTTAGTAATTTCTTTTCAATTTCTGGAACTAGAATACCAGGGCCAGGACCACATAAGTTTGTGTAGCACATAGTGAGCCCTCAATAAATATTTGTTTAAATGAGGAAAGGGATGAAAGGATGAATGACTCATGGGATACAACCTTAGGCAAAAACAAGGAACAAATGGTTAAATCACTTTCAAAATATCATGTATCTCCCAGAAAACAACACATCTACTTTCAATGTGATATGCATTGCTTCACAATGGTATGTGCTTCTGTGTCCCTACATGTATATACGACCTCATGACTTCCAGAAGCCGTGCCAGAAGACTGGCAATGGGAGGAAGACAGAGAAAGAAATGTAAATATGCTTTCCACTATTTGAATAAGAAACTTTCATTTTTAGATATCTTAGTCTCAAATTTCTAATTAAAGATTATTTCTCTTACAGATCACTTCTATTCTTATTTAAATATGAATTATACTAGTTAGATGAATAGGCCATATTTTAATCAAGAAGATGCTACAGAGAGTAATAGAGTAAAATATAGTAATCCAGAAAAAATTAATCTGCATATTAGAAAATTTCCTCTCTATACATTAGGAGAGTGTTTGAAAGATGACACAATTCATCGTGGTTCATTGAGTACTTTGCAGAAAATGTAAGAGGCAAAGTAGTACATTAGGCTTTAAGTCAGAAAATAGTGACTAGCTTCAACTGAGTCACTAATTAGTTTTGAGACCTGTGGCAAGTCACCTAACCTCTCTGGATCTCCATTTTCTTATCTATAATATGAAAGTGTTGGATTCAATTATCTCTAAAATTCATTCCATGTCTGAGATACTCTAAGGATTTGGAAAAAAAAAAAGAGTCTCTGAGGATTCAAAGTGATAAATGCTATCATTGTCTATTAAAAAGAGAAATATGAATTTATCAAATTGGTTAACTTTAGACCTTAGTCAAGCTGAAAGTCTGAACAAATTGAATAGCCATATGGACTAAAAACTTATTAAGTTATATAAGCATCAGTCAAATTTTAAATTATATGATGCAGGGATAACTAATAATATTAATAATAATAAAAAGGAATAGTAAATATGACGTGATACTTACTAAATGATTTTTTTATGAAATGGTTAAGAAATCATCTTCTGGGATGAACTGGCCTTGAATGAAAAATGTATAGACTATATTCCTATAATAGTCCCTTGTATTAATTTTGAATAATCTTGAAAATATAAACTGAGAATTATTTTTCTGTATTGTCCTTCAGTTCCAGCATCAACTCTTTGTCTTTCAAAATCTCCTACTTTCTCCCATCATCCCACCTCCCCAACAGACTAAACACCCTGTTTTTTTTTAACTTTTAATATCATTCTGAAGATATACTTTTATATCAAGCTATTAAAGTGAATTTTAATGATAAAGGAAAATAAACAGGAAAGTAGAATTTTAAGAAAGAAAAAGAATACTAGTGTCCATAATATTATTACTCTAAAGACAAGTAAATAACGTTTTTTGGTTCTGCAGACTGTTTTCTGGAACTCTACTGTCTTTTATGGTAGCCATTAGCCACATGCGACTGTTGAGCTCTTGAAATGTGGCTCGCTTGAAATGATATGTGTTATGAGTTTAAAATGTACGTTGAATTTCAAGACATGGTAATCCTCCAAATAGAAATATCTCACTATCATTTTATATTGAATAAATCTTGAAATGATAACATTTTTGAATAATTGGATAAAAATAAAACATTATTTTCACTTACTTTTCTAATAAAGTTAGTAGAAATATATAAAGAACTTATACAACTCAATATCAAAAAAAAGAAACAATCCAATTAAAAAATGGACAGAGGACCTGAATAGACATTTTTCCAAAGAAGACATACAGATAGCCCAGAGGCACACAAAAAGATGCTCAACATCATTAATCATCAGGGAAATGAAAATCAAAACCATTTAGCATTTTAGAATGCTAAGATCATGAAGAAAAGGAACAACAAATGTTGAAAAGGATACAGAGAAAAAGGAACTCTTTTGCACTGTTGGTGGGAATGTAAATTGATATAGCCACTGTGGAAAATAGTTTGGAGGTTCCTAAAAAATTAAAAATAGAAATACCATAGGATCCAATAATTTCACTATTGGCTATTTACACAGGGAAAATGAAACACTAATTCAAGAAAGATATATGTACCCCCTATGTTAATTACAGCATTATTTACACTAGCTAAAACACAGAAGCAACTTAAGTGTTCATTAACAAACAAATATACAATGGAATATTACATAGCCATAAAAAAGGATGAGATCATGCCAGTTGAGACAACATGGATGGACCTACAGGGTATTATGCTAAATTAAATATGTAAGCTTAAGGCAAATACTATATGATTCCACTCATAAATGGAATCTTAAAAAATGAATAAACAAACAAAAGCAGAGTCAGAACTATAAATACAAAGAACAAACTGATAGTTGCCACAGGGGAGGGTTGTGGGTTATTGGGCAAAATGGGTAAAGGGGAGAGGGGGATACAGGCCCCCATTTATTGAAATGGTAAGTCATGGTAATAAAAAGCAGAACGTAAGGAATACAGCCAAAGATATTATAATAGTGATATAATGGGACAGATGGTAGCTATACTTGTGGTGAACATAGCATAATGTATAAACTTGTCAAGTCACTAAGTTGTACACCAAAAACTAAAGAAACATGGAGTTTCAACTATACTCAAATTTAAAAAAATAAAAATAATAAAAATAAATATGTGACTCTGATTATATTTCTAATGGAAAACACTGATGTAGAATGGTAAATAGTATGTTTCTATTACAGCCATTTCAATAGTTAGAGATAGTATTAAAGGTCATAAACACGCTTAGTGAGTTGTGTTTCTAACTACAGTATTTATTAACAATATCTCATGGCACTTAATGCATCGATTATACATAAAGTTTCAAAAGAATACACTCTTATATGTGTCTTGACATACCTGTGCCCCAAGCCCCATTATTTTCACAATATAGAATGGATTAACACAACTAAGAATGATTTCCTTTAAAATGTTCCTATATATTGATTTTTAAATTTTCTTAATTTTCAGAGAAAACTTGTATCCTTCCATATAAGTTTCTGTCAATTAGAATTTTAATGTCATGGTGCTCTAAAATAGCATATTGTAATAATTTAGGGAAAGTTAAATACCCACATGAAATAATATAAAACAATAAAAGGAGGTAATCTTTAAAAAATATGTATGTCTTATTTTTATATAAATTACTCCAAATTATGAGTATTAAGGATGAATTTATGTTTAATTTTGTAATTCCACTTAGTACTTTCCATTACTCTTGGGCTTAGCAGATAACCTTTAGTAGTTTAAAGTTTTCATAACGTGTGGATTTTTACTAGATATGTTTCGCATTTCATTATTTTATGAAAAGAGCCTTCATTATACAGTTGTATATATGTATGTGTAACATAATACATGCAAACATATATATCCATTTTATTTCTTCATTAAACCTATTTAGATATTTGAAAAATAAATCTTCAAATATCAAAAGTTAAATAACATTCACAAAATATTTCTGAAGAGATATGACAATACAAATGGTTTTTGCCAACAATGAGTAGCTACTTTAGATTTTTCTCTTCAGAAAATAGATATTTGATCACAATCAAATACATAGTTTAAAAGTGGAGCAGTCTAGGTATCAGATATTAATACAGATGCTTTTCTATTTGACAGGCATGATGCTTGGTCAGGTTTACTTCAAGGCTGACATAGTTTGCACAGCTGTACTAATAAAAGGCAATTTTTGGAAAATAATTAGAATGGAAGCATTGCCACTGTAGAAACTTCCTTCACTTTGCTTTATAATTAATCAAATTCTTGACAGCTATTTTCCATCTTTGAACTTATAAAAGTAGTTACTCTGGAGTTTAATGCTATTCTCCATTATATGAATGATTCTGCCATCCCTAAATCAGTACTTATAACCTTACCTAGGTAAGGTTACCTAGGGGCACCTGGGTGGTTCAGTCAATTAGGCATCCGACTCTTGATTTAGCTCAGGTCATGATCTCACAGCAACAGCTTGGAGCCTGGTTGGGATCCTCTCTCTCCCTCTCTGTCTGCCCCTCCTCTGCTCACTCTCTCCCTCTCTCTCAAAATAAATAAATTAATTAAAAACAAAAACCTTACCTAGTGTTTTACTGAATTGCTGTGCAAGTTAAATGAGATAATTCATGTAAAGTATTTAGCATAATCTCCAGAACATAAAAAGCACATAATAAATGTTAGTTTTCAGATATCCAGTTTGTAACCTATTCACAAAATACAAGGGAGTATCTGTCATTTTATGAGGATTTGTTTTTATTTTTAGAAAACATCTCATATCTACTTTTATGCATGTTTGGTTTCACTGGAATCTGGAATATCTATGGAGAAACCATTTTAAAATCATTTATACATTCATGATTTGAATGTTAGGGTAAAGCATATGAAAGAGCTGGGTTAATTTAGCATCTCATTCCAATATATCTATTGAAAAGAAACAATCTTCAGACTATAAAATAGAGGGTTATGGATAGATGAATAAATCTACTGTTTGATGAGAATGAATTTGAATCATTTTCCTTGACATACTGTCTGCTATTCCTTACTGAATGGGAGATAGCTTTCTCATTTACTGGGAAGCTCTGATTTAAAATTTTTCACAAAGTCTGTATGTTCCTGGAGAAAGTAACTCCTGAGCGCCATAATGATGAAGTAATCTCACCCCTCAGAAACCCAAACCCTGGATTTCTCATTTCAAGTAGTTCACAGGTACAGCGGAGGCTAAAAGCTGTTGATGCACAAGAAATGCTTCGTCTTACCCAACTAATTATTTACTACCCACTGTGAGTTATGCAGCATACATCAGAATATATATTTTGGCTGCTCAGATTTATTTTTCTTTCAATTATAATTTTATATGTATTCCAGAGGGCTCAGCTTTCAATTAAGTAATGTCCTATTATCTCTTTATAGGCGCTTTTTTGTGTGTCTGCTTATTTGCTAATTTTCTCCCCTTTTAATAGACAAGAATAGATTTATCACTTTGAGTCTCCAGAGACCTTTTTTTTTTGTAAGTATGGTATTTCAGACATGGAACGGCTTTGTTATATTTATAGTTAAGAAAACTAAGATCTAGAGAGGTAAGTGAATGGTCACAAATCACGAAGTAATTAGTGACTCAGTTTGAACTAGTCTCTATTTTCTAACTGACGTGATAAGCACACAGTCCTGCTAGTTATACTTAAATATGTTTTTCAAACTGCTCTCCCCTTCATCATCAATATTACTGCCACATATCAGACCATAATCTTCTCCTATAAAACCTTAATCAACTTAATCTCAAGAGGTCTTCCCACCTCCATTTGTGCTATTTTATAGCTATTAAATATATTGGTATATAATCCCTTTTCCTCCTTCTCATTCTTCAAATTATAATCTTAGATGAGACATTCAGTAAGACCAAAACCAGAAACAATATATGAAAGTTGATATGTCTAGGTATATATTTTTAAATTCTCTAAACCTCTAGCATAACAAAAGCAAAAGATGAATGATATAATGGACAAACTATATGCAGTACATGCAGCATACGGCTGATATCCTTAATTTCCAAAGAATCCAATGAAATAAAGAAAGAAGAGGTGACAGAGAAATATGAGAAAGATTTGTCAACTAGATTTTATTTTTTATTTATTCTTTTTTTAACGTTTATTTATTTTTGAGACGGAGAGAGACAGAGCATGAACGGGGGAGGGTCACAGAGAGAGGGAGACACAGAATCTGAAACAGGCTCCAGGTTCTGAGCTGTCGGCACAGAGCCCGACGCTGGGCTCGAACTCACGGACCGCGAGATCGTGACCTGAGCCGAAGTCGGACGCTTAACCGACCGAGCCACCCAGGCGCCCCTGTCAACTAGATTTTAAAGCAATGGTGACGTGAATGACAATCCCTCTATTCCTTTCTCATCATGTAATCATATCTGGTTGGGTTCAGTTAATCTTTATAAAACCCTATAATGTATGTGCTGTTATTCCAGTTTGTGTTTGAGGAAAATGAGTCTCAGAAAGTGATTTTTCCAAAGTATGTTCCAGTGAGTTCATGGGTCTGAGACCATATGATTATTCAGGCCAGACCAGGGGTCTGAGATACCTTTAGGTTTTAAGTGGTCAGAGAGCCTGAGATATTGTAGAGATGTTTATAATATATATATTTTTTAAGGATGCCAATTTTTGAAATTCATTGTCCCAAAATGCTTAATTGGATTTGACCTCATTTACTATGCAATTCCATTTCTTTTCATATGGACACAAAAAGCAAACTTGTAAAATCTACTTTACCTGAGAAATGGTAACAAATATCAGTTCTAGCATCTAATTTCAGTTTTCTTGAAATTAGGAAGGGTGGTTTCAATGTCCACCCCCCAAATTCTGAAGGCATACATAAAATTCATTAGGATTATATGAAAATAAAACAATTTATGTGAGAAAAAAATAAGACTAGATACTTGAAGACAAATGGAAACATCTTTTGATTTTTAACAATAATAATTATCTTGATTAACCAAAATAAACAATAAAAAATGTATTTGACTTTGATGGATGAGAAGATGTAATTCTTTCAGTGACATTCCTTATTTAATCATTTATTTTGCCATTTGTTATTTGACTTTTCAAACAGTCACTTCTCATCTTAAAAGAACTTCTAAAAGGATGCAGAAGATCCTGTGTATATATTTGATATTATTTTAACAAAAGAGAACATTGAAAAAGTTTGAAGACATATTTCCTCTTTAAATACTACCTTATGGACTTTTTTTCTAATCAACCCTAATTTTGCTTTCTATAATAAAGCTTAAAAACTTTTGAATCTCTTTCTAAAATTAAGCATCTCTAGGCAAGGTTCATAATTATGCCAGTCTTCAAAATAAAAGTTTTCAAATGTTAATATATCATATCTAACAGAGACCTGTAATTTATTCTGAAATTCTAACTAATAATCCAAAAGGAATAGAAAAACCATAATGGACTTATTTATCTACATCAGATATTTTAAAATTTAAACACATGATGAAGTAACAATCTCATTTCATCAAGTAAGAAGTATATTCAATTTCATTAGAAATGGACCAGCCACTTAGTATCGCCACTGGCTCAGGCATGCAGAGGAAGTTTAATTTTCTCTTTTGTGTTCTGCGTGACTCCTTCCCCACCTCCTTGCACACCTGGAGTATTATAATCTTGTAAACGCAACATTACATTACATTCCCTCCTCTGTAACTTCCTCTCAATCAAAACAAACACAATAGAAAAGAGAGTTATAAATATTCCCCATGGCAACATTCTTCCAACAGCTTATCGGCTCACTAGGTGTCACACTGTCCAATAATCTCAATGTAAAATATCTTTACAAATGGGTCCTGTAGATTCTTTACACCATGAAAATCATTAGCAAGGATAATTAACTGAACTGTGGTGATGAATAGAGCTGCATTTCTGATCAGTGTAATGAAGAACAGAAGCCACTAATTACAGATACAGAGCCTTGAAGCTGCCGAGAAATGTAATTTGACATTGCTGCCCAGATTCCACACAGCCTAATATAAGTGCACAATTAAAACAATAAAGTCTTCCCATGGATAATGCTTTTGGGATCATTCCAGGTGTAAGAAAATGGGCCCATCCGCACAAAGTGGCTTGTGATCTAGTAAGTAATGCCTTAAAAAAAAAAAAAAAAAAATTAAAGCTGCCTAAATGTTTTGTTATGTACGCTCATCACAACATTGACTTTCTACTGGCTACCATATACTGGTAATTTCTTTGAATTTTCAAAAGTTTATATAGACTTGCATTTTTATACGCACTACAGAAACAGTATAACAAGACTGCATCCACAGAACCACTTAGAATGGTCTGTTCTTTGGATACAAGGAAGGCATTTTTTTCAGCAGATAAAGTAGTAAGTTGTAGAGCAGAATTTCCCAAAACTACATGAGACTCCTGTTAAAATTCTTATTACTGCAAAGTACCCTAGGCAACCAGAATATATTCTAGAAGAGGGGGGCCTGGGATAGCGAGAGCTCCAGATCATTCTTATCAACAGTTAAGTCTGGTGCAGTAGAAAGAAATTGAGTTTGGACCTTAACCCTTGTTCACTGAATCCCAAATCTGCCATTTAATAGTTGTGTACCCTATTGAAAGTCATTTCTTCTGAGTCGCAAAGACTCTTTATTTGTAAAATATGGAAATATATCACTTCATTGGGTACATATTACAGGTGTATAAAAATTGTGTATCAGTTCCCTACTTTGTTCTCACCTCTAAGGTTCTTTCCTTTAATAAATCTACACAGCCTTTAATAAATAAATTATTTGTTAAATAAATAGCCTTTCCTTTATTTATTTATTTATTTATTTATTTATTTATTTATTTAATAAACAGCCTTTCCTTTAATAAATCTACACAGTAAGGAAGCTATGAGAACAGCATCAGCTTCACAACTTAAAGCACCTCATAGGGTAGATGTCAGATAATTAGTCTTACTATAAAGAGGAGAGAGTAAATTTAAAAAGACAGCCTTCTATCGTGTGCCTGGACATCGTGTCTGACAATATCAAATGAATGTATCTGCATAGACAGTGGCCTTCTTCCATCATAGCTTTAGAATCTAGTAGCTGGTTTCTCCACTCTCAAATCAAGAGAATTTTAGCATAAAGTAGGGATTTTCATCCATTATATGAAATATGATAAAATTCTGCTAGTATAAAAAATTCAGAATACGTCAAGTAATATTAAAGATGAAAAATGTTCATCATTAAAGAGTTATCATACACAGTCTCAAATATCCAAACCTTTAGAAACAACTTCTCATTATTTTCATGGGGCACAAGAACATATTTTGGATTCCACTACCATATTTTAGAGTCAGACCAAACAGATAATAATCGTAATAAAATGCTTATCACTGAGTTATGTTTTATGATTATCTTCTGGACTCTGATAAGATTATAATTGATATGCTAAATTCCTAAAAATTTTTAATAAGAAGCCATAATGGACAGAAGTTTACTCCTTAAAAAAATGTGATCTTATTCCCCAAAAGTATAGCCTTTATCCCTCACCTGTAATAATATATATGTTTACTTAACCAATATTTCTTGATGACACATATACAGAACAATTGGGGTAATATAAAGATTATTTCGACACCAAAGAAGTCATAGCTTCTTTAGTTCTACAAGTTATGCATATACATTTTTACAAAAGAGTTCACAGGTGAAGAAATATGTAACTACCTATGTGAATTCAGAGGAGAGCTAGATTATATACACATGGGATGACCAGCTGGGGACTGTAACACTTCACAACTTATTTAATGGAGTAGTCAATTCATAGCCAAATGAAAGCTAACAATGCCAAGAGTATTTCACAGTCTTTGATTAATATTTATATAATTTCCTGATGTACCTACCCAATAGTAAAATTAAACTCTCTCCAAAAGGAAGTTAAGCAACCAATTAATAAAAAGTATCTTTAGTTATTCTTCAGCTCTTTTTTACTTAATATTTCACAACTTCAACACCAAATTATTTTTATTTGTGTTTTGATAATAAAAATTTCATCTATATAAAGCTGTTTATTATATTGTTCACCTCTTATCAAACTGATTAATTTTCCCTCTCATGCAAAAATGTCTTCTTACCATAGGCTTTACTATCTGCATTATTTTTTAATCCTACCATTTGCAAAGAAATGTGGTAGCTCAATGAACAAATATTTTTGAGCACCTACTTTTTGCCAGTCTAGGCCTTTGTGATAAGTTAATGAACAAAAGAACCCACAGAGCTTACCTATTACAGGAGAGAGACATGTAATAAATAAACATACAAAAAACCCATATAACCTTAGACAGCAATAAGTTTGATGAAAGAGTAAAGGAGATGAAGACTGTGGAAAAGTACCGTGCTAAGTAGAATTATCATGATAGGCCTCCACAGAATAGTCACACATGAGGAAAAATGTGGAAGAGGTGAGGGAAACAACAATCGAAGCACAGACAAGAGCTGGTGCCAGAACCACAAGGTAAGAGCATATAAAATGTATCATTAAGGGTGATTTTTAATATCAAATAAATTAATAATAGAAATCAAATCTCAGGGGCACCTGGGTGGCTCAGTCGGTTAAGTGCCCGACTCTTGATTTTGGCTCAGGTCATGATCTCATGGTTTGTGGAATGGAGCTCCTTATGGAGTTCAGTGCTGACAGCATGGAGCCTGCTTGGGATTCTGTCTCTCTTTCTCTGCCCCTCCCATGCTTACACTTTCTCTCTCTTTCTCTCTCTTAAAATCAATCAATCAATATTAAAACAGACAAAAAAGAAATGAAACCTCTATGTCAGGACCCATGCAAACTATGGCTACAGAGGTTCTAAATTAAATTTATTTTATTAGTTCAGAGCTTTAGGTCTCAAGTCAAAACATACATGTTCATGTCTTTGTTCAATGAATACTATTAGCCCTCTTCCACCCTGAAAAGGAATCCACAGTTTCCATCCATAAAAAAGCTATTTCTTCACAAGTATCAGGAGCCTTTTTTGAAGATGGAAGACAACAAAGAAAAATGATAGGGTGATCACGGCATATCCTGAACATTTGAAACAATACAGGAACAGGACTGGAAAACAAAGTGTCCTATTTCAATTTGTTAATAGTCATGATATCCCTTACACAGAACCACTGATATCCCCACCTACCAGCCTTTTTCAGGTATATCCTTTTAAAGAAAGCAAACAAAATGTCAATTTTATAGTTATTCTGCCTTCCTCCTAGGCTTAAAGATTACTGCATGTCTATTTTAAAAAGTACAAAAAGACAAGAAACAATAATACAGTAGTCCCTCCTTATCCATGTTTTTGCTTTCTGCAGTTTCATTTACTCATGGTCAACTGTGGTGAGAAGCAGATGATCTTCCTACTGACATTATCATCAGAAAGTCAATAGTAACCTACCACCAACATTACTCACCTCACTTCATCTCATCAAGTAGGCATTTTATCATCTCACATTATCCCAAGAAGGGTAAGAATAGCACAATAAGGTATTTTCAGAGAAAGAGAGATGACATGCACACAACTTTTATTAGAATGTATTGTTTTAATTGCTTTATTTTATTATTAGTTATTGTTGTTAATCTTGCTGTACCTAATTGATAAATAAAACTTTGTCATAGGTATGTATTTATGGAAAAACAACATAGTATATATAGGGTTTGGTACTATCTGCAGTTTCAAGGATCTCCTGAGGAGTCTTGGAATGCATCTCCCATGGATAAGAGGGGACTACTGCATAAGGTTGAGGGTTGTAAATACTAACAGGAAACCTAGGTACCCAAGGTAAAATAATTGAAGTGGACACAAAGCAAAGCTTTGAGCTTTCGAGAAAACTGTAAACAGAAAGTTTAAGGTTCCATCATTCTCACAATATAATAATAAAAATAAATAAGAGCATTTTCTGCTCTGAGCTTCAGTTCCTTTCTAAATGTACTATTTTATATATGTCTATCTTACTATTCACCCATGATAATTTATATGTCTATTAAAACAGGGAACACTACAGAGGTCTGACAATAGTTTATTGCTTTTTCAAAGGCTAAGAAAAGTATTTTTAAAGATCTATATATTGTAAAAAATTCAAATATGATAACTGTGTCTGGCATATAGTAAATATTCAATAAATGTTAGCACCTTTCTCCATGCCTTAATTTTCTTCACTCATTTTCATTTTATATATACAACTAATCACACTACTCTTTGGAGATTTCTATGAGGTTTTCCCTTGTGCATTAAAAAATGTGTTGAAATAACATTTGATAGAAATTTTCTATGTTAACATCAATAGTGTACTGCTTATGCCCCTAGGCACAGATATGCAACACCTCTCAGGGACTCATTTATTACCATATCCAATTAGTTTATTTACCATAATTAATTGTTTGCCAGTTTGCTATTTGAAACCTCAAGCTTAAACTGTACAACAAGAAATTTAGAGATACTTGTAGGAACACTGAAAAGCTTAGCTTGAGGAGAATATGAAACCAGCAAGGTATAGATACCTCTTAAGGAGGTAGGAGATAAAAAAGGCATAAAGCTAAAGAGGAGATCATAGTCAAGGCTTCAATACATATGTTGAATCATTATGTTGTATATGTGAAGCCAATATAATGCTAGCTGTCAACTAAATCTCAATTAAAAATAATAAACAAAGGAAAAAAAAGTAGTTCACTATCACTACTATGTCCCCACTTCACCCTGTCTGTAATAGAGAAAAGTGTTTAACCCACTAATATTTCAGTTATTAATTGTAGAGAAGCATTTGAGTTTCAGTTATATACAAAAAGCCAAAACAACTTTTTGAACACCCTATCTCATTCAATCATTGCTTTATATGTTTTATATTTTAAAGGCCTGCGATGTAAAAATAAAAAAGTTTAGAAAATCATGAGAAAGGAAATAATAAAGTCAGGATCAACATTAACAGACAGAAAGGCCTACACTGAAGTCTTGAGCAGGCACAGAGGCGTACCAAAATGCTGACTCTAAACTTCCTGATGGCCGAAGAAGTTGGGTTAAAATTTAGAGACACAGTATTTATAAGATTAGGGAAGTGAGAAAGGAGTGGGGGCTGTGTTCAAAAGAGATATACCTTCTACTGATAGCGAGGCCTGAGAAAAATGTCTCCTTTGGGATACTGTAAAGAGGAAGCTGTTCCATACATTGACTGATGTCCCCAATAACACTGACACAAAAGAAAAGCTAACAAGTTCCTTATGATTGTTTCTTTTAATGTCCATAACATAAGTTAGTGATAAAATGCCCTAGTGCAATTTCAGTAAAAGCAATTTTATCAGGGGCCAAGCATTGACATCCAAGTATATAGATCCCTGGTGGTCTCAAACCCAGATTTAGTCCCTTGAGATCTAAGAGAAAATATAACCTTTTTAGGTGTACAGAGTACATTCATCATGATGGGAAGAATGTCTTTATTTCACTCTTTCTAAAATTATAGGATTGAAAATTTTTTTAAAAAGGTAATTCCCCCAATTAAGCTTCAATAGAAATAATGCCATACTTCTATAAACTATGTGAAACAGCATGATGGTTTAATGATCCCTTCTCCAAAAAGGGAATCACCGTGGGAAATTTCTGGTTTGATTTTTTCCTTCCTAAGGCCAGAGCAGTAGTAGCATTTTTATCTGTCCATATTCTCTATCAAGGTTCACTTTGAAGATTTCAAAGGCAATGTTTGGAAAATGAAAATAGCACTCATTTTTATTCCTTTTCAGTTCAGGTCAGCATGTAAAAATGGCAATCCTTTCAATCCCAGAGAAAAATACTTTTAGACAAACTATGTAGGTATTCTTTTTTTCCCAAGAATAAATTAAAAGTAATGTGGAGGAACTATTATAGATAATGCATTGGCACAGTAGGGCACTAAAAACAGAGCAGGTGGAAACCATCATAGTTCTCTACGAATTTAGACTTTGTACATTTAAAATGTGACACATTTAACGGAAGCCTTGAGGGCAACAATAAAATTAAATAATATACTCAAAGATAAAGATTTTAATTTTTCTTTTAATAATAGTTATTCTACATATTGCCAGAGACTATAAATTAGCAATAGATTTATTTAGGGTACTGATATTTTGCATGAAATATATTCTCCTTATATGAACACATTTCAGTCCCAATCTTTTTCCAGTATCAAGGGATTGCTGCTTTGACCAAAAAAAAAAAAAAAAGAGAGAGAGAACATGAAGATCATATAACACCTAGTAGAGGTTTCCCTGGCAACAAAAATTTCCCATTCATCTTGCAGTTTCAGTGGTTTCATTCAACATCCTATCACCTCACTGAATAGCAGGGTGATGAAGAGAAGGAAAATTATCAGGGGTTATCCTTGAACTAGGGAGTAATGTATTTTAAACAAGGGCCCAGCAATTAGTTTTAGTTAACCTAATGTATGTCCCTGTATATCTTTTCTTTATTATTACTATGTTTTCTCGTTACAAAATCTTTGGAGAGAGAATTCCTTACAGTAAGTTGTTTATTTAAAATTCTCAGATTTGCATTTTATTGCTAACATAGGAATTACTTTTCCAATAACTCGCAGTAGATTAATATGTAAAGTTTTACACGTTTATATGTTCTTATACACATAACAAATTCCCCAGAATGTTATTAGTACTGTATCATACCACAACTGACTTGACAACATGTAAATCTAAATAAACCTTTTATATTTCATGTATAAAGGCCATTAATATAAATCTTATTGGGTTTCCATAGATATTATCTTAAATAATCTTTATGCTTTATTAGCAGATTTTCCTGAATGCTTTCTAACTCTACATACATTTAGATTAATCTAATTTGTGTAACTCCTAAGAGAATCTCAGAATCACATTCAAATTCTAGATTTTATAACTAGCCTGGATTTCAGATTCTGAAATCCAAAAGTCTTTGAAAAACAAAATGTTCTCTAATTTAATTTAGGGCAAAATTTGACTTTAATTAACTATGATACTATATATGTAGTCTCTATTAATCACATTTAGTTGGATATTAATATAATTCACATGCAAATATGTATTCACCCAGGTTTCTCAATGTATATATTACATATGCAATTTATGACCTTTCTGAAATACAAAAAATTCTGACTTTTGTTCCCATGGGATAGTGGGCCTAGATAGATAAATCACCCTGGACAGATAAGAGCATCAAATGGATAATTTGAATATAAAGTAAGTGGAGTAGTTATTTTAACTTCCTACACAAAATAATGAATTATGAATCCATACTAATATAAATAAATCAATAAACAAAGAGAAAGCTCTCCTTATAATAGAAAACTAACATATATAGGTGTACATATATATACAGATTTATATACAATATATTATACTCTATGAAAATAATATAATATATAATTATAACATCAATATATTAATATATAATTTTAGATAATATAAATACACAGCAAAGCACATATTTTTACATACATACATATGTATATATAAAATTATAAAATCAATGGTTGGTAACACTTGTGGGTAAACATTTGATGAGCAGTAAGATATTGACATAGTTTCAAAATATCTTTGTACTATTTTTAATAGATTACATAACAAAATACAGTAATTTTAGAGCGGAGAAACCTACTAGATACCACCTTAATGACCAAATTTAGCATCACCAATACCAAGATAAACCAAAATCTTTTTCCTCTCAAACAAGAAAGACAAAGAAAAGCTGAGGAACAAACTTCCCAGATTATAGAAGAAACATGACAGGCGAATGTCATTCCAGATCATAGAATTTTGATAAGGATGACCTCTCATGAAATTTACTCCAGTCAAAATAAATAATCTTGAAAATGATCAAGTGTGTGAAAATAGTGCTAATTTTTAGTGCAAATAAAAAGAACATTCAGTTCTCTCTAAGTAAATGCAACAAAGGGAATTATTTAATGAGGGAAGTTAAAAAGTGCCTTTTCTTTGGCCATTAGCAGCTGGGAATAGTGGAAGGAAAAGAAACAAATATATGAATATAATGGAGGAAAGTGAGAAACAGCAAAAGAAGAGGAAATACAGGCAGTATGGTGAGGGAAATAAAAGTCTTCTAGAAATAATCAGTCCTAGATATCCAGGAAACAACTGATTGTATTATTGTATAAAACATAGGTTTTAGTCAATAGGAAAAAAAAAAGTTTGAAACAGTTATATTTAAGAATATTTAAGTGACTCATTAGGTATCAAAATGTTTGAAAGCATTAAAAAGTAAAGCAATTTTAAGTAAAAAAATGCATATTTTAT
Organism: Neofelis nebulosa; assembly: GCF_028018385.1. Classification (NCBI taxonomy): domain Eukaryota; kingdom Metazoa; phylum Chordata; class Mammalia; order Carnivora; family Felidae; genus Neofelis; species Neofelis nebulosa. The sequence continues at coordinate 40,937,393 of NC_080783.1, read as the reverse complement.
GAGAAACAGACCCTTGATGATTTAAAGAGCCAACACTGGGTCTCAAATATATTTTTCTGATAAGATATTTCTGTTGTGAAGGATTTTACAAATTGTTATGTTAGCTTTGTTAAAAAAAAGGGGGGGGGGAAGAGTCAGGAGATTTTCATTCTGCAAAGAAATGGGAAAAAAAATGAGTCTTTAGATGTTACTTCTTCCTCTATATTTTTTGCTATAATGATATGACCATCCACCAAGCCAAAATTTGAGATTGACTTTGTCCCCAGAATCTCCTCATTAAATCAGTCACTTAGACATGATTAGTCTTTCCACTACCTTCAACTAACTGAGACATCCTTAGTTCAAAAATTTGTAATTTATCAGGGTGCCTGGATGGCTCAGTCTGTTGAGCGTCCAACTTTGGCTTGGGTCATGATGTCACGGTTCATGAGTTCAAGCCCCACGTCGGGCTCTGTGCTGACAGCTCAGGGCCTGGAGCCTGCTTGAGATTCCCTGCCTCCCTCTCTCTCTGCTCCTCCCCTGCTCACACTCTGTCTCTCTCTCAAAAATAAATAAACATTTAAAAAAAATTGTAATTTATCTAGTGAATTAATTACTTACTTTCTAAATTGTTTTTCTGGACTCTAACTCTACTTCATTCTTATTAATGCATCACCTACATACCTTAATTTTTTTTCTATTATGTAAAAGTAAACTGATGCCTTCCTATTGCAGAAATCTCTTCAGTGGCTTTCCACGGTTTGTGTGATAAGGTTCAAATTCACTACCATGGCCTACAGTTTTGAAAAACAAAATTCAAAGTTCATATATATGAAAATTCAGATGCTTGAAATTTCAGTTATCTTATAAGCCTTATAGTCATACATGATCACTGAACAGAGATGATCGGTACTACAAGTATAAAATTGTGTGTTTTGCAATTTTTGGTTTGTACATTATAACAGTAAAAGTTTTTTTATTGAGGATTTAGGAAGAAGATATATAAAGTATAATAAAGAGAAAGGAAAGAAGAGGAAATATGTACTAATACATGCTCATTTTAACAAATAACACCATGGGAGATCTAAATTTTCTTTGTATGATTATTAAGATTAATTATCTGAACAATAATTTTCACGAGGTTGTTATGTTAGCACTCAAGTTACATATATGTCTAATCACGAGCATAAACATTCCAAAAATTCCATTCTACATTTTTGTAGCTAAACATATTTTTCTAATATATTTTTATTCACACCATGCCCTTCAATATAGAAACAGATACTGAATTTGTCCACATTTATTTAGTCTTTCCTCAGCCTTATCAACTCATGTGTCTTATTGTTAGCTCAGTGAGCTGGCACTAGCTTTGCACCTCGGGATGTTTACTCTGGCTAATTTAGCCACTGAACTTGTGATGTCTGGTGTTTGGCAATAAAGTCCCAGTTGGAGTTTCTAACCAACAGCGGTTTGCATTTAGTTTCTGAATCTCTGTTTTACAATCTTAGTACCTTCCCTTCCAATCTCATGAAGACAATTGCTCCTAGCGATACCTGAACCTGAAATGAACTGAAAATATTTTACAGCTTTTCAACTTGCCAGCAGTAGAAGAAAAATTCATACCAATCCCAGCACTCTGAACAGCTGTTGCTATAAGGTGATGCTGCTAAAAAATCCCAAAATAGAACAGGCAAATACCATCCCTGCGAGGGTTCTACTATGTTTTGGAGATCTCCAGCTGGAAACTTAATTGTAATTTAAACAGAGCATACAGAAACAGCTTTCCTGAATCTCTTCACCATACTTTTATTGAATCAGATAATTTAATCAATAAGTCACAATACACTCTAATGTGGTACTAAGTAATATTCTAGGAGCAGAGAAATTTGATCTTTGCTGCCTATTATTTCCATCTTCCTGCACTGCACTCCTCTAGGATTTAGATAATGTATTTCTCCATTCTAATCAAGTCTTTAAATACTTGCAATCTATTTCCTTTCTTGTGTTAATGCTCATCAGCCAAAGACAGTTAGGAACACACCTGGGCTTATTCTTGTTTGCAGCAAGAAAGGCAGGGAGAAATGCACAATGTCTTGGTAAGGTGTATTAGAGTTCTCAAGAGAAGCAGAACCAAAAGGACAAAGAGGACATGGAGACAGACATAAAGATGGATTATAGAGCTGGCTCAGGCAATAATGAGGCCAAGAAGTCCCACAATCAGCCATCTGCACATCTGCAAGCTAGAGAACCAGAAAGCCAGTGGTGTAATTCAGTGCAAATCAGAAGGCCTAAGAACCAGAGAAGGCAGGTGGTGTAAATCCTGGTGAGAGTCCAAAGGCCTGAGGAACAGGAATGCCCACTGTATGAGGGAGAAGATGTCCCAGCTCATGGCGGGGGGGGGGATTTATTCTTCCTCTTTTTGTTATATTCAGGCTCTCAAAAGATTGGAGGATGCTAACCCACACTAGGGAGAGTTCTCTGCTTTACTCAGTTCACAAACTAAAATGCTAATCTCTTCCAGAAACACCCTAAGAGACACACCCAGAAATAATATTTTACCAGCTATCTGGATATCCTTTAGCCCAAACAAGTTGACACATAAAATTAACTATCATAGAGGGTATGATAAAGAGCCTATTACAGGGGCATCTGGGTTGCTCCATCAGTTGAGTGTCCCACTCTTGATTTTGGCTCAGATTGTGATCTCACCATTGGTGAGACTGAGTCCTTCATCGGGCTCTTCATTGACAGCACAGAGCCTACTTGGGGTGCTCTCTCCTCCCTCTCTCTGCCCCTCCCCTGCTTACTCTCTCACCCCCCCACCAAAATAAACATTTCTTTAAAAAAAGAGCCTATTACACAATTTAGGTTTTGATTATTTGGTGAAGAGTTTAAGGAAGCAGGACTTTGTCCTGGCTTGTCTACTATCTAGAGGTGGGGACAATTCAATAATTGAGTATCTCAAAGAATCTTATGTATTGAAAGGATAGACTAAAGAGAGGCTAATAATATAAGTAATTTTAAGAAGCAGCAATTGCTCATATTAACCAGGGAAGGGTTATACTTAGTATCTTGTGGCTTGGACCATGCTTCACCTATGTTCACACATGGTAATAAAGTGGTCTCATTTTTGTCTTTATCCATTATGGTTTCAGAATGGTCTTACCTAATTTTGAGATTCCATGAAAAAATTTATGTTCAACAAGAGACTCAAAGACCTATAAGTTCTAGGTTAGCTTCTAGCACCACCAAGGCCTGGCTGAAAGTACCAGGCCAGGTCCAATATGTCTAGGGATTACTCTTTCTTACTTGTTTCTATTAAAGAATGTTAATAGAATGTTAAATAGTAAAGTATAAGATGTAAAAAAAAAAAAAAAAAATTCAGAATTCCCCATAGAGGTATTTATTCATTGATTGATTTATGTTTTTACTTACTTTTGGAAGTTAAGGCAAAATTTATTCAATTTCCTTTCAATCATACCATCTAAAGCATGTATTTTGGTTATGGCAAGGATACGATTTCTTTTAGGGCCTTCTCCAATTATATTTTAGTTCAGAAATGCATATTTGACAGGTACAAATTAGAGAAAACATTTCTGGCCTGAGCCCTTATCCAGGATGAGCACATCTTTACCTGTTTTTATGTGGCCTAGCCAAGTAAAGTTCCAGAGGGCCTTGGCGGTATCCTTACTCTCCTCAGGCTGTGCTCTGAATGATGAGCACCTTGGCCGCCCCTCCAAAGCAAGCTGATCTGGAAGCATGTTTTCCACTATCACATCTTAATTCATGAACCAGGTATGCAATAATCTATATCTGGATCCTTGCAATGGCTGACTCAAAGCAATGGCTCTTCTATTCACATTGGTTTTACTTGGGTCTAGATCTTGTTGACTGTCAAGTACTGGAGAACAAAAGCTTCATTCACCTCTACCAAATCCATGTCCTTAAGATTCGGTCTTTTTAAAATTTTTTTTTAATTTACTGCCGCACTGATAGCAGAGAGAAGGCCAATATCCATGATAGAGGAATCACATTCAGACACAAAATAGCCCATAATTCTTGCCAGTCATGTGAAGCTATGTTTTTTTGTTGTTGTGTTGTTTTGTTTTGTTTTGTTTTCCTTACCAGCAACTTCACTAGCTATGAAAGTGCCAGACATTCCCAATGTATTCCCTGAAGTGAGGGTCCCTTCTTTCTTGAATACTACAGGAAGTTTATTTAACTGTTTCAGGCTTGTTTGGGGACAAGCACGCTCAGCTACTTGCACTGCCTATATTCCCTTCTCTGTCTTCACCTCAGTTGGTAACATCTCATTATTAAAGTAAGCGGCATCATTAGCAGCTTTTCCCCTCTGCTGTGATTACAGGGCATATTTGTTACATTCTTCTTTGCCACTTTTATGTTTTGCAGCAAAACTCTCTGCAGTAATTCCCATGGGAAATCGGACATGTTGATCTGTTAATGTTGCTCACAATGAAACTTCCAGCTTAAAAGCATTTCCAAAGTTGGTTCTAAAATGCGCGTTTCTGACACAGTAGGGAACCTGGCTTATATTTTTGGATCCTCCATACAATACAACTTTAGCTTCTTAAATACAAATTTGCTGACATTGATTCACAATGGACTGAAAAACAGAGCCACAAAGCCCATTAACAGGGAGGGCTGAGGTATCTTTGAGATTCCCACAGTCAAACCAACATGCCTTGCCAAGTATGCAGTGTCTGAAGAACTATTTGCCAATTTATTATAAAGCATGCAATTCAAATGCAGACAAATGGAAGACATACTTTTAGCAAGGTATGGAGAGGTGGGGAGTGGGGGTTCTATGCTCTTCTGGGCACACCACCATCTAGGAGCTTTTATTTGTTAACCAACCTCGAATCTCTGATTCATTCATTTCTCATTCATATCAGAAAGACTTGCAAAACAATGAAATTAATCTTTAATAGATTTTTTTTTAAATTCTCAAGTATCATTTGAGGCAGCAACAGTTGTAGGTAATTTTAACATGTCTCTAAACTCTTGGCAAATAGAAGTTCAGTCTCTCCTACCCTATTATTATTTGCACTTGGAATTTTCTTTTTTAATGTTTATTTTTTTTGAGAGAGAGAGAAAGAGCACATGCGCTGAGAAGGGGCAGAAAGAGGGAGAAAGAAGATCCAAAGTGGGGTCCTCACTGACAGCAAAGAGCCCCATGCGGGGCTCAAACTCATGAACTGCAAGATCACGACCTAAGCCAACGCTGGATGGTTAACTGACTGAGCCACCCAGGCACCCTGCGCTTGGAAATTTCTATATATTTAGTTTCTAAGTAAGGACAATTCTGACTTAGAGGAATAAAGACACGTGCTTAAAATACTGAGATCAAGTATAAGTTTCAGTGCCATCACCATGTTATAACTTAATAAGACCTATATTTTATGCCAAATTCATAACAGGAACCTCCATAATAGGAACCATCTTATCTTACTTGATTGAGGTAATTATTTGGCCAGTTAATTGAAGAAGTAATATAAAGTAGGAAGTACAAACAAAAAATGTACACACACCTTAAAACTTTAGTTCAAATTAAAAACATATGCAGCTACTGGATGATGAGTGGAGAAACCCTTTTCTGTAGTTTGCTGATTTGTGTTTCATCTTTTTACAGAAAAAGACATCCTAAGACCTCATCTGCAATATCTAGCAATGGTTTCATGAGGAGAAGTAAGAGGTCCAGAAGACAGGTGCTTACTAGGCATGGTAGTTTAGTCAGTACATTTTCAAAAGGGGATTGAAACGTCCAGTCAACTGCAAAGATTAGTTATGTGAAGATACATTGAGAGCTTCTGTGTGTTCTGTAAAATGAAGACACAGTCTTCATAATTAGTAAGGATTTTCTTTATCATCTGAAAGGGGTGATAATTATTTGTAAGTATGTATAAGTTTTATGCCCTACATGTTAATGCCTATTCATTAGATGGGAGGTGTTGTAATCCTTGTTTTTCCCCTATATCTCCTTTCCTGAAGACACTACTGCAAAGTAGTTTGGAAAATTAAGAATAGAAAACAATTCTCAACAGCAGTTGGCTGTTTAGTTGGCTAAACATACAGTTGGCCAAAATGTATTTATAACTTATTTTTTTAGAAAATATATACTTATAGACAAGGTTATCAATCTATTTATCGATATCTATATAATCTATAGGTAATCTATCTATATGTATGCATTAAACATATAACATACATATGTATATACATGTATATGTATGTTTTCCCCACAAACACCAATGATATATTGACATTCATCCTACTTATTAGCTATGCTGTCAGTCAAAAAAGCTACGACTGCTCTCTAATGGCATCTGGCAGAAGTAAACCAAGATTAGAGGATAAAGTGATCGGTCAGGCCTCCAAGCCAATCTGTGCAGCTTTCAATTCCAACGAATCAGTGACACCTGCATGTGGTAATCATTCTCTGGTTACAAGTGCTGGCAGAAACAAGAGACCTGTTTTTCAAGCTAGAGCAAAATAAGCTAAATATAAATGTGAAAATCCTCTTCACAGTAGAATTGTAATCCTATTTTTTAAAGGAGGAAATAGCAGAGCTGTCTTATTCACATTTTCAATTATTTTGTAGCAAGGTAGATTAAGCTTAAGCACACCAATGAAGGACAGATAACCATGGTGGGGATGTTATCTTCCAGCGTCCATGATAGGGATTCAGACTCTTGTCCAGTATCTTGCCGTGGGGCTTCAAACTGCTGTGCTGGTACTCGCTACACCAGTATCCTTTTTAGTTACTTGTTAGAGATGTGTGAACCTTTCATCTTGTGAAACTTGCCAACCTCAGGAATATTTTATGAGTTACCAGCTTTGCAACTTTTGCAGAATACATTCAAACATCACTTTTACAGGCAACAGGACTACAAATGTTTCTCCAAAGATTAAAAAAAAAAAAAAAAAAGGTATATAAAAAAAGAAACCTTGGAAAGATAACCATGGAAAGACAGTATTTTTCCATTGTTTCCCAGTGAACTCTCCTGTTTTGTTTTGTTTTTTTTTCTAACTGGAAGTCAGACCCTGACTAAGGGGTCAGCAGACCTTTGGTCTCATTCTCAATCCACTCTTTCTCGAGAAAAGCAAAACCATTATAGGTAATGACCTTCTCCCATTTTTTTTACTAGTCATTTATCTGTAATTCTTAGGTAAAATAAGATACCATTTGATAATTTAGTATTTTTATTTTCCCTCTTTTCAACCAATTATTCCTATCTAATCTTTTAACAAATTCTCAGTATTTACTTACTAAATGATGAAATATGCCAAAGTTTTTTAAATAAACTTTCAAAGATCCTATAAAAAATGCACTATTCTTTTTTCAAACGTCCACAGTAGTACATTGTTATTTTTAACCAAAAATAATGCCTGTGGAAACCCAGAAGGCATTACGGACAGCTGGATGTTAGATCTAATGAATAGGGTAAGCCTGGCTTTAGATCTTGAATTAAACTGCTCTGAAAATTTGACCTGTCTAACTAGTTCAGTGAGAAAGAGTAAAACTGATTTGAGGAACACATTTTTGGGAGCAGACCTATACAACTGGCCTCGCTCATGAAGAAAAGAAAAAAAAAAAAAAAAAGGAAACGAATAGTTATAGAACATCTAGTACATTTCTCAGTGTCAGGGTCTCAGTGTCACAGATATTTTTATTTGCTGCCTTATATCCATTCTCCCTCTAGATATTATTTAAGGTCAGTTTATGAAGTCTCCATGGGAATTTGCCCCTGGATTGTTCCGGAGAGGGGGTATACATGACTTAAGCCAAATAGCATATTGAATGGTGAATATCCAAAATCTATCTATTCAGAATAAATCTCAGAAATTTGGAGGATTTATACAAAATATTTCCTTTGTTTCTCCTAAACTAAGAATTTAGGAGCTGCAGCCATCTTGATACCAGGAAGAGAGTCTAAGGGTAATTGCTCCAATTTACTGGAAACAAACTTGAGATAAGGTCAGAGAGAAACCAAGATCTGGAATATTGTTTAAGCCACCGCATCAAGCCTGATCATAAGTTGTTCCCTATATTCATAGATTTTTCATCTAATCAAGCACTGGCCATGGAAGGCATAGCACAGTTTACTGAACCATATTGTAAACCAAGTGGCCAGCAGAAGCAACAGCATCTAAAACTTCCCACTCCCCACAGAATGGAAAATGTAGCACTCTTAACTTGCTTCTGTTAGAGCACATGACATTTTATGGGCATGCGGTCTCAAAAGGGAAATGTTGGTTGTTCTGTCTGGAAGGTGGAAACAGATAAATGAGTTATTGCTGCTCAACTTTCAGATATCATCACCACTTAAAGTGAGGACAGTATTCACTGCAATATGTCTCAAGCATTACTAGATAAGATGATGCCTTAAACTGGATGAAACCATGGTTTACACTGAAAACACAAATTAGAGGTTTAACCAACCAATTAGAGGTTGTATAGGTTAGTTGTATAGGTTACAACTTACTTTAAAGTAAATATTCAAAAGTATGGCCCTTAAAAATGATAAATCTGGGAAAAGCCTAAGCCAGATTAGATGCTAGGCTAATAAGCATAAACTATGACGGCCCTGGAAAATCCATAAGAGAGGAATGGTCTAGCTATGAGGAATTATAAAACTGAAGGATGAGTGAGGTACATACAATTACCTGTGACCTTCAGCTAGTATGTAAAAAAATAGGACTTTTTAGTCAATAAATGTTCTTCTGTGGAATATCATGTACCACTAAGATACATCTTATTATTAAAGAGATAACCAGAATAAAATTTCTTAGCCTAAAATAACACACATTCATTAAGGGAGAAAGACATGTTCACAGATGGCTACAACACAAACATTACAAAATAAGGTACGGGCAAGTTATAATAAGCGGGCAGGATATTGACTACTTAATTTTCTTTGGGGAGTTGGGAAAGAAAGTAACCAAAAAAGCTTCAAAAAAACAGTACAATTTGAGCTGCATAGCAATGGAAAAACAGCTATTTAACAGGCAACTAAGAAAAAGAACAGTCTAGTCTCGCGTAAGGGAATAGAAGACAGGGAAGCATGAGGTCTAAAAGGAAATCGTGTATTTAATACTGTGCAAATCATTTAGTATAACGGAAAGTACCAACACATTTGTCATAAGTGAGACTGTGGAGAGTTTTCTTGAGGGTATATAGTTTAGGTAAAATAATCACGCAGCTAATATTTATAAACCACCTCACAGTTCACCAAATAATTTCACGTGCAACACTTTATAACCCTGCTACTCTGGTAAAGATGTCATAAAGTGGCTTAGAAACTTTAGGTTAATTTTCTTATGAAAACATTAAAACATTAAATCCTTCTAATAATTTTTCTATTATTTTCACCAAGATAAAATTACTAAGAATGATGCAGAGAGAAATTTTAGTGAATAAATATGCCACATCTTTTCTGAGTCCATTCCTTGGTAGTTTTTCAGCAAATTCATTGGTATGTTAGGATTTCTAAGATCTCAATAAACTTATAATGGTTTGTTTATATAGGTGAACTTAATAAAAGATTTAAAAATTTTCAATGTAAAACTAATTTAAATTCTGGGAGCTAAGGGGGTATATTCTATTAAAACTGGGGAGGGGGGGAGAACAATAGGAAATAAATTCTCTAAGGACTTAAGGAACATTTTATTCCCCTTTATGCAGTAGAGCAGTTTCCACTTTTAGTGTTCATCTTTAAAATATAGAAGCAACCTCACCATGCAAATTTTATGCATAGAACCAAAAGATGAACAACTTTCACTGATTCCCACTGGTATGCCCAGAGTCATGAGAGCCCTTTCATTTAATTAAACCAAATGAAATTCTAAAATAAATTTAGAAACACCTTCAAAATAATCGAGGTGTGCACTTCTCTCTAAACCCTCTGCCTGCCAATTTTTCTCTTTAGTTAGGCAAGCATTTACATTATGTCATTAAAATCCTTTTTTACTTAATAGAAACTTTTCAATCCAGAGATAGATATTTTTACCCAAGCACAACATATTCTGTTTTCTTATAATGACCTACTGTTCTAATTGCTTATTTAGCTTATGGTGCAGTTTGTTTTTATTCTAATGCATGGTATTAATGGTTGATATTTTAAATGTCTGCACCATTAAGTATATAATGAATTACATCATTTCCCCCCTACTCTTTCAAATGAGTTAAATAGAAAGGAAACACTTAGCACTATTTATGATCTATACAGATATGTAGCATAGTGTGGAAATTTGATAACACCCTACTTTTTAGTTCTGTTAGTTTGTTGCACTGCCATAACAAAAGTATGAAAACCTGTGTGCCTTAACCAACAGAAAGTTTTTGTCTCACAGCCTGCAGGCTAGAACTCCAAGATCAGCGAGTTAGGAAGGCTGGCTCCTACTAAGGGCTGTAAGGGAGGCTCACAGCCCATATCGCTCACCTAGTTCTGGTGGTCTACACACAGTCTCTAGTGTTCCTTAGCTTGTGCATGCATTCCCTGACTGCTGCCTTCATCTTCCCTAGGGTTCTGTGTGTGTGTGCGTGTGCGTGTGTGTGTGCGTGTGTGTGTGTGTGTATGTGTGTGTGTGTGTGTGTCTGTCTGTCTCTATGTTCAAATCCCACCCTGCTTTTTGAAAGGTACGGTCATATTGGGTTAGAGCTCACTTTAATGAACTCATCTTAACTTGATCATCTGCAAAGACTCTATTTCTAAATAAGGCAAATACATAGGCACTGTGGTTTAGAATGCCAACATCTTTTTTGCTATTCAACCCATAACAATGACTGAGTTTTGAAATGCTTTTCCTTAAGCATACTGAGAAAATGCTTAACTATGAGTCAAAATATCTGTGTTTAAATCCGTCCCTCTCGATCATGAAGGAATGCTTTCATGAAGAAAGCATTCCTTCATGAAGGAATGATTTCTTCACATTCTAAGATTTCACAAATATACTTTGGTAGTCAGGCTCTGCTTTATCTTATCTGTATCAAATTGAAGACAAATGTCAAGGAAGAAAAGAATGGAATGAAACTTATAAAAGGGACTTGAGAAGCAGAAGTATTAAGAAAATAAATGAAGGGTGCCTAGGTGGCTCAGTTGGTTAAGTGTCCGACTCTTGGTTTCAGCTCAGGTCATGATCTCACAATTCTGCAATTCCAAACCCCATGTGGGGCTCTGTGCTGGCAGTGTGGAGCCTACTCAGGATTCTCTCTCTCCCTCTCTCTCTGCCCGCCCCCACCCATGCCGTCTCTCAAAAAAAGTAAATAAACTAAAAAAAAAAAAAATGACATGAAATAAAATTATGAAATTAAATAAAGAAATAAAAGGCGTCCCCCCCAAAAGTGGTTGAAATGGAATAGTGGCAAGGAAAATCCAACTTATGACTGGATTTGCTGAAGATAAAGAAACAATTCATGGGGAGCCTGTGACTCAATCGGTTGGATGTCTGGCTCTTGGCTTCGGCTCAGGTCATGATCTTGTGGGTTCATAGGTTCAAGCCCAGTGTTGGGCTCTGTGCTGGCAGTGGGGAGCCTGCTTGGGTGCTTGGGATCCTCTCTCTCTCTGTCTCTCTCTGCCCTTCCCCTGCTCGTGTACTCTCTCTCTCAAAATAAAAATAAATAAACTTAAAAAAAAAAGAATTCATGAAGTCTCAGTTCCTGTTTCTGCCCTCTGAGGGACACTAGAAGCAATGACAATCAAGTACAATCACAGCCATATCACAGCCAGACCTTCCTTGCTTTCTAAATACTAACTCTTCACTAATAGAAACCAGGACTTTTTGCAGAAATGCCTGATTCCACGCTAGAGCAGGGAAAGTAAATGAACCTGGATAATCTTGTTATTTGTGAATGAATGTAAAGAAGTACTCAAACTAAGGCACATAAAAGGCCACAAAAACCAACTTCAAGTTGCTTCCAATGGCCAAATATGGTTCAATTCAGCATCAAATTAAATGATAGTAAATATTATAACCTCTTAAATATATCAACCTATTACATAATTTTAATAATATTTTATAGGTCTATATTTATATGTAAAGCCCTTTTTACAGCTGAGGGTCAAGTAATAAAATAGAAGGAATGAAAATATCCAAAAAGTCACCTTTTGGCAACTATCAACATTCATGCAGGTAAAACTCATAAATGGATACTAGAAGTATTAAGTGACACCTTGAAGTGTCACAAAATATTTATATCATCTCAGTATAACTCTTCACAAGATAATGAACAAACATGACAGGAGCAACATGATAAAGTGATCAAGTTAACATAACTAGTAATGAAACACATCAATACCGTGTGCTAACTGGCACAGGTATTGAGGAAATCATAACATCATTTCTGTGGTATTCCTGACAAAATATCCATAACCTAATCCGGACACATCAAACAACCCAAAGAGAAATGCATTTTATGGAAAATTAGTGACACAATCTCTAAAAAAATAATAATGTCCCAAAATAAAAGAGACTCAGGATATGATAACTGAAAGCAATACATGATCCAGGATTTTCTTCTGATATGAATGGATGGTTCAGACAGTTGCCAAAACCTGAATAATGTCTTCAAATTACATAAAAACCAGTTAATTGCGTAAAGTTGTTAAGTGTGCGATACTCAATGAGGTACTTAGAGAAAAAGAGATATAACATCAGTAACTTATTCCTGAACATGAGAAAGGGGAAGGTGGGGGGGGGGGGAAATCTGGGTGAAGAGTATATGAGAATTTTTGTACTATTCTTGAAACTTTCTGTATGTCTGAAATAATTTTAAAATTAAAAGTTAAAAGTTAGTAATTTTACCTCGTATATTGTAGATAGCAGGACGTGAAAAGAAAACAAAGGTGTTATTCTTGAATTAGGAGAAGGAAATAGGAGGTACTTGTAACTGAAAAACAACAGGGGGGGTACAGGAGAGTATCAGTACCACTTGGACATGGAAGAGATGGGAATACGAGACAGAACAGAACAGCGGCAGCAGGTGCAGAATCTCCAGGGCTCCAGGATCCAAACTATCTGCGTTAAATTCAAGTGCATTTACTAGCTGTACGTACTCAGGGGATTTACTTTTCAATCTAGTTCCCCTTATCTATACAAAAGAGCTGCTTGATTTTAGTCCATGCATTGATCAGACATAGTGAAAATGAAATCAATTAATCCTGCTTAATAGGTAATATTGTATTAGTTTGCTAGGGATATCATTCCAAATTATCACAGACAAGGAGGCTTAAATAAAAGAAATTTATTTTATCACAGTTCTCAAGGATGGAAGTTCAAAATCAAGGTGACAGCAGATTTGGTTTCTGCTGAGGCCTCTCTTCAGCTTGAAGAAGGCCATCTTCTCACCATGTCCTCACATGGCCTTTCCCTAGGTATGTGCATCCCTGGTGTCTGTTCTTATAAGGACACCAGACAGGGGTACCTGGGTGGCTCAGTTGGTTAAGCACCTGATTCTTGGTTTTGGCTCAGGTCTTGATCTCACTCTTGGTGAGATCAAGCCCTATGTCAGGCTCTGAACTGACAGCGGGGAGCCTGCTTTGGATTCTCTCTGACCCTCTCTCTCGGCCCCTCCCTCTCTCAAAATTAATAAACATGTTTTTTTAATGACACCAGTCATTTTGCTTTAGGGTCCCATTCTTATGACTTCATTTCACCTTAATTACCTCTTTAAAGACCCAATCTCCAAATACACTTACAGTGACAGTTGGGGCTTCAACATACAAATTTTAGAGGGACATGGTTCAGTCCACAACAGGTATTAAGTATTAGTAAAGATCCATAAATGATATTTGGACCATGATTTAGCAAAACATAATGCCCCAAATGGAAAAATCTGAATTTGTGTTCAAATGAATAAAAGTTGTATTTATTGTGCAGTTTAAAGGTCTGAGAATAAATACATTGTGAAGCAATTTATAGTTCCTCTGCCTAGAACCTAACTTCAGTATGAAGATGGCTTTTTCAAACTATACTCAAAGCTTTGACAGGTGGTCCACAGTGTCATTCAGTCTAATGTTGGGTTCCAAAAACTCATATTGTTTCAACTGTCAGTAATAAAATCAAATAAATGTTACCTTAAGCACTTTTGTCTGGCTTCAAAATATGACATTATGCTTCAAGTTTCCTGTGAAGGCAAAAGAAATGACTGAACACTTTTTTGCTCATTCTACATTGTGCAGTCAAGGGGAATACTGGGTATCACCACATTATCTATTTGCAGTTGATATCCTAAGGGAGATAAATTAAACACACTGAAATATTTTTCACAGAAGGGATTTTTCATATTTTTATCATTTTTAATAGAAGGGATTTTTCATATTTATATCATTTTTAATAGAAAGATCATTTTCAAAGTAATTATATTACAATATTTTGATATTGCTATAGATTTAAAATCCAATATTTTATTAAACTGCCAGGATTAAGAATTCCTGCTCTTCCAAGTAATATCAATGGTTAATAAACTGTATTTAGCCAATGATGCTATAGAAAGGAATTTTAACTGAAAAGATGAGTGTGTGTACATACACCATATATATACACATATACATATACACGTATGTGTATATGTGTATATGTGTGTGTGTGTGTGTGTGTGTATATATGTGTATATATATATAAAGTCTTATGCCAAAAAGCACCAAAATTGTAGGATCCTTTATTTTTCTCAATTGAATAATGAAGTCAGTGATTGATTTAAGTTCTCTGTATATCAGGTTTAGCATGCTTTATCCTCCTCAACTTAACCTTTAATTCACAAGCAGTCCCTTTATTCCTCACATATTAAAAGAGCTCATTTACTTCCTTTGTTCTCTATGATTTTTATTGTGTTTTCCATTTAGCCTTATCAGTTTTGAACACTTGGTGCATTTCCATCTGTATCTTTTTCTATTCCAATTATTTTCAACAAAACAGACACGCATATTTTGTCTGCTTAGTTTGACCTTTGACATAGTTAAATACCATTTCTAAAACGTCATGATAAAACAGGGAAAAACATAAAGAATTGGACATTTTGTAGGTTGAGTTTTTCAAAGAAGAGCCATTGTTCCATTGTGAAAGACACTCAAGAGAGTAAGAAGAGGGCACATGCAAATAACTGATGGTTTGCAAAAGGCAATCCTTGAGGGTTCCATGTTAATCTTTGAAACCTAGGTTTTGTCTTCAGTTCAATTTTTTCAAAGTATGTTCATGCTAAGATTCTTTGGTCTTATAAAAGGATTTCCTCATGTGTCCCTTTCATTTTGTCAATATTCACCTCAGGATTCAAAATCGGTTGATGCCCCGCTATTTGCCAACACTTTTAGTTAAAAGAGAAATTTGATTTGTTATATTTTATCCGTGTGTCTGGGGGAATCCATCTGATATTATTCACATTACACTCCAGATTAAATTTCATCAAAATGCCACAGACACTTTACTGATTAATATACTAAAATTACTACCTTTCAGAGTGTATTCTAATTCCAGAAACACTGTTACCAAAATTTCCAGTAGAAATTTGTGTGAAACACATTTCAGTGACTCAATCTGTGTATCTTCTTTGGAATATTTTGTGAAAAAATAAAACATCTGTGATTGATGTCTTTATTTTTAGATGGTGTTTCCAGCACTTTATCTGAATTACATATATTCAGAAAAATGTTGAGAATATTTTCTTACATACACACAAGTCAAGTATGGTACTCTAATCTGGGTTATGCAGCTAAATCCTAATACTAATTATCATATTTCAAAATATTTTGATAACGGAAAAGTATTCCACTTTTGAGTGTCATTTAGTGGTAGACATTTTGGAAAGTCCATTCAAAGAGGTATTTCTCATTTATTGTTAATGTTTTCCTTCATGTTGATGAAGCTCATTAGTGGAACACTTCCATTGTCTTTCTGTCCATTTTCTCAATTTTGTTTTAGGAAAGGTGTGGTGGCTTGTCTGGTCAGTAAATCTGGCAACAGAAGAACAGGCATACTCATCTTGGCTCTGGCCTTATGCCTCTTGGATTCTGCATATTCACAGAAAACATACATCCTGCTTTCTTCGCTAAGGAACAGGTTTGTACTTTGGTCAAGGCACATCCTCCCTAGCCTGGCACTGATGTTCTGTGCAGCTCTGTTAACACCCTCATTTGACTTTCTCACTAAAACCTACTCTTAGCCTTTCACCAGTGGTAAGTGTGCTATGTTAGTTTCATGTGGCTTGTCACTTCATAATACTTCAAACATTATGTACCTTCAAACATTAGAATGTACCTGATGAAATTTGTTAAAAATTAACTAGAAATATATGTCTAGATTTTAATATACTTCTTCTAAATTTGGCAGAGAAAAACAACAGTAAAGAATATGTAGACGATTTACATAATATAATCATCAAATGTTATATTGTGTAGATATATACACTCTAGTAAAATTTCTCTTTTCTTTTTTCCTTTATTTGCCTGTGAAACAGTTTTAAAAAACAACGTACTTGGCAACAGACACAGAGAGGAGTGTTGAAACCTCTGGCCAACACTGTGGCCACTGTGTTTCTTCTTGCAGTTCTCAGTTTTCATTTTGTGGATTGTGATTCTCCTTAATTTGGTGTATAAATATTTAAGATTCTTATATCATCATAAAGAATTGACCCTTTAGCAGTATAAAATTTCCCTTCTTATACCAGCTAACATGTTTTTGCTGTTTGTGTATTGTTACTATATCCATTCCAGTTTTCCTTTGTTTAGCATTAGGATGCTATATCACATATTCATCCTTATGTATATAATTTATTTCTATATTTATGTTTAAAGTGAATTTTGTTTAGGCAGTGTCTTGATTTTTCCATATAACCTGAAAACCTCTGCCATTTAATTGGGGGTGTTTACATTTAATATAACTATTTACATTTACATTTAATCTAACTATCGATACATTTGAGTTTAATTTACCAGTATACTATTTGTTTTATGTTAATTCTTTGTTATTTTTCTCTTTTCCACATATTTCTGCCATCTTCCTTTGTTACTTTTCATTATAGGTAATAATGACTGTTTTAGAGTTTACATTTATATGACTTTAACATACCACATTCTATTTTCAACTAATAATATAACATCTCACATATGATGTAAGAACCGTATGTTATGCTCTAACATTACACTTGCTTCCCCCTACTGGTTTTTGTGTTATTGTGACATATTTTACTTCCACAAATGTTCTAAATCTCACAATATATTGTTAATATTTTTGTTTTAATAGTTACTGGTCTTTTGAAGAGAATTTTAAAAATGACAAATTTATCCACATAATTACTTTTTCTCAGTGAGCTTTATTTCTTCCTATAGATTCAGACTTCCATCTGAGTGGGCTTTTTCTTCTGCAGAGGATTCTCTTTAACATTTCTTGGAATTCAGGTCTGTTGGCGATTAATTGTGTCACCTTACGCATGTTTCAAAATAGTCTTTATTTCACCATCATGTTGGAAAGATACTTCTGCTATATATAGAATTCGATATTGACAGGGCTCTGTTTGTTTTTCTTTAAGTAGTTTAAAATTGTAGCTCCACTGTCTTTTCACTTGCATTCTTTGATGAGAAGTCTGCTCTAATTGTTCTCTTTGTTTTCCTCTGTGGAATGTTCAATTTATTCTGGCTGTACTGATTGAACTTTTTTTTTTTAATAATGAGGGATATTATAAGTTTATTTGAATATATCACTAAGGGTCTTTTTGTGTAGATACAGGTTTTCATTTCTCTTGGATAAACTGCCGAAGGTTTTCCAAAGTGGTTCTAGCATTTTAAACTCCTAGCATACATTTTTGAGTATGATTTCTCCCAACACTTGGTATTACCAGTCTTTTCTATTTTAGTCATCCTAGTGGGTTCATAATAACATCTAATTATGGCTTACTTTGCATTTCCTTGATGACAAAAATTATTGAACCATTTAATTTTGATCTTGTTTATTGGCTCTTAGTATATTATCTGTTTTTTTGAAATGCCCGCTGCATTATTTCTCTATTTTAAACAGGAGATCTTTGTTTTATTACTGGGGTGTAAAATCTTTTTGGAAAATAAAAGTGCTTCATCCTATCCATAGAAAGAGATGGATAAGGACATGGATGTATATACACACATTTGTATTTCTTTTGAGCTGAAAACATTGTGTTTTCATTTTCTTAAATGTTTTAAAGAGCAGGAATTTATTTTTGAGAAAATTCTATTTAAAAGTGACTTTTTATTTTTACCTATAGTGCGTTGTGTCTGTTTCTGATATCTAAGAAAAATCTGTTATTGCAAAACCAGGATGGTTGATTCAAATGCATTTTTCTAGATATAACATAGGTTTGACTCTTTATATTTAGGTCTATGATAAGTGATTTTATATTATTTCATCAAAATATAATTTACATCCAATAAAATCATCCAACTTTGCATGTATAATTTATCAATTGTGGCTAATGTACATATTATGTAACAGCCAACAAAGTTAATTAGAACATGCTTATCTTTCTATGAAATTTCCCTATATTCCTGTGAGGTCAATTCCCTTCCTCTCCTCTGGCTATTGGCAAACAGTGATCTGCTTTCTAAAATTATACATTAAATTTACAATCCGGTGCTCTCTATAAGACAATGTAAAAACTAGTAATTTTCTTATATTTTAGTTAATTTTTAGCTATTTATGGTGGAAGGGCTAATCCAGTGTATGTTTCTCTATTGGGCTGAAAGCAGAAATTTTCATATAATCTTTTTCAAGACCAAACATTAAAGAATATAATGACTTCTTAACTAGACAACAAACTTAACTGGATTAAGAAACTCAAAGCAAATGAAATGGCTTCAAAGACTAAATCCAGATTGACATTTATTTCAGTGGTATTCATTGAGATAGAGGTACTCGCCTACTCTAAAACTTTCTGATCAGGGGGTCAAGGTCAAATGTGATTATTAAAATATAATAAAAACACTTTCCAAAATGCTTTACAATTATTTTTTAGGTGGAAGTCTACTTTATATTGCACCCACTCTTTGTAGCAACAGCAATTTTATTGCAAATCCAAGGTCTTACAAATCTAGACAAATAAATTAGCATTGCCATTGCAAACTTTTCATTAAGAGCTAACAAATGATTCTCACATTACGAAGAATACGGAAAAACAACAAAGTGGCCAAGGAAAGAGAATGTATAAAAAAAGGCACTTTATGGCAAGCACACATGGATATCAGCAACTTTCTTTTTAACAACAGAGAAAAATCACCAGGAAAGGGTATGTACTTTCCTTTCATGAGGAAAGAACCTTACTTTGCACAGTGCTATATATTTTACTTGATTTATTTTTTCTTTGTGTACTTTCACTGCACTTCTGATTCTACCTCCAAGTACAATTCACACAATTCATTGAAATAATAATAATAATCTACAATATTTTATCCTTCTTTCAAAGCTAGTACATAGAGTTACCCACTCATAACTAAATGTGTATGTTGCAGGAAAAAAATCCATTAAGCACATTGGAACCAGAATTTCTATTGAAATTCACAGCACGATATAAAGCAAAGGTAAAAAAAAAATGTTATCATCATTATAGGATTGGACTTAATGGGAATCTAGAGTATTGCCCTGTCAATTGCAATACAGAAATTGATTCACCTTATGTTTTTGCCTTGAAAAAAGCACTTTAATGTGACATTAAAATATGCTTTATTTTGTGTTTTAAGAATTTAGAGAATTTTTATTTTGAGGATCGCATAAAACCATAGTCTCCAAAGGAATATGCATACAACTAACAAAATATACATAGAAGGATGAAAGCATGAACAGCTGAACTCCAAAAGAAAGCATAAATAACTAAAGTAAATCATTTAGAATGAGACACTGATATAATAAACTATATTAATTTCAAAGTTCTAGGAAGAATGTCTAATTTATACTAGAAAAATGTCTAATTCATATAAATGTCTCTATTGAAAGAATCACTGACGATTATTTAATTTAAATATTCAGGATTTCAAAATATTTGCTGTCATTTTTATTGCTACATATTACTAACTTTTAATCCTTAAATTAGGGTTACTCTTCCTCAAAATCTCTTAGATGTTTGTGTAGATTCATTATCTATAAAGGAGTCTCGATATAGCTACCACGTAAATGGTTTAAAAATAGTTACAGAACTACTATTCATTGTGTACATACAATGAACCATTCAGTTGTGTGCTATGAAAACTGTCTGGGCAGGGGGAAATGTGATGACTTACTTGGTTTTTGTGCTGTGAATACTCCCTCTAAGGCTGCTTTCAAGCTGCCAATGTGATGTCACTGAACAGTGAAAAAGGATGCATACATACCACTTTGCATGTTTCTGTGAGCTGGTCCCTGTACAAAAATATATTTGTTGAGAGGATGTTCTGCAATACTTTGAGGTACGATGTGGGAATTGTAGTGTTAAGAACTGGTGAATTTATCAAGGGCATTCACTTAGAATGGGAGAGCGAGCCCCGGTCTCTTTCCCTTCAATACCCAAGATCTGTATGCATACAAGTTTGAACACACACACGCACGCACACACATACACATTAAAGTTGAATTTTTCTATAGACAGAGGAAGACTCTCACTCTTATAATAATATTGTTGCAGTTATTATATATTTATATTAGTCGTTCGCCTTTCCACTTATTTAATCATGCAGATTCACTGAACGCAAACAGGAAGTAATGAAACTTCAATAGTTTTTACCAATGTTTATATCAGGTTTTGAAATTTCACTGCATGTTTTAAACAGGAGTTTTTAAACGATTCAAGACGTGTGATGTAATTGTAGGTGACTAGCAGTCAGTTACTTCAGTGTTCCTCATGAAGCATCACAGTGCTGTGCAGTGCCTTGGCAAACGTAACAATCTCCCTTCTTCCCTCTCGATCTCTTCCTCAATCTCTTTCTTTTTATGCTTCTGTCCCTCACAAATTTTCAAGCTATGTGGACAATTACTAAGCTACTCTTTTGGATACACAGACAAGACTATTCTTTTTGACGAAACCAATTGAACCCTACCTACATATAATTTATAATTTAAATTATAATTTGCTTTTAAATACACACTTAAATATAATTTATAATATCTAATTTATTTCCATACTTCATTTGAATCTATGTAGGTCAGAATTTATAAGCAAATATTTTACTACCATTCATTTGATAAATAAATTAACAAGTCACAGAAAGTCATTTAAAATTTGCATTAAAGATAAGGCAACTCTGAAGAATTCTCTTTCTATATGAAAATCCACAGTATTAACACATAATTCTGCAGGTGAGAACTTACCAAGCATTTTAGAGTCAAAATTAAGACTCTGAAATGGCAGAGCAGCAGGCAAAATGGCAGACTGACTAAATCAGAATTTCCATCTTCTTTTATTCAATACAGTTTCTTTGGTAACTTTGATTCAGTGGAGAGAGTCAGAGCTTACACTATTCCTGATAAATTCCATCTTTGGAAACATTACACCAAGTTTATGAAAATGAATACCATTCTAAACATTGGCTTTTAGATTTCAGAGAGACAGAGGAAGATTCTCACTCTTATAATAATATTATTTCAGTTATTATATATTTATGTTAGTTGTCTGCCTTTCCATTTATTTAATCATACAGATTCACTGAATGCAATGAATTTGAGAGATTAATTTCACCAAATTCTGAGTCTATGTGTCTTTATTAAAGGGGACAAATTTTCTTGGGGAATACATTCTATCTATGCTAAGCCCACCTAAGAAGGTATTTCCTTACTCAAATCTGGTGCTAATAGTATTGTTCTCTTCAACAAGCCTTTTTATATTCCTTATTCCTTGAAAAAGAGTTACATTAAATCTGAAATTTCTTATTGGCTTAGAATTTGCCCAACTGTTTCCCTAAGTGTGCTCCATAGGACTGATCTGAACCATTTTGATGAGATTTACTTTTAAAAAAAAAGGTCAAATAATTTCCAGAAATGTGTACCTGAAAAAAAGGTTAATATTTTCTTAATCACATTTAGTATCTGTCTAGGGTATCTTCAAAAACAAAATCAAACAAGTTAAAACAAACAAACAAACAAACAAACAAAAACTATGTTCTCTGGAAATTACCTCAGGAAACTGCCACAGAAGCATGTGAGGCAAGTGAGCACAAATTCTGACTACTAGGAACAGAGCCAAAACAAACTTTGGGTCCCCATTTTCCTAAGAGGAAATGAATCACATTCAAGCTAGATAATATTTGAAAACAAATATAGTATGAAATTCTAATTATTCATTCTTTTGTTCATGACTGCTCCAATCCTGGGTAAGAATGCACAGTTGACACCCGTAATGTATTTCGGCACCAGTTTATGGTTCACAGTTGAATCTAAGCCCTAGACTAACTTTCTGAGATCAACTTTTATCCATTTCTGACATGTTCATCATGCTCTTGCCTTGTGTGCTTTTCTCTGTCTCCTAAAAATACCAGCCAACTTTCTCTAGACTTGCCTCAGAGAGCCTCCATTGCTACTGCATAGATTAATGCGTACACTAGCATTGAACAAATTAGTAAATATATTTTAAGTAATGAGAACCAGGTTTTCCATGATTTGGGAAAAAAGTTAGAAATAAGGAAAGGTAGAAGCCTAGATGAACCTTAGGATGTTGGATTGGAATTGGAGAAGTCCTGCCTTGGGGGAGGGGGGGGAGGGGAGAAGCTGATAAAAATCTACTCCTGCCAAAAAAAAAAAAAAAAAAAGAGGGAGTGAAAACCACAAAGCAAGAGCAATACTCCATAACTAAAAATATGAGTTAGACAATCTATGTAATAATTTTCAAATACAGTAAAACTGACTTTGAATATCTTTTTTATCTAACATTTTCTCTTAGAATGTTTTACTCCCCTTAATTTTTTGTCCTTTCTATGCTCTATCTATACACACACACCCCACATGCAAACGTACTTTTATGTATATATTTAGACTCTGAAAAGCAAAACAATGGAAAAGAATAGTGTGCACTGTATAATCTACAAAAAAGCATACAATAAATAAAAGTATACCTGAATCTGCACCTTGAAAAAGCTTATAGATCTATCAGTGAACATTAACTTAAAAACTTAAACTCCAAGATGAGTCCCATCAAAACTGTTAGACAATAAATAAAACAGGGTTTACAGACTTCAAGCAAAAAGACCATGCTTACTAACAAAGGGGAACAAAATCTGGTGTCAGATTCCTTGATTCTTGACAGAAATAGGCAATGCAAATCAACAAAGAATTCAAATACACAGAAGAATAACACAATGATTTTACAAAGAGCCAAATTTCCCTTCAAGGATCTAGTCTTTAAGAAGCCAGCCAATGAACATGCAAGAACACAAGAAGAACCGTGTTTACAATACTCCTGAGAAATCTTCTAGAAAATGAGCTTCAGTAAACCAAGAGATGATACTGGACATTTTAGCAAAATGTGTGCATTGAATATAGTTACATATCAAAGACTAGATGTTTGGAACAAAGGTTATAGCCAATATAAACACTAACACACATATTGACAAGGTAGAGTTGATACAATTAAAAATGTGGAAGAGGAGAGGAGGGAAAAGTCAAATAAGCTCAGGGATCTTTACATAGGTATAGAAGAGTATCTCTTTGTTAGCTTGGGGTGCCATAACAAAAGTACCATAGACTGAGAGCTTAAGCAACAGAAATATATTTTCTTAAAGTTCTGGATGCTGGCTCTTCCTGGCTGCAGATGGTCACCTTCTTGCTATGCCCTTACATTGTAAAGGGAGTTCTGTGGTATCTCTTTTTCTAGGGGCATTAAATCCCATCATGAAGAACCTACCCTCATGAACTCATCTAAGACAGGATCTCCCAAAGGCCCCATCTCCAAATACCATCACACTAGGGTTTGACGTTTCAGTGTGTGAATTTGGGGAGGACATATTTCAGTTCATAGCAGAGTCCAGAGATATTTTTATAGCTACAAATCCCAATGTCGAAAGTTTAAGCAGGGAAAAAGGATAAGAACTCTACATAATGTTATTAGTATAAACATAGCCAAGTGAATAAAAATATACACTTCATAAATACAAGAGCAATAACATTGGGACAAAGAAAACAAACCACATAGAGAAACACAGTATATATAACATGAAGGCAAAAATTATCGTAACAAAACTATCATGATAGAATTAAGTCCAAGCATATCTGTTGTATCAATAAAGGAGAATGTAAATTGACACTTATAAAACAAACAAAAAACTATAAATTGTCTCACAAAGTAAAACCTATGTCAATACTCTATTCAAGAGGCATAGCTAAAGCAAAGTGACTCCCAAAGACTAAATAAAAGATAAGAAAATTATACTTCAAAGAGAAAGAAAACAAAGAAAGGAGGCATTGTTATTCTGATACTATACACACACACACACACACACACACACACATATATATGAGAAGAACTTAACAATACTAGTATCAGTCCAACAAAAGTCAAGAGAACAAAGAATAAACAGAAATGTAAAACACTTAAACAAAATTATAAAAAGATCATAGATTTTATAAAATATACCAGCACTTAACCCCCAATATTAGAGGATATAATTTAATCTCAATTAAACATACGACTCATAGAAATTGATCACGTATTAGCACATAGAGAAAATGTCAATAAATTCCAGAATAGAAATGATGCAACCAATATTTTAATTGCAATGCAACAAAAACTTTGAGAATTTAAAAACCAATCACAAAAACAACCAATTCAAGTACTTCAATAAAATGGGCAAATTCATTTAAAAATGCGATTTATCAAAACTGACACAAGATGAAATGAATATGGCATTTACTAATAAAGAAATTCAATTTGTTGTCAAACTCCCAAAATAAAACCCAGGTTCAAAAGGTTTAACTGCTAAATTCTGTTAAAAGTGAAAGAAGAAATAGCCTCCTCCCACCCCAGTTTACATAAAATATTTCAATGAATAGAGAGAGATCCTCGCCTAACTTGTATTATGAGGCTAGTATAATCATTTAGAAAATGTAGTAAAGACATCACACAAACACAAAAAAAAGAACTAGACCAATGTCCCTTACGAATACAGACAACATAATATTTATTATATTAGCAAATAAATTCCAAAAATATATAATATGATACATCATGACCAAGAGGGATTTATCCAATATTTTAAGCTGGATTAGCATTTAAAATCAACAAATACAATTCACTATTACTGACAATGAAAAGGGAGCAAACTACCATTTCAGTACGTGTAGAGAAAGCATTTGAAAGCTTTTAAATCATTTAACACCTGGAGAGCCTGGGTGGCTCAGTCAGTTCATTGTCCTACTTCAGCTCAGGTCATGATTTCCAGGTTTGTGAGTTTCAGCCCCACATCAGGCTCTCTTCTGTCAACATCAAGCCTGCTTTGGATCCTCTGCCCCCCTCCTCTCTGTCCCTCCCCTATGTGCACGCATGCTCTCTCTCTCAAAAAATAAACCAACTTTTAAAAAATAACAAAAACATTTAATACCTTTTGGTGATCAAAACTGTCAGTATACTGAGAATAGTGGGAAACCTCCACAAAGTGGTAAAGGGCATCTTACCACAAAGTGGTAAGAAAATGCTAGAGTTAATAACATGCTTAATGGTGAAGGACTGCATTGTTGTACTTTGAGTTTAGGGACAAGACAATGATACCTGCTTCAACCACTACTGTTCGGTATGATACTGAATAAATAACACATCTAGCTTTCATGATTGCTTCATTCTTTTCAATGAGGTAGAAAGCCATGTTATCCTTTGAAACAGGGAAGACTGAGGATGGTTTATCAGGAGTTTGAAGAAACAGGAAGAGAGTGCAAAGAAGTCAATTCTGCATATGAATAAGTGAACGAGCAATGAAAGTACAACATAATGTCTGGTTGCATCAGGGCCTCTTGTTACTGTGCTCAAGCTATGATGTTGCCCATCAATATGGCAGAGGGTTTTTCTCTAAATGCACGGTGGTGACAGGTGGCTAATACTTCAAAGGTATGTTCACTCTAATACATTTTCAAAATATGCTAGTCATACTATTTTAGAAACCACAATTGGTTTGGAAGTGATTATTAAAATCTGTAGTAAACTGCTTTAGAATCTCTCAAAGTAAAATTAATGAGAACATATTTTACAGTTGATTGTCTTTTTAAAAGGTAGACACTCAAATTTTGTAACACATGGAATTAAGTATAAAGTCTAACTTTAACCAAAAGGAGAACATTAAACAAAATTGATTTTTTGTAAATTGCATGGATAAAAATTGCTCACATATTTCTACTTAAAACATTTATTTTTAATATACTTAAAGAAACTGTCATCAAGGAAATTGCATCCTTTTTTTATGAAAACAGTAGATCAGAATTGAGTCATCAATATTTAGCATTTTAGGCAAAAGGAACTAGTCCTCATTTTGGTGATTCCAAAAATATTCTTAGGAGTCCTATCACTTGAACACAAATGGAGATGGTTTCATTATTATGGCAGCATTGTCAGTGTATTGCTTTAAAACAGATTCATGTTATGGAGAAGAAATGCATTAAAAGACCTTTTTAACTCAGGACTGCTTCCAAGAAGAAGCAGTAATGTTATTTATGGCTTAATAATTGTAAATAAATTTATATTAAATTTAATTTTTGCATGTGAAATCATGGTTTACGGAAAAGTTAGGCAATTACAGCATGAACTACCCTCAATAAACTATACAGATTGGGAGTCTATGACACAGAATACCAAGTAAGTGTAACAGTATTAGAAGACAATGTACTCTAAAGCAAAGCATCTGATATAATATGCCTTGCTTCCTATAAAACGCTGTCTTCAATTTCTTGGCAATGTACATTAATTCAGAAAATGTGTTCCATACTGTGTGGTGTGACCTAGATCATAAAATGGAGCAACAAAGAGTAAGATTGTACTTAAGTGAACTCATTAAAATAGTCCAATAAAATATGCATGCTGTTCAAATAAGTGCTGTTCAGAAAATCAGTTGTAATTTGTTAATAATTTAAGCCTTTTCTACACGAATAGTCCAGACTAGTGCATTTTTCCTTCTACTCTTTTTTTTTTCTTTTTTAACCTTTTTTGAGGAAAAAAATAATAATCTTACAGCAACAGATCCAAAATGAAACCCCGTGTGGCTAAACATAGAGTACTAGAGTACAAATCATGGTTGTTTATGTTGAATTTAATAGAGATTTGCATCAAATAGGTTTTAGTTTTTTGGTACATTTTATTACAACATAATCCGGAGTTTCAATGAGACCACTTTGGGACACAATTGGATGACAAAACACATTAGAAAAGCGGCAAAGATCTCTCAAAAGATAAAGCCTCGGGCTTGTCTAATGTCCTGTGTCTTGCCAAACAAAAGAAGAAATAAATAGTTGTAAATAAAATAAAATCAGGTGAAGTAGAAATAGGAAATAGAGCTGAGGAAGCCAAGGCACAAGAAAATAGAATAAGAATAAATTCCTGGAGCCTTCATAAGCAAATTGAAAAAAGCTTTCAACCTTTCTTATTTGTGTCCATGTAAGATGTCTTTTCCAGTGTTCTTAGACAAAAGAAATATACTGCAGCCGTGTTGTTAGGTAGTTAAGCACAAACAACTTCTTAGGATTTATGTGCTCCAACAACTTAGCAGCCATTTGAGAAAAGTTGTACATAGAATACAAAATTATGCCATGATTAAATAATCACAATTACTAATACAACATAAATTAAATGTTTAACATTTGCTAAAGCCTTTCCCACTTACTTCCACACAGACCCCTTAAATGTCACGCTATTTTTAATTCTTTTTTTTTTATTCTGCCCTATTCATTCACTTCTCCTTTCAAAAGCCTCATCCTGAGACAAGGACCTGTCTGCCCACATAACCTCAAAGAAGTATAGTTTAATGTCAGTTCTGACTCAACTCTTGCCTCACTCTGAGGAACAGTCTTCCTAGAATTCTCATGCATAAAATTCTGCAAATCCTCACACATACAAGTAAACAGTAGACTACAATCCATTTTAAAGGGGAAAGCAGAGAGACATACATGAATACATTTAAAAAAAAGCACATAACCCCATTTTCTGTCATGAATTGAACTTTCCAGAGATTATATCACATAATTTGATAATTGACAAATGAATGAATATATAGCAGATAAAACAGGGAATGAAGAAATACAGTGTGACTATAGTACAGAGTAACAATGTTAAGAAAAGAGGTTTGATATGCAGTCCATGTCATATCACAAAGTGCTTGTAAGTCATATTCTGGTAACATGTATGATAAGACTGGAATTATTAAAAGATGGCGGCCCTGGCTGCAGTATGGATTATAGTGTTATAGCTAGGTATTTTTGTTTGTAAGGAATAGAAAGTCCCTTAGACTTGCTCAAACAAGGGAAGGCAGTGACTTTTGTAACTTCAAACATAAATATTCAGCAGTAAAGGGACAAAATTTCATGACTAACCATGAACGTGAATAGTAATGGAGAAAAGGTTTATGGAGACTGGGAAAATGGGCAATTCTAAAAAGCTCAGTAGAAAGAGGATACAGACCTTCTCTAATATACTCATTTTCATCAGCCTCTTTTCTCTTTTCATTTGTTGGATGTTTGTTTTTATACCCTGTATCTTTCCAATACCATTATTTATTTTTGCACATAGCTTCTGATTTTATGTCATTGCTTTGATCAGGATCCATTTATGGCTTCTAGTGTATCTTACAGCTTATTTCTACTTATACATCTTTCAGCTTCAGTTCCCAGGATTAACTGAACTATTTACTAAGTATTTCCAGGTTTGGATTCCAGAGAAAGAGGGAAAGAGATTAAGACACCAAGAGATAAACAGATAACTGAGAAAAAGAGATTGATAACCCTAACTTTACTTTTAACAACAACATAAACACAAGTTATACCTTAATTGCTTTCAAATCAATGATCTTTCTTAAGACACAAACTATAACCATCTGAAGGGTAGGTATGGGGTAGATTAACCATAACTATCATAAGGTAAACTCTTATGGACACAAGTTTACAACATGAGCAAAGCCAGAAACTAGAATGATTTCCCTTAAAATAAGTTGTAAGTAAGGCAGATAGAAGCCAGTGAAAAAATTTAATGGTTTTCCATACAGAAAAGGGATGGCAATAATCAAGAGTTATGACCAAGGGGAAGAAGATCATTAGATGATGATTGATATCTTTTGTTGGTCAATTATACAATCCTGTTAACTGGCTAGATGTGAGGCTGAGGTGAGAAAAAGGAGTTAAGCATCAGTGACCACACAAACTATGGAGACACTGATAATTTTCGGTGATATGCTGCATACAATAATAGCAGCATGTAAAAGAACTGGAGGTAACCTTCTATGCACACTTGTCAAAAATGTCTTTCTGTGTTATGGGATGATAATTGATGATAATCATATCACATAGGTTAATTTTATTGTTAGCCATTGACACTGATATAGATCTATTATTAATGTAGGACATACACTCATAACATAAAAAATATGCTCAGAATTATTTATTGATATAAATTTTTATCATATGTTTTTCCAAAAGTCCCTTGCAGAGTAGAGGATAGAATTACACTGGGCAATTAATATAACACTCTCAACAGTGGGGCTAATGAGACAAGACATCAGAATATACATATTTATAATAAAAAATAAGGTGAAAATAAGGGATGTCAACATCATGGTGGCATGAATTGTTCCTTTTTTTAATTCCCCTTTGATTTACAACTAGTTTGACATCCACAAGTGCAGAAAGAAAATGTGCTTTTGCACAGCATACCAAGATACTGGAGAGATCCATCCATGTGTGCACCTGAAAGTGGGCAGATTGGACCATTGAGAAGATGGCGGAGTGAGGGAAATGGTGGCCAAATACCCATGGCAGAGGCAGTGATAGCAGAAAAGGCAACAGCTGGTCAGACAAGCCAGCATGATTTTTCTGGCAGAGGAGGTGGAAAGTTAAGGCAGTGGGCGGGGGGGGGGGGGGGGGGGGGGGGGGGGGGGGGGGGGGGGAGGTCTCCGAATCCATACACTGCAGCTGGAGGGACCAGTTACTCTCTCTGAGAAAAGACTCCAGTGACAGAGGAAAGGGAAAAGAAGGGGCAGGAAGAAGATGAAGAGAGCTGATGGAAAGTATGTCCTCCTGTCTGGTATAAAAGGCAGGAGAAGCAGCCACAGGTTTCTAGAACACGCTATTCCCTATTTGAGGATCTCCTACCAGGCTTGGGCACACCAAAGTCCGAGTGCTACTTACACATTCCCCTCCCCCAACTCTGCCAGTAACATTTGCTTTAAAAAGAATAATATATAAAAAAGATGTGCTCCCTCTTGGGGCGCCTGGGTGGCGCAGTCGGTTAAGCGTCCGACTTCAGCCAGGTCACGATCTCGCGGTCCGTGAGTTCGAGCCCCGCGTCAGGCTCTGGGCTGATGGCTCGGAGCCTGGAGCCTGTTTCCGATTCTGTGTCTCCCTCTCTCTCTGCCCCTCCCCCGTTCATGCTCTGTCTCTCTCTGTCCCAAAAAAATAAATAAAAAACGTTGAAAAAAAAAAAAAAATTAAAAAGATGTGCTCCCAATCTTAGCGCCCAGTGAGCTATAGAATAGAAACTAAAAACTTATGCTGCAGTGTCACCTTCTGGAAAACAAAAGGAAAGTTCCTAACTACCAACCTGTTGAACTGTAGGAATCAAAGTAAACAAAACTTTGCCTAACTAAAAAAAATGTGTAGCCTACTTCAAATGCAGTGTCAGAGGGACTTTTCATTAAACATCATGAAAAAAATCACAGTAATATGATGTCACAAAAATAAAATGGTAATTTTCCAGCAACCAAACCCAAAAACATGGAATATTGTGGTCTGATAAAGAATGTAAAGTTGCTATTAAGAAGAAGTTCAACAAGTTACAAGAAAACTCAGAAAGGCAATACAATGATCTCAGGAATGAAATTAAACAGAAGACTACTTTACCAAAGAGACTGAAATTCTAAAAAAAAAAAAAAAAAAAAAAAAAAAAGAAAGAAAGAAAAAAAACCAGAAGTTCTATAGCTAGAAATTTCAATAAATTCGATGAAAAATGGATTGGAAAGCATTGGATAGAGCAGATTATATAAAAGAGAGAATTGTCAAACTCAAAGATATAAACACAGAAATATTTCAGGAGGATGAAGACAGAACTGAGATTTTTTTTAAAGTGAAGAAACTCTATGAGAACTTTTTGACTCCAGTAGAAAAGCCAACATAAGAATAACAGGTATCACAGAAGAAGAGAGGGAGAAGGGAATAGAGAACAAATTTATAGAAATAAAAGCTGGGAACTTCCCATACCTGGGCAAGTAACTATATATATAACTTCATGAAGCTAGGATAACGCTTATTATCTCAGTGAAAAAAGGACCTTCCTCAAGACACATTATATATTAAATCTGTCCAAAGTCAATATTAAAGAAACAATTTGAAAGGTAGTTGGGGGAGGGGAACAAGACAGCAACCTACAAAGGTATCCTAATTAGGCTATCAACAGATTTCTCATCAGAAGCTCCGTAGGCCAGCAGAGAGTGGAATGATATATTGAAAGTACTGAAAGATAAAAACTGCCAGCCAAGAATACTCTATATGGCAAAGTTATCAAGGTTTTCCCAGACAAACAAAAGCTGAGTGAGTTCAACACCACCAGATCTGCCTTATAAGAAATGTTGAAAGGAGCGCTTCAAGCTGAAATGAAAAGACAAAAGTACAAAAAACTGTGTTTTTTTTTTTTTGGAATAGAATATTAAACTCTTAGCTGTAAAGGTTAAAGGAAAAGAGCATTAAAAATAACTATTGCAGGGTGCCTGGGTGGCTCAGTTGGTTGAACGACCGACTTCAGCTCAGGTCATGATCTCATGGTTTGTAAGTTTGAGCCCCGCATAGGGCTCTGTGCTGACAGCTAGGAGCCTAGAGCCTGCTTCAGATTCTGGGTCTCCCTCTCTCTCTGCCCCTTCCCCACTCATGCTCTGTCTCTATCTTAGAAATAAATGAACATTAATTTTTTTAAAAAATAAAATAAATAAATAAATAAAAATAACTATTGCTACTACTGGTAACAAAATTACAGCATAGTAAGAGATAATTTGTGACATCAAAAGCATGAAAGGGGGAGGATAAAAAGATGGGACTTTCTTGGTTAAATGAAGATAAACTGCCATCAACAGAAAAAGGACTAAGGCTCAAAGTGAATGGATGGAAGATGATATTCAAGCCGAAAGGAAATAAAAATAAGGCAGATATGGCCACACTTATATCTGACAAAACAGACTTCAAGCCAAAAAGGATAACAAGAGATAAAGAATGTTGTTATATAATAATACAAGGGTCAACACATCAATGAGATATAACAATTGTGAATATATATGCTCCCAACACTTGAGCACCAAAATATATTAAGCAATTAATAACAAATCTTAAGGGAGAAATAGACAAAAATATAGTAACTGTAGGAGAATTTAATATGCCACTACTAGAAATGAACAGATCATCTAAGTAGAAAATCAACAAGGTTGGTATTGAACAGAATTTTAGAACAAATTGATTTAATAGACATATACAGAATACTCCAGCCAACAACAGAATACACATTCTTATCAAGTAAACATAGAAAATTCTGTAAGATCATGTGGTAGGCAACATATCTTAACAAATTTAAGAATAGAAATCATACCTACTACTTTCTCTGACCATAATGGTATGAAACTAGAACTCAATAAAAGAAAAGTGAGAAGACCAACAAATATGTGGAAACTAAACAACATACTTTTAAATAACCACTGGGTCAAAAAACAAATCAAAAGAGAAATAAAAATTATCTTGAAACAAATGAAAATGTAATATATCAAATATAGTGGGATGCAGCACAAGCAGTTCTGAGAAGAGAGGATAGCAATAAAGGCATATATTAAGAAATTAGCAAGATCTCAAATAAGCAATGTGACTTCATACCTCAAGAAACTAGAAAGAGAAGAACAAACTAAACTCAAAGTGAACATAAGTAAATAATAAGGATCAGGGTGAAATAGAGACCAGGAAAACAAAAGAAAGGATCGATGAAACTAAAAGTTGGTTCTTGAAAAAGATAAACAAAATTGCAAACCCTTAACTAGACTCAAAAAAAAAAAAAAAGAGCATAGGCTCAAATAAATAAAATTATAAGTGAAAGAGGAGGCACTTCAACTGACAGTGAAGAAAAAAAAATCATAAGAGACTATCATGAACAAGTATATGCCAACAAATTATATAACCTAGAGGAAGTGGATACATTTCTAGAAACATACAACCTACCAACACTGAATCAGGAAGAAACAAAATTTGAAAACACCACTAACAAGAGACTGAATCAGTAATCAAAAGCTCCCAACACAAAAATCTCCAGGACCAGATGGCTTCATTGGATAATTCTACTAAACATTTAAAGATGAATTAACTTCAATCCTCCTCAGAATTTCCAAAACACAGGGAAGCAGAGAACAATTCTAAACTCATTCTATGAGGTCAGCATTACTTTGATACCAAAATTAGATAATGATATCATAAGAAAAGAATACTATACACCACTATCCCTGAAGAATATACATGCAAACAATTCTAAAAAATATACTAGCAAACCAAATTCAAGAACACATTAAGAAGATTATACACCATGACCAAATTTGATTTATCCCTAGGATGTAAAGATGGGTTGACATACACAAATCAATAAATAAAATAAATCATATCAATAAAATGAAACATAAAAATCATATGATCATCTCAATAGAGAGAAAATGCATTGGACAAAATACAACAGCGTCTCCAGATAAAAATCCTTAACATACCTGGTACAGAAAGAACATACCTCAGGGCACCTGGGTGGCTCAGAAGTTTAGTGTCCAACTCTTGATTTTGTCTCAGTCATGGTCTCATAGTCTGTGAGATTGGGCCCCACATCAGGCTCTGTGCTGATAGCATGGAGCCTGCCTGGGATTCTCTATCTCTCCTCTCTCTGCCCCTCCCATGCCCCTCTCAAATAAAGAAACTTAAAAAAAATAAGCAGGAACATACTTCAAAATAATATAGGCCAAATACAACAAACCCACAGCTAACATTATACTCAACAGAGAGCAATTGAAAGCATTTCCTCTAAGATCTGGAACAAGGGAAGAATGTCCACTCCCACCACTCCTACTTAATATAGTTCTGGAAGTCCTAGCTAGAGAAGTTACACAAGACAAAGAAATAAAGTGCATCCAAATAAGGAAGGAAGAAGTAAAATAGTTGTTATTTGCTGATATGCTCCTATACAAAGAAAATCCCAAAGAATCAGTCAAAAACTGTTGTTAATAATCAGCAATTTTAGTAAAGTGGTAGGATACAAAATCAACATACAGAAATCAGTTGCATTCCTTTACACCAATGAC
Organism: Neofelis nebulosa; assembly: GCF_028018385.1. Lineage (NCBI taxonomy): Eukaryota > Metazoa > Chordata > Mammalia > Carnivora > Felidae > Neofelis > Neofelis nebulosa. The sequence continues at coordinate 40,902,936 of NC_080783.1, read as the reverse complement.
AAAGCATCCAAATAAAGAAATAAAGAAAAATATCCATGTATAATAGCATCAAAAATAATAACATTTTTCATGCAAGAAACTGAAGAAGAAACAAACAAACAAACATTCCTGTTCATGGATCAAAATTATTTATATTGTTAAAATGGCCATGCTACCCAGAGCCATCTACAGATTCAATGCCATCGCCATCAAAATACCAAAGGCATTCTTCACAAAAGTAGAAGAAACAATCCTAAAAGTTGTGTGGAACTAAAAACGAGCCTGAATAGCCAAAGTGATCCTGAGGAGAAAAAAAAAAAAAAAAGAAGAAAGAAGAAAAAAAGCCAAAAGTGTCATATGCTTTCAGATTTCAAACTATACTACAAAGCCATAATAATGAAAATAGTATGGTACTGGCACAAAAACAGGCATATTGGTCAATGAAACAGAATAAAAAGTCCACAATTAAACCCTGAGATATACAGTCAACTATTATTAAACAAAGGAGGCAAGGATACCCAGTGGAGAAAGGATAGTCTCCTCAACAAATGGCACTAGGAAAACTGGAGAAATACATGCAGAACAATGGAATTGGACAGTTATCTCACAATAGTCATAAAAGATTTATTCGAAATAGAGCAAAGACTTAAACATAAGACCTGATACCATAAAACTCCTTGAAAAAAATGTAGGGAGGAAGCTCATCAAAATTTGTCTCTCAATAATTGTTTAGTCCTGCCAAAAGCACAACACAAAAATAAAAATCAATAAATAAGAATACATCAAACTCAAAAGCTTTCTGCATACAACAAAAATTAACAAAATAAAAAGCCAACCTACAGAACAAGAGAAACTTTTTGTAAACCATTTATCAGGTAAGAGATTAATATCCAAAATATATAAAGAACTCAGTCAAGTTAAAAAAAAAAGTACAACAGAAAAACGAAATAATCCAATTAAAATGGGCAGAAAAAAAAACATACACATTTCTCCAAAAAGAGGACATTAAAAGAGTCAACAGACATGAGAAGATGCTCAACATCGCTAATCATCAGGGAAATGCAAATAAAAACCACAATGAGGTATTATCTCACAGCTGTTAGAATGTCTATCAACAAGAGATAACAGGTAGTAGTGAGGATGTGATGAAAAGGGAATCCTTACATATCGTTGGTAGAAGTGTAAATTGGTCCAACCACTCTGGAAAACAACATGGAGTTTCCTCAACAAATTAAAAATAGATTCTATGATTCAGCAATTCCACTTCTGGGTATGTACCCAAAGTAAATAAAAACAGGATTTCGACAAGATATAGGCACTCCCATGCTTACTGCAGTATTATTCACTGTAGCCAAGATGCAAAAAACCCAAATATCTATCAATGAATGAGTGGATAAAAAGATGTTGTACATACTTATACACAATGGAATATTATTTAGCCGTGAGAAAGGAAGATATCCCCACATCTGCACCAGCATGGATGGACATGCAGCACATTACGCTAAGTGAGATAAGTCAGAAAAAGACAAGTACTGTACTATATCACTTATGTGAAAGCTAGATACTGTTAGACCTATTTAAAAAAACAGATCAAAATGATGGTTATCAGAGGATGGGGAGTGAGTGGGTGGATAAGAATGATAGTGTTTAAAGATAAAACTTTCAAGGACTAGTAAATAAGCCATAGGGATATAATGCACAGTATAAAGATATAGACAATACTACTACACTATAATTATGTGATCACATCACATTACACAAATGTAACAAAGTAACATGTTGTATACCTTAACCTTCAAGTTACAAATCTTACACATCAAATGTATTCAGTTAAAAGAAAAAGGGAGAGGGGCGCCTGGGTGGCTCAGTGGGTTTAGCATCAATTCTTGATTTCTTTGGCTCAGGTCATGATCTCACCAGTAGTGAATTCCAGCCTCGTGTTGGGGTCTGTGCTGACAGTACAGAAAGAGCCTGCTTCTCTCTCCCTCTCTCTCTCTCTCTGCCCCTCCCCTGCTCATGCTCTCTTTCCCTTAAAATAAATAAACTTTAAAAACATAAAAGGAAAAGAGGAAATAGTGTGATCCCACTTTGAGCATTTAGTGAATCATTTTTTACATACAGATGACATAAAACAGAAAAGAATACAATTCTGCAAACACAACTTTGCCAAACTTTAGGTTGTGCCATTGTAAGAGAAGGCTATGCTGGGACATCTATTTTATTGGAGGCTGGAGACAATTTGTCCGTTTAGATGGCATTGGCTCTTTTTTTGTCACTGCATAAAAGAGGCCAAGTTTTTTACTGTGGCTATGTGCCATTATAAGAATTTATAAAAACCTTGAAAACGTGCTTCTTCATGGTACAATGCAGAATTAACAAGTTTTACCACATCAAAACATTATATTTCTCCTCTCTATCAGGATTCATACCCGAGTAACAGAGATCATCTGTATGCTCATACCTTTTAAAGCCCGCTCCTCCATATCCATTCTGGTGAGCCTAGAACAGTCCTAGTTGAAACGTGCTGCCCCAGCACAATTAGCACCTCCTTTCCTTTCAAAACTTTCCTGATTTTGAAAATATAATGTATGGCTTCCTTGTTGATGACATCACCTAGTTCCAGATCAGTGCTGTTTTCAAATCTCTGGCTTACAAACATATTACTCAACACATAGAAGTTAAGAGCACAGGAGAGAAAACACAAATTAGATTTTCCTGAAAGATGAAGTAAAAAAAATAAATAAATAAGATCCAAATATCTGGGGTTTTTTTAATATTACACTAACATTATATATCTTCAGTAAATAAAACTTATTTTTTATTTATTTTATTTATTTTTTTATTTTTTAATACGAAATTTATTGTCCAATTGGTCTCCATACAATACCCAGTGCTCATTCCAACAGGTGCCCTCCTCAATACCCATCACCCACCCTCCCCTCCCGCCCATGCCCTCAGTTTGTTCTCAGTTTTTAAAAGTCCCAATAAAACTTATTTTACTTGCTCAATTAAAAGGTTTTTTGATATATAGTGTGCTTAAATATGTAGAACATTGGCTTACCAAAAAAAAATAGTAAAAATGAAGTATATATAAAATGCAGTTAAATTAACATAATTTTGCTTTGAAAGTAAGAATTCAGACATGTATTTGTTGCTATGCTTTCCTAACACTTCACATTTCCAACACATCTTCCCCCACTTTTAATAATGACCTTATGTGTACATTTCATAGATAATATGGAACTAATCAGAAAAAATCTATACAAGCTGGCCTCCCTCCTTCCCGCACCAACACAGCTTAACTACTTGTATCTGTGTCATGTCTTTTGCTTTGAACTTGTTTCTGTGCACAAGCTGTCCATGCCTCGGGATAAAGCCAATCCCTCTATTTTTTAGTAGGTCTTTTCCTCCTCTCACCTGTTTAGGGATATCACTCCAGAGTTTCTGCCCCTTCATCTGTCTGTAATTTCCTTCTTACCAGATTGGCCACTCCCTCTCATCATCCTTTGGTGTCTCCTTTTCATCTCAAACTAACCACTAGGATGCTCAGGCTCCTTCTTGAACCCTTCTTCTTTCCTACAGCTTTACACATAACATAAAATACAGGATACAGGGGTGCCTGGGTGGTTCAGTCGGTTAAGCGTCCAACTTTGGTCCAGGTCATGATTTCCTGGTTTGTGAGTTCGAGGCCTGTGTCAGGCTCTCCATTTTTGGTGCAGAGGCTGCTTCTGATCCTCTGTCTCCCTCTCTCTCTGACCTCCCCTGTCTACTCTCTCTCTGTGTCAAAAAAAAATACAGGATATAAAATACTAAATGCCCAGTTAAATTTGAATTTCAGAATAACAAAAATGTTTTAGTAAAGCTAGTTCATGCAATAGTAAGTACTGCATGAAACATAACTACAGTAAAATTAATTGTTTATCTGAAGTTTAAATTTAACTGTGCGAAACATGTACATATACATATATATTTATAGTCTCTCAGACATGTATAAAATTATAAAAATTCTCAATTTTTTTTCAAATTTGATCTCCCTCTGAACCCAAGAATATTTCCAACTTTCTACTTGAAATATCCATCAATATATCTCAAATTTTGTACTTTTAAAATAGGACACCTGACTTTTCTCCCCACATCTTTTTCTGTCTCCAGGTTCTTACTTATTAACGACAAATTCATTCCTCATGTTGCTGTCGTAAAAGGAAAAAAAAAAATCTTCTTTTTCTCTCAAACCCATACCCAGAGACCGATCTCTACCTGAGCTATCAACAAAGATCCCACTTTCACCACTATTAAGTCAGACTCTGTTGTCAAACCTGACCTCAGTGAGGCTGCTCATGACCATTCTATAAAAAATTATACCTCCTTCACCTTGGGCAATTTCCTAATTCCTCCTTCTGGTTTGTTTCCTTTGTTACACATCACCATCTAACAGAATGGGTATTTGACTTCTCATTGTTGTATGTTAGCATTCTTTTTTTACTACAGTGTAAGTGTTAAAGAGGTGGATTTGGGATTTTTTCTGTGTTTTTAAGATTTTATCACTGTTGTATTCCCTAGAGCTTATAATTGTACCTGACATACGGAAAGTCCTCAATATGTATACTGGATAAATTAATAAAGGTGTGAATACATATCTATGATAGTGATATAAGCAAAGGGATGATATAACTAAAACTGCAAATAACTTGGATTTTATTAACATAATGGAAATGTTAGTGACTACTCAGACATATTTTGAGGACTCTAAATAGATACAACAATAAATAATAACTTTGTTTTATCAGAAGCCTATTGGAACAATTGTTGACATTATTATGTCAACAATTGTTGACATAATGTTCCATTATGAATACATACCCAATTTCATATTTAGGTAAGAAATCTGAATCATTATTTCTTAAATATCTTCTGAGAACAGGTCACAAACATACTCCCTAGAAATAAAATACCTCTTTAATCTTATACTGTTATTTTATGTGCCCTTTTAAAACTAGTAAATTTATGTAAGTCAAGTGAAAGAAACCCAAGTCAGAAAAAATATTTAACGTAATGAAATTTTACATGACTTGAATTCCAAAATCCTTAATGGTTGTCACGTGAGGGTTCTTTCTTGAATTGCTATTTTATGTATCTTTCCCCGACTTTTGCCTCTCTCATTATTTATTATCAATATTGATCAGCAAAATAAGATCCCTAATAGTCTCACTGTTAGAAATTGAGAAGAGAAAGCTGTCTATTATTTTTTGTACTTAAAATATTCTTACAATAGAGGAATGGCTGTTTCAATGATCCACTGTTACCCAAATTATCTTTCAAGCCCATCCATTTAGATAAAATAATATAGCTAATATATAATAAGCACTCTATATTGAAAGCATCTTACTAGGTTAACTAATTTAATCCTAAGAGCTGCACATTAAATTTAACATTGTTATTTCCATTTTGTAAGTAATGAAACAGAGACTTACAGAGGAAAGTAACCACTTGAGGTCACAGTGGTAGCACAGACAGAGCAAGAGTGACTATGGTCTGTACCTCAACTGCTGTGTTAATACCTCTTACCTCTCTTTTGTCCTCTGCTATCATACTACTGTAGGCCTTTTGTTTTCTCTCTTTTGAACCAGTTCGCTAACTGGTTTTTCACTTCTGCTCTTTCTTCCAATTATTTCACTCTGAACACAATAACCAAACGAGAATTTATGGATGCTCTGCCTAAAACCTTACACTGATGTTCCACTGCCTGAGGGTGAATTTTAAATCCTTTGCAACACCAAAAAGTCCCTGCATCATCTGCACCGTGCTGAAATGCACACCAGAGTTTTAGATATGTGTGCGTAGAAGAATCACTCAGGTGCTTTTAAAAACTACTGATATCGGGGTTGTACCCCAGACCATTTCAGTAGGATCTCTGAGCATTGGGCCTATCCAGACCATTGCCAAATTCAGTCAGACATGAGAACTCCACCCTTAATGGCTCCCTTGGGACTACTCTTCAATCTCTAAATTCTATGAGCCTTTTTGTTGTGTTAATTTGTTAATTAAATGATTTAGTGTATTTATACTCAATAAGTTATATTAATGTCTAATCAACATAGCCTTTGCTAACACCCTGAGTACAATTCTCAGAGTTCATGATCCACAGTAGGATTATTTCCCTAATGTTTTATTGTAAGAAAGTCCTGTATTTAATCTAGAGCAGATAATTTAACAGATTACTAATTTATCATGAAGTTTCTATGCATATGATAGCAAATCATCAGCTCTAAATGTAAATGAAAAGTAAACAAAACATTCTACAAGTTATTTTGTAAATATGGACAATCTTTTACACTGAAACAGTATTTTTTTGCATTATTCATAGTAAGTTAAAAAACCATATATTATAGATTCAACAACATTTCATGATTCTGAGAATTCATAACTTCATTATTTACTGACCATATATCAGGGCCCTGAAATAAGAGTTTGAGACATATGTAGAATTGTTTCAGATATGATTCTTGTTTTCAAGATGATTATAATTTATTAAGGAAGATAAACTAGGCATGACCTAAATAACTAATTTTCCAACAGGAAATCACGCAGCACAATGGGAGAAATGAAATGGCTATAGGATGAGGGCACACAGCAGCACAACTCAAAAGCGGTAAAGGGCAGCTATCTTAAGTTCCCAAAATATTCCTGGAAGACAAAAGACTTCTAACTATATTTCTCCACTGAGAACAAAAAAAAAAAAAAAAAAAAAAAAAAAAAAAAGTGCTTTATATGCTTCTATGTTGTATGCACACAGAAAACCATCTACTATTTCCTAGGACAATATTTGAGTCATAATTTAGTTTACAGTTCTTCTGATATGTTTGGAAATAACTAGGAAAAATAATTGGGAAAAATATATTCCTTCCCATAACCAGGGCATAAAATATGTATTTTAATCATCAACAGATTTAAGAAACTACTCCAGAAAAGAATTTGAAACACAAATCTCTCACACAGCTGGCAGTTAGAGTGTGTTATCTCCCTAATGCAGTGCCATCATAGGTAAATGAAGAAAATGTTTTTTTTTTATATTGTAGATTAGCCACAAGAGGGAACTCATAGAGTCCTGTTAATGTAAGTGAAACATATTAACAATGGTAAAAAATGTTAGTCTGCAGAGTTCAAACAAAGTTCATTCTCTTATTATGTTTTAGTCCTGTGATGCTTGAAAGGAAGTTTGGAAGAAACCAATGACTTTTTCTACAATTCCTGAACTCATGTCATAACTTTCCAAGGTTTTGCATGTGTCCTGTTATAAGATTTGCTTATGTGATTATTTTTTTTTCCCAAGGCAAGGACTAGAGGTGCTTTAATAGATACGATTTTGCACAGACTGAGCTCTTTCACTTCAGTGTTACTCTGGGATCTTGACAGTCATTTATTTCCTCTGCGTGTGATCCCATCTGTCTCTTTCCACTGATATTAGAGGAATAACAATAAAAATATTGATCTTCACACCACTTTTAAAAAAAATACTTCAGTGTCTGTGAATGATATAAATCCAAAAGTAAGTAGGAGAGTAATTGTATTATAGCATCGGCATTTAAAGTTTCATAACATATTTGGCCCTGTAAAGATTTTGAGCCCAAAGTGAAACTCAAGACCTACTGATCAGAGAATCTGTAGGTAAAGCTAGTTTGCTGGCCTTCTTCCTTATTTGGTGACATCATTTTCTCTTTAGCTCCTGGTAAATATCTAAAAATATAATTATCTGATTAAGTTAATGTTATAAAAAACTTCTGTACTAGTTTTGTACTTTAATTTATTGCTAATCTTGGTTTCTTCTTCTCTCCTTTGGATGAAAATGCATTTGTGGCCAAAAATATATAAGAGAAGAAAGGGGATATTTAAAGTATAGTTTAAAGATCTTTACTCCCAACTCCAAACACTTAATAAGGACCTGAAGCAGTGGCTAGTTTGTAAGAATCAGATTGAAGAGCATCTCAGCATCCTTGTGGACATTTCTTAAGCAATCATTTTTGAAAGCAATTCAGGAAATTAAACTTATTTTAAATCTTTTACTTTAAGATAAAAGATGTAATAATAAAAATTTAACACCTTTACATTAACAATACTTCCATCATTGTTGTCTCATTGTACTTTCAGATTCTCCACATTCCAGAAAATAAAATTTATGTTAGAAAAATCAAGGACCTATATAACTTATAATAGCAAAAACTAACCTGAAACTTAGATGCCATAATTAATGCTCAGGTTATCTTTGCATTACTTTTTTTCTTGCAACCGTGCCAAGTTCTGGAGGAGAATATATCACTGTATACTTCACAATGTTTGAGACCTTATTAATTTTTATTGCAAACTTGACTGATCACATATACTCTATGGAAACATTTTCCTTATATAGCAATTTATTTACCCTACTCTAGAATTACAGAATGGGAATCTCTGTATGTTGGCATTTGAAAACCCTCTTATGGGGAGGCAAACCATAAGAGACTCTTAAATACTGAGAACAAACTGAGGGTTGATGGGGGTGGGGGAAAAGGAAAAGTGGGTGATGGGCATTGAGGAGGGCACCTGTTGGGATAAGCATTGAGTGTTGTATGGAAACCAATTTGACAATACATTCTATTTAATATTAAAAAAATAAAACCCTCTTATGTATGATAGCATTGTGCATAAATGACATGAGTGAGTGGATTTGTTAATCCCTATAGCCAATATACATGCATTTATAATACCTTTCTTAATTCTAATGTAGTAGGCTGGTAGGCAGAATTGTCTTCCATAGATGTCCATGTCCTAATTCCTGGAAACTGTGCATATGTTAAGTTATATAGCAAAGGGGAATTAAGGTTCCACATGGAATTAAGGTTGCTGAACAGTATTCCTTAAAATAAGGAGATTACCCTAGATTAATTAGGTGGACCCGGTGTAATTACAAAAGTGCTCAGAAGTATATGTAGGAGGCAGGAGAGAATGAGAGATGTGATTATGCAATGGTCAGAGAAATGCAACATTGCCACCTTTGAGGATGGAGAAAGTGGCTATGATCCAGCGAAGGCACTGGAAGGTGGAAACTGGTAACACTAAGAAATGGATTTCCCCCACCCCCAGAGCCTTCAAAAGGGAATGTAGTCTGCTGACACCTTGAATTCAGCCCAGGGAGAACTACATCAGCCATCAGATCTACAGAACTATAAAATAACAAATTTGTGGTGTCTTAAGTTATTAAAATTTGTTACAAAGCTATAGAAAGCGGCTATAGATTTTAGTACCTAGAAGTGGGGAGCTCCTGTGATAAATACCTACAAATGTGGAAGTGACTGGAATTAGACAGTAAGTAGAAGCTTAAAGAGCTTGAAGGAGCTTGATAGAAAACCCGCAGATTGCCTTAAACAGACTGTTGGTAGTAGTATGGATATTAACAATTCTGCTAGGGAGGACTGAAAACAAAGTGAGGAGCATGCAGAGAAAACATATATTGCCTTTAGAGAATACCTAACCTGTTCTGAACAGACTAGAAATATGAACATTAAAAGCTCTGCTGGGAGAATTTGGAAGGAAATGGGGAAGTGTTATAGGAAATTTGAGGAGAGGGGATCCTTGTTATCCAGTGACAGAAAGCTTAGCAGAGTGATGTCTCATATGAATAGCAGAACTTGTAAGTGAAGAAAATAAATGTTTATCTGAAAAAAAAAATTCAAGCAAAATGTTAAAGACATAGCCTGGTCTCTTCTTACTGCTTTAAGTAGAATAAAAGAGAAAAGAGATGGATTAATGTAAAAGCTGTAAACGCAAAAGGGAACAGAATTTTATGATCTGGGAAATGTTCAGCCTTCCTAGATAGCAAAGGAAGATACCATTAAGAGATTCTCTCTCAGTAGAGAAAATGCTGAAGGTGTGATGATACAACCTGCTGAGGAATCAAGATTTGAAGAACATGAATAAACCACATTGAAAGTAGCAAAGGAGCCTTTATTTACTTCCTGCTACAGTGAGACCAGGATGCAAAAAGAGGCACTGGCTCATATTGTTCCATTTTTCTCCAGGGCAAAGCCCCATGGGAGACAGTTAAGTGGATGCAGGACAGACAGAGGAAATTAACACACTGACAAAGACCTTTGAACAAAAGGCTCCAGCCGATTTATGAACCCATGGGCTAAGATGCCCGGAGGCAGGGAAGGTCTAGGAGCGGGATAGTGCTGGGTGGAAGTTGAGAAAAGTGCCTCAGTAAAAACTTCCAATAATGAAATGTTAGCAAAGGTATCTGGAAAATGTCTCAGTTGAGTTCCCTGATTAGGAGGTCTCTGAATAGATGCACCTGGGTTAGGAATGCCACTATACATATGGGCATGGTGGGCCTAGGGAAGGAAGGGGGTTGCTGAGACCTGGAGTGAAAATTCTCTCCAGAAAACTACAATGAGCTGGCTGTACACCAAGCGTGATGTGGGTAGGACAGCTTATCCTCATGAGGCCTTCAAGCAAAGCCTTGTAATTGCCTGTAGTTGGACCCAAAAGGTCCCACATAAAATTTTGGTCTGTAGTCAAACCCCTCACAATTTTTTGCTAATATTTCAGAAAGATTAAAAGGTCAGAGTATTCATCACAGAAAAGGGTACTTGAAGCAGCCAGGTATGTGCTGCATGAATCCCCCTCAGCCATCCCAGTAGAAGATGAAAACAGATCTGGGGTTATTTAAGAAAAAACTGTGAAGAGACCTCTTGTCCAATGGAGTGAATTCCTCTGACATACACTGGACACCCGTGAAATTCCTGAGAAATTTGAACTAGCAGAAACACTGCTATTTTAGACCTGAAAGGACAGAGAGTGAAATGAAAAAGACTTTTCACCACCCCCCCAAAAGTCCAAAGGCAAGGAAGTCTGATAACGCTACTCAGCTACAAATGCGTGCTACCTGTCATAAAAAGAACAGGATGACTCAAAGAGCCATGAGCCCAGAGTGCAGAACAGCACCACCAATTCAGGAAACCAGTTTTCCTAGCTTAGGGCTGGTGATTCATTTGTTCCTCCCATTTTTTCCCATTTTGAATGGGAATATCTACCACTGTTCCTATTCCTTCCTTACCATTGTATTTCAGAAACAGCCTGTCTTCCTGTTTCCCAGGTACACAGATGGAAAAGAAGTTTGATCCAGGATGAATTACTCCCAACGCCTTTTCCAGATATAATTTAGATGACTTAGATGATGAAATTTGGGACATTTAGCTGATGAGATTAGGATGAGATTTTTGGACCTTGAGTTGATGCTCAAATGGGCTGAGACTTTTTTGCAGGTCTGGGAAAGAGGTGAATGCATTTTGTATGGGATGGATATGAATTTTTGGAGCCTAGAGGGCACGGTGTGCTAGGAACAATAATGCCTCACACCTCTACAAAAAATGTTTACATACTAATTCATGGAACTTGTAAACATGCTAAATTACGTGGTAAAGAAAAATTAAGGTTGAAGATAGATTTAAGGTAGCTAATCAGCTGGCTTAAAATTAGAGACATTTTCCTGGATTACCTAAGCAGGTCCAATATAATCACTGGATACTTAGAGCTGTAAGAGGGAGGCAGAAGAGAGTCAGAGGGAGATGCGACTATAGAACAATCACAGAGAACAAAACTGCTGGCTTTGAAGACAGAGAAAGGAGCCACGATCCAACTGACTTGGGCAATCTTTAGAAGCTGGAAAGAGCAAGGAAAGGGATTTGGTCCCTAGGAGCCCCAGGAAGGAATGCAGCTCTGTTAGTACTCTGATTTTAGCCCAACGAGATCTGTGTGCAACTTGTAACCTTCAGAACTGTAAGATAATAAATTTCTGTTCTTATAGGCCATTGTTTGCAATAATTTGTTACTGCAGCCATAGAAATAGAAAATTGGGGCACCTGGGTGGCTCAGTCGGTTGAGCACCTGACTTTGGTGGTTCCTGAGTTTGAGCCCCGTGCTGGGCTCTGTACTGACAGCTCAGAACCTGGAGCCTGCTTGAGATTCTGTGTCTCCCTGTCTCTCTGCCCCTCCTCCACTCACACTCTGTCTCTCTCAAAAATAAACATTAAAAAATTTTTAAAAAAGAAAATTAATACACTGGGATGCTGAAAGACATGACTTACTGTACATCAGTATTTGCAATTTAGGCAAAAATGCTACATCCTGACATTAATTCAACTTAATGTGTAACTTTTTAAAAAATGTTTATTTATTTTGAGAGAGAGAAAGAGTGTGTGTGCCTGTGTATGTGCAAGCAGGGGAGGGGCAGAGAGTGAGGGAGAGACAGAATCCCAAGTAGGCTCGTCACTATGGTGCAGAGCCTGATCTCACTAACCTGTGAGATCATGACCTGAGCCAAAATCAAGAGTCGGACGCTTAACCGACTGAGCCACCCGGGCCCGACTTGTATTTTTTTATGCGTTGATTTACCCATTTCAAAAATCCCCCTAAAATTATATTTTAATTGTAAAAATCAGCTGATGTCTATCTTTTGAGTAAAAACCTAAACAAATGAAAATCACCATTTGCACCCTCAGAATATCAAATAATTTTAGGGATTCTACATAGATATCATTTTCCTCTACTCATTGCCTATAAAACCGCACAGAAGGGGGAAAAAAAAGTAATAAAGACTCTTTGAATCTCAAGATTGAATAAGACTTTAAAGGCCAGGATCTCTAACAATACTTCTAATGCTTTTCTCTCTCAGCATCCCTTTCAATTTGTTTCTGGTCTCTCTTTGTAATACTCTCTGCATTCTGAAGCATCTTAATCTGTCCCTGGATTCATCAAATCAATACAATTTTTCATTATTGTTATCCATAATTGCAATAATGTTGAAGGTGTGATTAACTGGTGATCCTAATGCCACAAACCGTAGCTAAAGTTTTATTTTTAATGGCAGAATAACATTTTTGTCTCTTGGCCTTCCACTCAAGCCTTTTGTATATGATTCTGCTGCACGGAAAGTTGGCATTTACTGCTTTTGTCCATCTGTCATAACAACATTTTGCTGGTTTTAAAATATGAGAAGACAACTATACTTGAACATAAGTGCCAGCAAAACATAGATATAATTTTTAACTCTGCATATCATTTCTAGCTATACTTTGGTCATTATGAATTCTGTAGCCGGTTTGATTTTTAATAGAAAAAAAATAAAAGACCTGTTTTAAACTTCATGTCCTGCTGGATTACATGTTTTTGTTCACATCAGATTTTGTTTTTATCCTATGCTATGTTCAGCAATGGGAAGAAAATAAATCACTATTGTTTTTGTTAAAGATCTAAACTCCATATAAAAATACTCAAGTCAAACCAGATAATTTTTGTGTAAGCTAAAGGTATCAGATGTGTAGCACTACAGGTATCGGATGATGTTATTTTAAAACCAAAAATATCACTGAACTTCAGGTAACAATAATCTAAAATATTTTTCCTTCAATCATTTTGAATAATTATTTTTTTGAAATATTTAGCATAGGAAGTGATATTTTTCAGAACAGAACACATTATTCAACACATAAAGACTAATCTGTGTACATGGTACTTTTGTCTTTAAAAGCAATGTAACTACTATATAGATAAGATGCTTAAAGTTAGGAAACACTATGCAGCTGCTGGTGAATACGCCAGAACATGCTTAATATTGTTTTTTTCTGATTTTCTAAACTCTGAGAAAAACACTGAATGCTAAATAAGTATTTGTGTTAAGATTAGATAAAAATAGGTTAAACACAACTCATTAAACATAAAAAACAAAAACAAAAACAAAAATTACTTTTATAATATACTAGAGTATATTATATATTATATATATAGATTTTAGACTAAAGCCTAGGTGGCCCATTTGGTTAAGGATCCAACACTTGATTTCGGCTTAGGTCATGATCTCAGGTTCATGATTTTGAGTCCCATGTTGGACTCTGCTAACAGCGTGGAGCCTGCTTGGGATTCTCTCTCTCTCTCTCTCTCTCTCTCTCTCTCTCTCTCTCTCCCCCCCCCTCCCCCACTTGGGCTCTTTCTCTTTCCCTCAAAATAAATAAAATGAACATAAAATAAAATAAGCTGATGAACTTTACTCAATACTTAAATATTTTAAAAAGCAGTAAATCTTAACTGCTGAGACTTCCTCACTTTCGTTTTAAAGTTTCTTTACCTATGACCTCTTTAAAGAATCAGGAGGGATAGGGAAGGGGGCACTTTACTTAGCTTTCAACATCATTTATTCATCTTTGTATTGGAAATACAGTCCCATAGTTCATAATCAAAAGAGTACCCAAGGATATACAAAAGTTTTTCTTCTCCCTTTTGGAAAATTCACTCAATTCTTTTCCCCAGCAGCAACCAGCAGTATCACTTTCTCATGTATCTTTCTAAAACTAATTTTGCATTCATTAAAATATATATACATATTTATTAAACAGTATATCAGTTCATAAGGAATTTCTACATTCTCATCAGTGGCTGCAGGAAATTCAGTTACTAAATGCTATAATTTGTTTGTAATTAATTTAAAACAATATTTTACAAAAATTTTGTGGTATTCTCAACATAATATCTCATATAATTTTTCAGATATCACTGTGAACAAATTATTCTCATTTTACACGTAAGTATTTCAAGAGTCAGAGAATTAAGTAAGACCTGGTTATGGGTCTAGGGTTTTCCAGGGCCAATCTCACATAGAGCAAATTCAAGCCCATTGCTGCCCAATTTCTTTCCCACACCATCATCCATTTCACCATATCATTGTGCCCCATTTTTTTTTGAATTATCATCAACATATTCATAGTCATTTTATGTTTTATATGACTCTACAGTAAAACTAAAGGTTGAGGCATACAGTAAAACTAAATCAGTTGAGTAATGGCAAAATTCAAAGTAGTTTTCCTCTGCTGTGTGTTATACCTGATGTGGCCATGCTGTAGACACTATAGAAAAACCAATACCCTCAAATAGTGATGTCAATAGTGTATGTACTATTGCAGCTGAATACATTTAAAACCAACAACAAAAATTTTCACAAATTTCTTTTGTCTTATGCAATACATTATTTGATGCTGGAATTCTTATATTACCCTCTATTATACAAAGCTGATCTTTTTCTCTTTTTCTTTATTATCAACAAAATGTACAAAATACACACTCCACTCTCTTTCACCAATATTCTCTTCCCTCAAATTTTTGGTGTAATAAGAAAATGTGACCTAATTAATCTGAATTAATTGTGACTCAGCAATAAATAACTAGTCTTCACATCTTCTAGAATAAAGATATATTAATAGAGTCAATTGTTAATATCAAACTGAACAATGAAATATTTCATCAGTAGAGTATGAGAGGAACTATTGTAAACAGAGGCATTGTAAAGGTCCACATAGTTCTTATGATTATAATTAAGGGATAGTCTCCTCTTTGGTTTTCTGCTGAGCTCACAGCTTTCTATCATTTCTGGGAATGGCAACAAATTACGGATGTCTATGGTGTGTGACTGCCATGCTGGACCCGGTAGTTTGATCCAGGTATAATTACCTGTGCTAAAGTTGAGCCAGTCCATTTCTCTCTAAAAGGAACTTCAAATCTCATATGGGGAGAAAGAAGTCCTCATACAGACTCAGAACGAGCAAGGCATAAGAACAGACTCATAATCTATGCATATCATCTGATATCCCACTGTCTACAGTCTTTTATTTCCTTAATCTTAATTGTTTAACTTTTCCTTCTTGTATTTTTCCAAATGATTATCTCCTCCCTAGATTTTTTGGTATTGTGACTTAATCTAAGCATTTTTTTCTATTTGTTTACTCAAAGCATTTAATATAAATTATGTAACGCAATATGCTCCATCTTATTCAAGGCACTGAAGAGCATTCAGAAAAAAACCACCTATTTCTATTTTTGCTTAAACTACATTCTAGTGAAAGACTGAGAGTAACAAGAGAACTAGCATATATTAAAATTTAATTCAGTGATAAATTCTATAGAGAAAAGATCAAAATAATAATATATAATATTATTATTATTAGTTTTATTATTATAAAAAATAATAATATATAAGAGAAGAAAGTTGAGCAGAAAGGCTATTCCAGATAAAATGGTCAGAAAGAGAGGGCATCTCCTCAGACTTAAATGAAATAAGAAGTGAAGGGTGCCTGGGTGGTTCAGTCAAGGGTCTGACTCTTGATTTTGGCTCAGGTCATGATCTCAAGCTTTGTGGATTCAAGCCCCCTGTAGGGCTCTGCCCCGACAGTAGGGAGCCTGTTTTGGATTCTCTGTCTCCCTCTTTCTGCCCCTCCTCCACCCCTCAAAAATAAATAAGCATTTAAAAAAAAAAGTGAGGACATCAACCTTAGGAAGGTCTGGAGAAAGACTGTTTTTCTTTTTTTTAATGTTTATTTATTTCTGAGAGAGAGAGAGAGAGAGCACAAGAAGGGGAGGAGCACAGAGAGGGAGAGAGAGAATGCAGAGCAGGTTTTGTGCTATGCGCACAAAGCCCAACATGGGGCTCAAACCCACAAACCGCAAGATCATGACCTGGGCTAAAGTGGGACATGCAACCAACTGAGCCACCCAAGTTGTCCCTGGAGAAAGACTGTTTTAATCTCGAAAAATAATATGTTCAAAGGTCCTCATGAAGCACTACACTATGGCAGTTAGTGGTAGACAAACAACAATGCCTGAAATAGTAATAATAAATTTGTGTAAAGTATTTCTTGGCAGTTTAGTATCGTGGCTTAAAAATGAAAACTCTTAGGATGCCTGGGGGGCTCAGTCAGCTGAGCATCAGGCTCTCGATTTCAGCTCAGGTCATGATCTCACTGTTCATAAGATCAAACCCCATGTCGGGCTCTGCACTAACAGCACGGAGTCTACTTGGGATTCTCTCTCTACCTCTCTCTCTGCCTGTCCCCAACTTGCATGCATGTGCTCCCTTGTGCATGCTCTCTCTCTGTCTCAAAATAAATAAACACTTAAAATTGAAAACTCTAACACTTTGGGGGAAGGTGGCAGAATAGCAGGATCCTAAGCTCAACTCATCCTATAGGTACAATGAGATAACACCCACCATCAGTGTAAATAAACCAGAAAGTGACCTGAAGCCTGGCAGAACAGACTATCTACAATTAAATGTAGAGAAGTAGCCACATCAAGAGAATAGGAAAGGCAGAGGTATAGTCAGAGCTAAAGGGACCCACAGGACTGTCCAGGGAAGGGTGGGATGTAGTGAGCATAGAGAGGGAGAGGAACAGACCCCACACTAAGCACTCCTGGCATGTGGGACCTGGGTGGGGAAGATGAATCCCATAACATCTGGCTTTGAAAACCAGAGGAGCCTAGCTTCTAGAGTTCTTACAATCAGTGTGACTTCACACCTAAAGTTCTAAAAATCAGCTGCTCAGCTCTGGGACAGTCAGAGGGCTGTAGGAAACTGAGTCCACACCCTTAAAGAGACAGCACAACAAATAGCCACACTGAGCTATGGCATAGAAACAACAGTTTAAAAAATGCCTCAGGTATAGAGGAGGGAGATTTGTTTACTAATCTCAGAGCCATGGAGTAGAGGCTCACAATGAAAGAAGTCTCCAAAATAAAAAAGAGCTGCTGGGTGCTATTTGCTTCCCCCAGGCTCCAGCCTTGATACACAGACAACTCCAGGAACTAGCACAGCGTGAACACTCTCCGCCTAGTTTGTTAACAGTGTGCGTGTGCTCCACCCCTGTTCATTTCTGCGGATCCAACCTGCTGGCCACCACAGGAATTTCCCCAGGGGGCTGCAGGTCCCTTCCTGCAGCAGACAATGCCCACCTTGCTGGACCACGTGCCCCACCCCTGCGTTGTCCTGTGGACTTGCCCCACCAATACTACCATGACCAGAACCCATCCAAAGTGATGCCAAAAGTCTGGCAGTGTGCAAGCATCCCTAAGGGAGGCCAGCACCACTCCAATATGACATGCCCCAGGAAGAGGGGAAGATAACCACACACACCCGTCCAACTGCAGCCCCAGCTGTGGGCTGGGAGTAGATATAACATTTGACTACAGGCCCTACCGAACAACAAAACCTTCTCAGGGGACAATACAGGGAAACTTTGCAGACCAGAAAGGAGTGGAATGATACATTCAAAGTATGGGGAAAAAAAAAATCCTGCAACTAAGAATGCTCTATCCCAATAAGACTATCATTCAAAACAGATGGAAAGATAGAGTTCCCAAATGGAAACAGATGGAAAGATAGGAGTTTCCCAAATAAACAAAAGTTAAAAGAATTCATCACCACTAAATCAGCCCTACAAGAAATGTTAAAGGAGATTTTTCTCTGAGTGGAAAGAAAGGACCATAAGTAGGAGTAAGAAAAATAGGAAGCACAAAACCAGTAAAATTAAGCATATCTATAAAAAACCCCCCAAGGGATTCATGAAATAAAAAGATGAAAAGTTTGACACTAAATATCTAAAATGTGAGGGGGAAGCAATAAAAATACGACTTCAAACTTAAGCAACCATCAACTTAATGTAGACTGCTATGTATTTATATATAAACTTAATGGTAACTACATATCAAAACCAGTAATAGATATTGCAAAAACAAAGAGAAAGGAATCCAAATATATCACTAAAGAAAGCCAACTAATTGTGAGAGAAGAGAGCAAGAGAAGAAAGTTACAGAGAACTACAAAACAACCACACAACGAGCAACAAAATGACAATAACTACATACCTTTGAATAATAATTCTAAATGTAAATGGGCTAAATACTCCAATCAAAAGACATAGGGTCATAGAATGGATAAAAATGCAAGACCCATCCATATGCTGCCTACAAGAGGCTCATTTCAGACCTAAAGACACATGAAGATTGAAAATGAAGAAATGGAAAAACATTTATCATGCAAATGGAAATGAAAATAAAGCCAGGGTAGCATTACTTATATTGGACAAAATAGACTTTAATTCAAAGACTGTAACAAGAGAAAAAGGACAGAAGGACACTATATAACCATAAAGGGACCAATCTAACAAGAAGATATAATAATTGCAAATATTTATGCAACCAATATGGGAGCTACCAAATACATAAAGCAGTTAATAGCAAATATGAAGGAAGTAATCCAGAGTAATACAAAAATAGTAGGGGAGTTTAACATCCCATTTACATCAATGAATAGAACATCCAAACAGAAAATCAACAAGTTAACAGTGGCTTTGAATGACGCATTGAGCCAGATTACTCTAACAGATGTATTTAGAACATTCCAACCTGAAACAACAGAATACATATTCTTTTCAGTGCACATAGAACATTATCCAGAATAGACCCATATTAGGCCAAAAACCAAGTCTCAACAAATTAAAAAGGACTGAAGTGATACCATGCAACTTTTCCAACCACAACAAAACCATAACTCAACCACAAGAAAAAATTTTCAAAGACCACAAATACATGGAAATTAAATAGCATGCTACTAAACAACAAATGGGTCAACTAAGAAATAGAAGAAGAAATTAAAAAGTACATGGAAACAATTGAAAATGAAAACACAGAGGTTCAAAACCTCAGGGATGCAGCAAAAGTGGTTCTAAGAGGCAAGTTTATAAGCCACTCAGGTCTACATCAAGAAGCAAGAAAAATCTCTGGGGCGCCTGGGTGACTCGGTTGAGAATCCAACTCAACTCAGGTCATGATCTCATGAATTTGAGCCCCGCATAGGGCTCCCTGCTGTCAGCACAGAGCCTGCTTTGAGTCCCCTGTACCCCTCTCTCTGCCCTTCCCTTTATCTCTCTCACTCTCAAAAATAAACGTTAGAAAAAAGAAGCTAGAAAAATTTCAAATAACCTAAATTGAAACCTAAAAGAGCTAAAAAAAAGAACAATAAACAAAACCCCAAACCAGCAGAAGAAGGAAATAATAAAGATTAAAACAGAAATAAAGGATACAGAAACTAAATGCAATAGAACAGATCAATAAAATCAGGTGCTGATTCTTTGAAAAAATCAATAAAATTGTTAAACCACTAGCCAGACTTATCAAGGAAAAAAAGATAAAGGACTCAAATAAAATCACAAGTGAGAGAGCAGATATAACAACCAACAATAAAGAAATACAAAAAAATTATGAAAATGTTATGAAAAACTCTATACCAACAAATTGGACAACCTAGAAGAAATAGATAAATTCCTAGAAACACATAACCTATCAAAACTGAAACAGGAAGAAATAGAAAGTCTGAATAGACCAATAATGAGCAAGGAAATTGAATCAATAATAATAATAATAATAATAATAATAAATCCCAAAGAAACAATAGTCCAGGACCAAATGGCTTCACACATGAATTCTACCAAACATTTTAAAAAAGAGTTAATACCTATTCTTCTTAACCTGTTCCAAAAAATAAAAAAGGAAGGAAAACTTCCAAATTCATTCTGAGGCCAAAACTAGCTGATACCAAAACCAGATAAAAACACAACAACAACAACAACAACAACAACAACAACAACTACAGGGCAATGCCGCTGATTAACATAGATGCAAAAATCCTCAACAAAACAAGAGTAGACCAATTCCAGCAATATATTTAAAAAATCATTCACCATGATCAAGTGGGAATTACTCCTGAGTTTCAGGGGTGGTTCCATATTCAGAAACCAATCAATGTGGTACATCACATCAATAAGAGAAAGGGTAAGAACCATATGATCATTTCCATATATGCAGAAAAAAATCTGACAAAGCACAGCATCCATTTACAATAAAAACTTTCAACAAAGTAGGCTTAGAGAGAATATACTGCAACATAATCAAGGCCATGTATGAAAAACCCACAGCTAACATCAGCCTTAATAGAAAAAACTGAGAGCTTTCCCTCTTTCCCTCTAGTAGCATGTTATTTCCTTTCCTTAGAGAGAGATGTTCACTCTCACCACTTTTATTCAACATACTATGGGAAGTCTTAGCCAAAGCAATCAGACAACAAAAAGAAATGAAATGCATCCAAATCAGTAAGGAAGAAGTAAAACTTACAAAATTTTTAGATGACATTATGTATAGAGAACCTGAAAGACTCCTCCAAAACACTGCTAGAAGAGATATACAAATTCAGTAAGGTCACAGGGCACAAAATCAATGTACAGCAATCTGTTGCTTCAATAATGAAGCACCAGAAAGAGAAATTAGGAAAATAATCCCATTTGCAATTGCACCAAAAATAAAAATTAAAAAAAAAACCCAGAAATAAATGTAACCAAAGAGGTGAAAGACCTGTACTCTGAAAACTATAAGAAAACTAACAAAAGAATTGAAGATGACACAAAGAAATGGAAAGACATTCCATGCTCATGGACTGGAAGAAAAAATATTATTAAAATGTCTATACTACCCAAAGAAATCTACACTTAATGCAATCCCTATCAAAATACCAGCGGCATTTTTCACAGAACTAGAACACACAATCCTGAAATTTATTTGGAACCACAAAAGATCCCAAATAGCCAAAGTAATCTTGAAAAAGAAAAGCAAAGCTAGAGGCATCACAGTTTCTGGACTTCAAGTTACATTACAAACATGGAGTAATCAAAAAGTATGACACTGGCACAAAATATACACACATAGATCAATGGAACAGAATAGAAAATCCATAAATAAATTCACAATTATATGGTCATTTAATCTCTGACAAAGCAGTTAAAAATATACAATGGGAAAAAGGCAGTCTCTTCAACAAATGGTGTTGGGAAAACCGGACAGCAACATGCAAAAGAAAAATGAAACTAGACCACATTCTTGCAACACACACAAAAGGAAATTCAAAATGGATTAAAAACATAAATGTGATATCTGAAACCATAAAAATCCTAGAAGAGAGCACAGGCAGTAATTTCTCTGACATCAGCTATAGCAACATTTTTCTAGAGATGACTCCTAAGGCAAGGGAAACAAATGCAAAAATAAACTACTGGGACTATACCAAAATAAAAAGCTTTTGCACAGTAAAGGAAACAATCAATAAAACTAAAAGACAACTTTCTGAATGGGTGAAGATATTTGTAAATAACATATCTGATGAGGGTTAGTACCTAAAATATATAAAGAATTTATAAAACTCAACACCAAAAAACTCCAAATAATCCAATTAAAAATGGGCAAAAAACACAAATAGACATTTCTCTGAAGAATACACAAAGATGGCCAATGGACACATGAAAAGAGGCTCAACATCATTCATCATCAGGGAAATGCAAATCATAACCACAATGAGATACCACCTCACACCTATAAGAGTGGCTAAAATCAAAAACACAAGAAACAACAAGTGTGGGTGAGGATGTGGAGAAAAAAGAACCTTGTGCACTGTTGGTGGGAATACAAACTAGTATAGCCATTCTGGAAAACATTATGGAGGTTCCTCATAAAATAAAAACATAATTACCATATAATCCAGTAATTCGACTACTGGGTATTTCTTCCAAATGTGAAAACACTAATTTGAATAGATATATGCACCCCTATGTTTATGCAGTATTATTTCCAATAGCCAAATTATGAAAGCAGCCCAAGCATCCATGAATAGATGAATGGATAAAGAAAAACTGTGTGTGTGTGTGTGTGTGTATATATATATATATATATATATATATATATATACACAATATATATACACAAAAGAATATCACTCAGCCATAAAAAAGTATGAAATCTTGCCATTTGCAACAATATGGATGGATCTAGAGTGTATAATGCTAAGTGAAATAAGCCAGTCAGAGAAAGATAAATACCATATGATTTCACTCATATATGGAATTTAACAAAACAAAGAAAAAAAGAGACAAACCAAAACACAAACTATTAACTATAGAGAACTGACAGTTACCAGAGGGGAGATGGATAGGGAAATGGTGAGATAAGTGAAGGGGATTAAGAGTACACTTATCATGATAAGCACTGTGTAATAAACTGTTGAATCACTATATTGTACACCTGAAACTAATATAACACCGTATGTTAATCACACTGGAATAAAAATTTTTAAGAAATAAAAACATTGAAATCAACACTCTCATTAGTGAGTTCACTGGCACGTTTATGTATAATAACATATTAAATAAGATAGCCTATTGTTCCACATATAATATTTTCATTTCTTCTCTTTGTTCATTATGCTCTCAGTCACACTTTAAAGCTGAAAAAGCTGAAGGAAACTCCTATACTATCATATTATGGAATTAAGAACATCTTCACGAGGTTGTTCAAAACAATAAGAAGACAAAAACAATGCATAATTACATTTAAGTTGGTTGAAACAGTTCTTGCTCTTCCTTGCACAGAGTTAACATGGAAATTTGAATGAATTAATAGATGAATGAAAGAAACTAACAGACATCAACTACCTCAAATACTTCTGGTATTAGGAGGAAAAGAAAAAATATACAGCCTTTTTAAAAGCCTGATAGATATAAAATGTCAAAGCAAAACTTGAGTGTACCATATTGTAATAAATTGTAGTACTGAATTCAATCACTTAGACAGGTTTATTTTACAAAGAGGAATTATTTATAAATCTTATTGTTTTGCCATCTGGTGACATCATGTAATGCTTATTTGTGTGATGGCATATTAAAGGAAAATATTTCCTCAGAATGATGTTTAGGCTTCATAACTGCATTGGAGAGAGATTATGAATGAATGTGTGTTATTTATTTGCAAATGGATTATCTTATATTTTATTACTTACCTGACAACCAAACAACATCAACAACAACAAAAAAACAATAGAAAAATGTGTGTTTACCTCCTTTTACTTTCCTGCCTTGTACAGCTTGATTGGAAAATGAATTATTTTATGCCTGGTTAGAGATCATTGCAGTACCTTCTCTCCATGGCTTCGCTGTAATTGTGGAATATTAAAGTAATCAGAAGTAGAACATGCTCATTTACATGAAGATGAAGTAAGGCTATTTTCAGTGATGGTTTCTGAGTTTCTCTGAACACAACTGGATAGAGCACCACAGCCCACGGCTCCTTTTTCTCAAAAGATGGTGTATTCTCTGAGTTCCAACTTGGTATCTGACAAATACGCAGTGGATGCATTTCTTGGTCACTGCAAATCCTGTCAAGAATAATTGGTTTTGCACTTCTTTTAGCCTTGAATATTGTAGAAGTAGTGGAAGTCTTTAATCACATGAAAAAAAAAGCACTAAAACATGAAAGCAGTATGTATAGTACTTCTCCAAGCACATTGCCCAAAGATATCTAGTTCCTTCTTCTTTAGATCACAATTTTAACAAAAACGGAAGGCAGTGCTAGGTTTATATGTCTGCATCTATTTTGTGTATGTGCATGCGTGTGTGTGCAGCAAATGTTAGTTGGAAAATGCTAATAAGCACTAATTTAATCTATTTCTTCAGTTGTTGAAATATGAATGATTTTCTCAGTTTTGCTCCAATGCTTCAATTAAATGTTGCTTCGTTTTGCTGTGAAAAATCATTCTAAAGTTTTGTGAGTGCTTTGCAATTATGGAATTTTTTTTTATACTTTAGAGAGGCCAGAGCCAACTACAATTGACAAACAGCTTTGCAAAGAAGAGAATTTTCTTCAAAGGATAAATAACCACATCAATTCAAATTGGTCCGAGACCTTATAATTCTGTGAGAAACTATCTTATGATAATAGATTAAATATGTGAAGTTCCTTGCAGGTTGTTCACTTTTATGCTTTACTAAGTGTTTAATGAAGTTTCTTTTACATTTTTGAAGTAAACATAATGACTGACAGAATCAGAATTGCTTGAGAAGGTGGAAAGAATTCTATGCTATTTCTCAATCTGCCACAATTTGTTCAAGGGTTTTCTTGTGAAAAGCAATTTTGATTAAAATAAAGAGGAAGAGAGCAAAGAAGAGGATGAAAAAGTAAGGAAGACAGGAAGGAAAGAAGGCTACATCTTATAATTCTCAGTTTGGAAATGAGCTAATGATCCTAGCTTGGCAAATCTCAGTGGAGACTCTTCAACCCAGAATGTAGATTGATCATAAAATAGTGGGTGAATAATTGATGGCTTATCTCTTCATGCATGGACCAATTTACAGATACTCTTTAATTATCAACCCAGTCTCTACATTTGATCTCCAATGTCAGAATCTAATAATAAACAGATGTTACATAAGTTGGTATAACCCTTGTTATATATAATTCATCAATGACAATTCATCAGTGCTTTTAAAATGCCATAAAAATAATGTTTTAACAGTTGTGAAATTTAAGTAAAATAATTTACATAAACTAGCTTGCAAAATATAGAGTGGGAATTCAGTAGATGATATCTATTACATCCACCCAGCATTTTGTGAGTTGAGAAAACTCACCAGTTCTGTAATGGGATAAAGACAAATTTCATGAAAATATTCCTTAATAAAAAATAATCAAAATTAGCTTAATAATAAAATATCAAATTGGGTTTTTTTTTGTTTTGTTTTGTTTTGTTTTGAGGGGGGGGAGCACGAGTGGGGCAGGGGTGGAGGGAGAGGGAGAGAGAATCTTAAGCAGGCTCCACACCCCGCATGGAGCCCAATGCAGGACTCAGTCTCACAAACCATGAGATCATGACCTGAGCCAAAATCAAGAATCAGACACTGAACCAACTGAGCCACCCAGGCGCTCCAATTTTGATGGATTTTAAAGGATTGAGACTGTGTGTGTGTGTGTGTGTGTGTGTGTGTGTGTGTGTGAATAAATGAGAGTTAATCCTCATAAAGCCACTATAAAGTTTGTTCTGTATTCTTTTATTTTCTTCCTTCTTTTTTTCTTTTCTTTTTCCTAATTTATTTATTTAAATTCAAGTTAGTTAACATGCAGTGTGGTCTTGGTTTCATGAGTAGAACACAGTGTTTCACCACTTACATAACACATCCAATGCTCACCCCAACAAGTACGCTCCTTAATGCTCATCACCCATTTAGCCCATCTCCCCACCCACCTCCCCTCCAGCAACTCTCAGTTTATTCTCTGTATTTAAGAGTCTCGTACAGTTTGCCTCCCTCTCTGTTTTTATGTTATTTTTCCTTCCTTTTCCCTATGTTCCTCTGTTTCCTAAATTCCATATATGAGTAAAATCATATGATATTTGTCTTTCTCTGACTGGCTTCTTTTGCTTAGCATAATACACTCTAGTTCCATCCACGCTGTTACAAATGGCAAGAATCATTCTTTTTGATTGCTGAGTATTATTCCATTGTGTATTTTTATTTTTTTAATGTTTATTTGTGAGAGAGAGAGAGTGTGAGCAGGGGAGGGAAAGAGAGAGAGGGAAGGACAGAATCAGAAGCAGCTCCAGGCTCTAAGCTGTCAGCACAGAGCTCATGCGGGGCCTGAACTCACAAAGTGCGAGATCATGACCTGAGCTGAAGTCGGACACTTAACTGACTGAGTTACCCAGGAGCCCCTTCCATTGTGTTTTTATACCACATCTTCTTTATCTATTCATCAGTCGATGGACATTTGGGCTCTTTCCATAATTTGGCTATTGTTGAGAGCACTGCTATAAACATTGAGGAGCATGTGCCTCTTTGAATCAAAATTTTGTATCCTTCAGAAAACTACCTGGAAGTACAACTGTTAGAGTAGTTCTATTTTTAATCTTTTGAGGAACCTCCATACTGTTTTCAAGCAGCTGCACCAGCTTCCATTCTCACCAACAGTACAATAGGGTCCCCTTTTCTCTGCATCCTCTCCAACATCTGTTGTTTCCTGAGATGTTAATTATAGCCATACTGACAGGTGTGAGGTGGTATCTCAATGTGATTTTGATTTGTATTTCGCTGATGATGAGTGATGTTGAGCATCTTTTCAGGTGGGGTCTGTTAGCCATCTGGAGGTCTTTTTTGGAAAAGTGTCTGTTAATGTCTTCTGTCCATTTCTTCACTGGATTATTTGATTTTTTTGTGTGTTGGGTTTGATAAGTTCTTTATAGATTTAGGTACTAACCCTTTATCTGATATGTCATTTGCAAATATCTTCTCCCTTTCCATTAGTTGCTTTTTAGTTTTATTGATTGTTTCCTTCACTGTGCAGAAGCGTTTTATCTTGATGAGGTCCATTTTTGCTTTTGTTTCTCTTGCCTCTGGAGATGTATCTACTACAAATAGTTCATTTTTGCTTTTGTTTCTCTTGCCTCTAGAGATGTATCTACTAAGATGTTGCTGTAGCCAAGGTCAAAGAGGTTCCTGCCTGTTTCCTCCTCTAGCATTTTGATGGTTTCCTGTGTCATATTTAGGTCTTTCATCCATTTTGAGTTTATTTTTGTGTCTGGTATAAGAAAGTTCAGGTTCATTCTTCTGCATGACACTATCCAGTTTTCCCAGCACCGTTTGCTGAAGAGACTGTCTTTTTTCCACTGGATACTCTTTCCTGCGTTGCTGAAGATTAGTTGGCCATACATTTGTGGGTTCATTTCTGGGTTCCCTATTCTGTTCCCTTGATGTAGGTATCTGTTTTTTTTTTTTAATTTTATTTTCTTTAATGTTTATTTACTTTGAGAAAGAGACAGACAGTGTGAGTTGAGGAGGGACAGAGAGAGAGGGAGACACAGAATCCGAAGCAGGCTCCAGGTTCTGAGCCATCAACACAGAGCCTGACACAGGGCTCAAACTCACGAGCTGTGAGATCACGACCTGAGCTGAAATTGGGACGCTCAACCAACTGAGCCACCCAGGCACCCCTATGTATCTGTTTTTATGCCAGTACCATACTGTCTTGATGATTACAGCTTTGAAATACAGTTTGAAGTCTGGAATTGTGATGCCTCTACGTTTGGTTTCTTTCAACATTACTTTCATGAAATGGTCCAACAGGTGTGACTACAAAAGGGGACACAGGAGAAGTGGCATAAACACAAAGGGTTATAACACTGACAAATCCTAGAATGACAGAGCCACCACCTGCCAAAAGGGGGAGCCCCAAGGGAGTGGGCTTTGGTACCTATGGATGGAGTACACAACCAAAAGGCATGAGGGATTTTTCATTGGTGCATTAGATCACCATCAGGTGGGGGCAAGGGAACTTGTGACAGGGGCCAGCCTTATCACACTGGTGCACCTAGTCACCTGGGTGGGATGCTCACAGTCTGTGGCGATGCTGAGGCAACGGAAAATATGTTTTATAATACAAGGTCATAAACTATTATTATCATTATTTTACAGAGGGCAAAGGCAAGTTACTAAAGAGGTGTTTTTTATCACACAGCTAGCCACCCATGGTAAAGCTAGGATGTGAACCCAAGTTGTCTGATTTTAGATTACTCACACATTTAACTACCTCCCTGGCATAGTCTCAAACCCAAATAATATATGTGTAGTAGAAGAAATTCCTTATAAACTTACTTCTTAAGAAAGTTAAATTCTGAGGGGACTACAATGTGACAACTTCATTGCTTAAGATGAGGGGAGAAGTGTCATGACTCTTTGTGAAGAAGGAAAGGTAAGAAAGAAGAAAGAAAGAAGGTGGGCAGGGGTTGTGTCACTAAAAAGGCCTTACGATTTTTTGATGCTTCAGGGTCCCCAAGTCTTCTATCAAAATATATGAGAGTCATAAGGGGCTTGAAGAAAGTGGGCTGTTGTAGAAATCACCAAAGGTTAAATAAAGACCCTTCAACACCTAGATTTCTGTTAATTAGACATTTTACTGCCTTCTCTCAACATCTTCTAAGAGCTAGGTCATGTTCAGGACACAGCAGGAGTCTTGAACAAGGATTAGAAACTCTGGGATCATCTCAAGCTCTGCCACTAACTAGCTAGGGGAACTTGAGCAAGTTACATGATCTGTATTTGTCTCAGATTTCTAGTCTTCTGGCCCTAAGTGTTTATAATCTCATAACTAGAGCTCTTTCTTAAACTTTTTCTACAGTGCAAAACATATCATAATGCCTTTTCAAAAAGAAATCTCCCATCACAGGATTAAGTAACAAGTTGTTCATGGACTAAACCACAAATGCAAAATGATATCCTATTCACACAAATACAAAGTTATATATTATCAATGCAGAGAAATATTTTGGAATTATTTTTCTGGTTTCTTATCTATTTTTGAGTTATTTACTGTAATTTGCATTTCTCTTTAGTTTAAAAATCCCCATAATTAGGGCACATTTGTTTAAATGAGCATATCCAACTACATAGTGGGTAGAAATCTTATTAACTCTAGTGATTGCTTTGCTCTCATAACCATTTCAATGGAAAAGGCATGTTGCTGCCAAATATTATCCAACATATTAAGTCTCTTTGGTTGCATAAAAAAGATAAAGTAACCCTGGAATATAACATATTCCAAAAATCTGGTGGTTCATGAAGTGAGAAATTATGGGCTTGGGTTTTTATAAAATTTGAAAGGTCAAGGGGGTAAGCAGATGGCTAGCTGTAGAATTTATTATACATTAAGCAATTGTTTTGATGTGCCAAGCAAAGTCCCGGTAGCTTATGAGATTGTAAAATCCAATGACCCTGCATTAGACTGAGGGTTCAGCTCATGACACACATGCAATTTTAGAGACCGCATCTTTCTTTGGTTTATTATCTGTCAGAAACTCACACAATTCAACACGATTAATACCCTCCACTGTAGTTTTTACTATTGCTCTTTTTTTAACCTCTTTTTTTCCCCATCTTGCTATTTTATGCTTCTTTTACAATATTACTAAGTTCAAGATAATGAAGTGCCAGCTCAGCAATGCTGAATGATTTTCCAGTAACTTTCCAGTACTCGTAAGAAATAAAATTTTATAAGAGATATAAAGAATTTAGATACTCAATCCCACATACTGTCCTCAATGTACATGAGTAATTTTATTATCATCAGTGGGAGCTTTTGAATATACAGACTACAGTAGTTTTTTTGTCTTTTTTTCATAATCGTATAAAATGCTTAAGACAAATTATCTTCAAAAAAATTCTAAAATAACAATCTGGGATGTTATAGCTGTAGACTACCAGGTCAAAACAAAACAAATAAAGACAAATAAATGTCTCACAGGACTAAGGAAACACTTCCTGGGGGATGTCATGAGTGCGATGCTATGAGAAGTTCACCAGTATGCTATGAAAGAGTATGCCGCGGAGTTTCATTTCGGGGGTTTCTAGGGGATAATGTCTAATAACTAAATATTGACCCAAAGCCAGATTATAACAATTTTCCCTCCCCTCTGAGTGTCAGGAACTATATAGCATTTCTGTTTTTTGGTTTCTTTTTAAATTTTTTTAACATTTATTTTTGAGGCAGAGAGAGACAGAGCATGAACGGGGGAGGGGCAGAGAGAGAGGGAGACACAAATTCTGAAACAGGCTCCAGGCTCTGAGCTGTCAGCCCAGAGCTCGAAGCGGGGCTCAAACTCACGGACCGCGAGATCATGACCTGAGCCGAAGTTGGAAGCTCAACCGACTGAGCAACCCAGGTGCCCCTGCATTTCTGTTTTTTAAGAATATTATGTGAATAATCACAATTCCATTAAACGTACTATTAAAAATTCAAATTACTTAGAATTCTGAAGTAGTAACTAGACTAAACCACTGTTCATCATTCTATGCATTTTATTAAAATTACTGACTTCAAAAGCATATAATTTTGTTTAGTGGTAGTTCCAACATTTGGATATAATTAAATGGGCAGTCTTTCATAAAACACGGATGCCTTTTTTTCAACGTTTTTTTTTTATTTATTTTTGGACAGAGAGAGACAGAGCATGAACGGGGGAGGGGCAGAGAGAGAGGGAGACACAGAATCGGAAACAGGCTCCAGGCTCGGAGCCATCAGCCCAGAGCCTGACGCGGGGCTCGAACTCACGGACCGCGAGATCGTGACCTGGCTGAAGTCGGACGCTTAACCGACTGCGCCACCCAGGCGCCCCTTACACGGATGCCTTTTAAAAAAAATGTTAAGTGACAACATTTCTGTTCTAGATGTGTTAGTGAAAACAACGTAGGGGCGCCTGGGTGGCGCAGTCGGTTAAGCGTCCGACTTCAGCCAGGTCACGATCTCGCGGTCCGTGAGTTCGAGCCCCGCGTCAGGCTCTGGGCTGATGGCTCCGAGCCTGGAGCCTGTTTCCGATTCTGTGTCTCCCTCTCTCTCTGCCCCTCCCCCGTTCATGCTCTGTCTCTCTCTGTCCCAAAAATAAAAATAAAAAACGTTGGAAAAAAAAAAAAAATTAAAAAAAAAAAAAAAAAAAAAAAAAGAAAACAACGTAAATGCCAGCACATCACACCTAAAAGAACATTTTCCAAGCTAAACCTTCGTTCAGTATCCTCATTGCAGACTTTTTTTGTTTTTGTTTTTGTTTTTGGCGTAGAGGACTGTGTTAATGAAATCTTTTACTCCTCCTTAGTTTCATGAGATGTTCATTAAAGACAGCTGATATTTGATCCAGTCAGCATGTTTATCTCTACGCCAAATTAAGATACCTTCAGGATTTTTTTATTGCAGATTGTAAAGGAAGCTACTATTGCTCAGTAGCAAGCTCTCTTGGTTAGTGAAGTTTCTTGTTTGAGGAGAGGTTTCAATACACGTTGAACTATTTATCAAGGCAGGAACGACTACCATGTGAACATTTTTAAAAATGTACTGCGAAAAAAAAATTCTGTTGAGTGGGGTGAAAGGGTCAGTGTGATCGAAATCAGAAAGTATTATATGACTCTAGAACACTGGAGTATGATCCTGACCGAAAAGGAAATTGTGCAAGACATTTTACCTCTCTAGGACTGAGCCGAATCCTCTATGAAAAAAAAAAAAGAGTTGAGATTATATATCATCTCTAACATGATGCTGCAGTAGCATGGCTCCAGTGGGAAGTACTTTTGCTTGGAGACAAATCTAACTCAGTTTTTCATCTGTTTCATCCATATCATATCCTCCATAAAGCACTGCTACCAAAATTAAATAAGATACATTTATCAAATATCTAGTTGAGTGCATGATACACAGAGGATGTCATTTAAAACCGTCTATTCCTTCAACTTGCCCTTTTTCTCCACTGTCTCTCCCTTCCTAAGTTTGAGTGATTTACCTCAAGATATTTTATACTTAGGTTTACAAAATTTCTTGCAGTTAGAGAATTATTACAGTACAAACATTCAGTTGTAGAGCACACACATGGCTTCAAATCAATTCAATACAAATAACCTAAAATGTAAGCTATCTTTACAAACTTTTAAGAGGATACACATGATCTCAAAGTAAACTATAGAAAATATCGCCCAGAGATAGGCA
Organism: Neofelis nebulosa; assembly: GCF_028018385.1. NCBI lineage: Eukaryota > Metazoa > Chordata > Mammalia > Carnivora > Felidae > Neofelis > Neofelis nebulosa. The sequence goes on along the minus strand of NC_080783.1, from coordinate 40,870,719 downwards.
CAGCCTTAACTCAAAAAAAAAAAAAAAGATGGTTTTACATCAAACAGTATTCTGAGATTCGGCAGAAATCTTTAATTTTTTGATAATCTTTAAAAATGCGTGCCTCTTGTAAGTGACAGTAGTACTACTTTAATAAATCAGGCCGCTGTTTGATAAATCCATGTAAAAAGCCAAAATTCAAACACATTGCATTTTAAGTATCTGTAAGATTCATTATATCTAAAAAACATGAAAGATTGCAAAAGTATATAAAGTTCAAAGTCTTAATCACTGGACATAAAATCCTTACATATTTTAGGACACTGCCTAGATCAAGCGCCTTTTGAATATGTAAGGAAAAAAGTGTATGTATCTTAGCAAAAGAATTTCAAAACCCAGTTTAATGATCAAGTTTGGTAGGATTGGCAGATTTTACAAGTAGAAAATAACCAGGTAACGTGTATATTCCAAATTTTAGAAGTTTGGTTACATGAGTCTCTTCTCTGTGCTATGAAATCATTGACAACAAACTCTAAAATAGGATTTTACTCGAAACACCTATATCACGTACACAAATCTGGTAAGTACTCTAGTCAACATCCTTGGTCTATATTAACTTCATGCATGTTGAAAAAGTCAGCCCCATAATTACTTGGGAAGGTAAAATGGTTTCATTGACTAAAAGTGAGAAAAATTGCTCTTGATGTCTGCAGATCCAGATTTCACACAGGCCCAAAACACCTGGTCTTCAGTAATCTCAGGTTATTAAGATAGTAACTTTTGGGGGGGAATAAACATTTACAACAGAGGAAAATTTCGAATTCAGTGTAGAGTCTAGTTTCAAAAAAGAAACTAATAGCATAATATTAATATTTTGTTTAAGAAGCAATTAGTGGCTTTATATGTTTACAGTGAATTTTGTCTACTGGAGTGATGGCCTTATAACTTCAGTTTAAAGAGCACAATTTAGTGATTTTTATTTTTAATATCAAGTTATTTGTATGGTATCATATCATTTAAGAGAATTTTAATTCGCTCATATTTTTATACTTAAATTGTTAAACATTCAGGGCTATTTAAAGTCAGACAACTGAAGTACTTATGAAGGGACTCAAATATGTTAAAATTTAAAATCCAGTGAAAATATTTCAAGATGTTTAATTAAGTTTGTAAATGGGGTCAGGCATTCCTCAAAGACAACAAAGTGATCCTTAATATAAAATGTGTAAACAAAATAATAAAATCTGTATGCTGAACATAAAGGCTTAACGTATTTTTGTTTAATAATTTAAATTTTAATATTAAAAAACTAAATTTCTGAATAATAACTTTAAATTTGGGGGTGTGTGCTAAATCTTAAATAATAATTGAATACAAAACATACTACATTGTACTGCTGACTACAGTACAATGTTGTTAGCAGATCTCTAGAAGCTATTTGTCTCACTTAACTAAACATTAAACCTGCTGATTAGTAGCTCCCCATTTCTTTCTCCTCCTAACCCCTGCTGACCACCAATCCAGTCTTTGATTCTATGAATCTGACTACAGTCATACCTTGGAGATGTTGTGGGTTTGGTTCCTTCCAGACCACCACAATCAAGTAAGTACTACAATAAAATGAATCGAGTAATTTTTTTTTTTTTTTGGTTTTTGAATACATGACTGTAGTCTATTAAGTGTGTAACATTCTATCTAAAAAACAATGTGCACACCTTAATTGAAAATATTTTATCCCTTAGAAATGCTAACTATCATCTGAGCTTTCAATAAGTCATACTCTTGTTGCAGGTGTTTTGCCTTGATGTTGAAGGCTGACGACTGATTTGAGTGGTGGTTGCTGAAGATTGGACAATTTCTTAAAATAAAAAGATGAAGTTTGCCACATTGACTCTTACTTGCATTAACAATTTTTCTGTAACATGCAATGGTGGTTGATAGCACTTTACTCACAGTAGACCTTTCAGAATTGGAGTCAATCCTCTCAAAACCTGCTGTTGTGTTATCAACTAAGTTTATGCAATGTTTTAAATCCTTTGTCCTCTTTTCAACAATCCCCTCACCAGGATGTAGGTTCCATCTCAAGAAAGTGCTTTATTTGTCTATAAGAAGCAACTCATCATCTCTTCAAGTTTTATCATGAGACTGCAGCAACTCTGTCACATCTTCAAGCGCCACTACTATTTTTAAGTGTATTTTGTTTATTTTGAAAGAGAGAGAGAGAGAGAGAGAGAGAGAGAGAGAGAGAATCCCAAGCAGACTCTACACTGTCAGCATGAAGCTCCACATGGGGCACAAACTCATGAACCATGAGATCATGACCTAAGCCGAAATCAAGAGTCAGCACTTAACCAACTGAGCCACCAGGCACCCCCAGGCTCCACTCCTAATTCTCTTTGTCTTGCTCTTTCCATCCCATCTGCAGTTACTTCCTCCAGTGAAATCTTGAATCCCTCAAGGTCATCCATGTGGGTTGGAATCAACTTCTTCCAAATGTCTGTGAATATTGATATTTTGAATTCTCCCATGAATCATGAATGTGTTACTGGTATCTCAAATGGTGAATCCTTTCAGAAGGTTTTCAAATTGCTTTACCCAGAGTTACCTAAGAATCACTATCTATAACAGCTTACAGACTTACAAAATGTATTTCTTAAATAAAAAGACTTTAAAGTAAAAATGTCTCCTTGATCCAGGGATGCAGAATAGATATTATGTTAGCAGGCATTAAAACAACATTAATCTCATTATACTTGAGTGACCAAGTGCATTGTCAATGAGTAGTAATATTTTGCAAGAAATCTTTTTTGTTTTCTTTTTATTCCTGAGCAACAGGTCTCAACAGTCGATTTAAAAGATACAGTAAACCATGCTATAAACAGATATGCTATCATCCAGGCTTTGTTGTTCCATGTGCAGAACACAGGCAGAGTAGATTTAACATAATTCTTAAGGATTCTAAGATTTTCGGAATGGTAAATGAGCTTTAGCTTCAACTTAAGGTCAGCAGCCGCATTAGTCCCTAGAGAGTCAGCCTCTCCTTTGCAGTTTTGAAGCCAGGTGTTGATTTCTCCCCTCTGGCAATGAAAATCCTAGATGGTACCTTCTTCAAATAGAAGGCTGTTTCATCTACATTACAAATCTATTTTTAGGGTAGCCACCTTAGTTACTTGTCTTGCTAGATCTGGATAATTTGCTACTACTTCCACATCAGCGCTTGCTCCTTCACCCTGTACTTTTATATTATGGAGATGGCTTCTGTCCTAAAACATCATGAACTAAACTCTGGTAGCTTCCAAGTTTTTCTTCTGCAACTTCCTCACCTCTCTCAGCCTTCACACAATTGAAGAAAGTTAGGACCTTGCTCCAGATTAGGCTTTTGGCTTAAGGGAATGTTGTGGCTGGTTTGATCTTCTATCCAGACCACTGAAACTTTCTTCAAATCAGCAATAAGGCTGTTTCACTTTCTTATTCATGTGTTCACTGGAGTAGCACTTTTAATTTCCTTCAACAACTTTTCCTTTGCCTTCACAACTTGGCTGTTGGCCACAAGATCACTAGCTTTCTGCTTACCTCAGCTTTCAACATGCCCTCCTCACTAAGCTTAATCATTCTAGCTTTTGCTTTAAAGCGAGAGACATGACACTCTTCATTTCACTTGAATATTCGGAGGCCATTGTAGGTTACTAATTGGCCTAATTCCAAAATCATTGTGTCTCAGGGTATCGGAAGGTCCAAGGAGAGGGACAGAGATGGAGAAACAGCCATAGGTGAACCAGTCAGAACACACACAACATTTAATGACTGATTCTGCCATCTTCTTTGGGCATGGTCTGTGGTGCTCCAGAACAAATGCAATAGTTAACATCAAAGATCACTGATCACAGATCACCATAACAAATACGGCTGATCCTTGAACAATGAGGGGGTTAGGAGTACTGACCCCTTGCACAGTCAAAAATCTGCATATAAATTTTGACTCCTCCAAAACTTAATTACCAATAGCTTCTACTGACTAGAAGCCTTACCAGTAACATAACTACTAGATATTTACTGAATATCTAGATCATTTCAAAATAAAAAATGAAAGATTAATTACTTAACATAGGTTCTACTTTAAGCACCCTTATTACAGGGAAACTAAAAATAAATTTATCTGTTAGTAAACATTTTTTACCACTATATTACATGTTCTGTCTTTTATTAGAAGACCGTATTATGAAGAAGCACGTTTCAAGAAATTATAAAAGATATTCATAAATTTGCCAATCTAAAGAATGTTGGTTTAACAGTTCAAAACTACTAACTTCGTTTTCATTACAAATTAAGGTCTGTAAAGCTAAGACTTTTAATTGTTAGAATTTATAAAACTCAACAGCCCCAAAAAACAAAAAATCCAATTAAAAATGAGCAAAAAAAGGGGGGGAAGAAGATATGAATAGGCATTCTCCCAGAGAAGACAGACAGATGGCCAAAGGGAACATGAAAAGATGCTCAAACTTACTCATTATCAGGGAAATGCAAATCAAAACTACAATGAGATATCACCTCACATCTGTCAGAATAGCTAAAACCAACAACATAAGAAATAACAGGTGTTGGGGAGGATGTGGAAAAAAAGGCACACTCGTGCACCCGTTGGCAACACTGCAAACTGGTGCAGCCACTGTGGAAAACAGTAGAGGTTCCTCAAACTAGAGTGTATTATGCTAAGTGAAATTAGTCAGATAAAGATAAATATCATATGATTTCACTCATATGTGGAATTTAAGAAAAAAACAGATGAACATAGGGGAAGTGAAGGAAAAATAACATAAAAACAGAGAGGGAGGCACCATAAGTGACTCTTAAATACAGAGAACAAACTCAGGGTTGCTGGAGGGGTGTTGGGTGGGGGGATGGGCTAAATGGGTGATGGGCATTAAGAAGGACACTTGCTGGGATGAGCACTGGGTGTTGTATGTAAGTGATGAATCACTAAATTCTACTCTTGAAATCATTATTACACTATAAGTTAACTAACTTGGATTAAAAAAAATTTTTTTAAGTTAAAAATAGAAAACTACCCTATGGTCCAGCAGTTACACTACTGGGTATTTACCCAAAGAATACAAAAACACCAATTCAAAGGGATATATGCACCTCTATGTTTATAGCAGCATTATTTTCAAGAACCAAGATACAGAAGCAGCCCAAGTGTCCACTGATAGATGAATGGATAAAGATGTGGTATGTGTGTGTGTGTGTGTGTATATATATATATATATATATATATATATACACATATATGTATATGTGCATATGTATATATGCACTGTATATATGTATATGTGCATATGTGTATATGTATATATGTATATGTATATATGTATGTGTATATATATACACACACATAGACACACACACACACAATGGAATATTATTCAACCTTGAAAAAGAATGAAATACTGTCATTTGCAATGACCTGACTGGAGCTAGAAAGTATAACGCTAAGCAAAATAAATCAGTCAGTGAAAAGCAATTACTGTATGATTTCACTCATATGTGGAATTTAAGAAAAAAAAAAAAAACAAGCAAAGGAAAAGAGAGAGAGAGAGAGAGAGAGAACCCAAGAAATAGAATCCAATTATAGGGAACAAACTAATGGTTACCACACGGGAGGTGGGTGGGGGGATGGGTGAAATAGATGATGGGAATTAAGGATTGCACTTGTTGTGATGAGCACTGGGTGATGTATGGAACTGTTTAAAGGGAAAAAAAAGGAATTCTAATTGTTACATGTGATTAAAACTACTATAAATAGTAAGGATATCATCTAAGGTTGACTTAATGGCGTCACTAAAGCCCCTTGGAAATATTAGCCTTGTACCTTGTTTACAGGGTTATCAGAAGCCTTAGCAGAACTAAAACTGCCCTTTTTCTTGAAGCCCTGTAAACTGAATATGAACAACTTGATATAAACTTTAGAGAAATTACCATAATAGCTCATGTATGGATAATCTTCAAGTCAGTTACTATGTGGCCACTCAAAAAATCACCAGAGATACTCAGACTACAAACCAAGAATATCCATTAGATTGTAACTCCCTGTCTATTTTCACTCCACCTGAAGATGATTCGAGCCAGACATCTAAAAATATCAACTGGCTGCCTTCAGAACTCAGAAACAGGGTTTACAATTTGTTCCAATCATAAACCATTGCTTTTTCTTTGTTTCCACAGAAAGGCCTTATTAAATGCTTGATTGCAAGCATAATATAGGCCTGTATTTGGGAGCCTACATCATTGCCTCCTAAAATGTGTTTAATGGAACCCACCTATTCTAAGGACTAAGAGACTGGTTCAATGAAATGAAACAATGTACCAACTCAATATCTGGACTATAAAATTTCTTGGAGAAGTTTCAAAGGTGGGCCTCTAAGGGAGCAAATGTTGCCATCCCAAAAGGTGTCTAATTGGCTTGTGGATTTTTTTAGGCTGATTATTTTTAAGAAACAGAATTTTTCTTTTGGTTTCACCCCTAACTGCCTAAAATAATTTAGATAGAAGACCTTTTCCAGGAAGGAAGCTATCACCATAAATAACTATAGTATAATATGAACTAGGCATGGCAGAAAGGGAGAAACCTAACAATGCCTGTTTAAGTTCTTTCTTCCTATGAATTGCCTTCCTTCCTTTAAAAAAAAAATTATTTATTTTTGAGGGGTGGGGTGCAGAGAGAGAGGGAGACGCAAAATCCAAATCAGGCTCCAGGCTTCAAGCTGTCAACACAGAGCCCGATGCAGGGCTCAGACTCACAAACTGTTTTATCATGACCTGAGCCAAAGTCAGACATTTAACCCACCTAGCCACCCAAGCACATCCTCCTTCCTTCCCTTTGAGGCTTTAGACACCTACCACATTTTCATTAGTCAAGAATGACATATATAACTCCATTTTGCCAAACTGTTTTGGGGATCTCTCCTGTTTATGTAGATTCCCTGTATGTATGTAATTAAATTTTATTTTCTCTTGTTAATTGGTCTCATATAAAATTAATTCTTAGACTAGCCAGGAGAACCTTAAAAGGTAAAGTAAAACCTTTCTTCCCCAACAATACTCTTTTCAATTAGTTCCTAAAAACAGGGGCATTGAGAGGATGTAATAAAAAATTACTAAAGTCAGATGCTGATAAAGAATGAATTTTGCATAAGATAAAATAAGTTTTCCCTCTGTTGTAGGAAAGAAGCAGATGAAAGCCAACGTTTTTCACTATTCTTTCTTAATTCTTTCACTGGCATAAGAGAAAATTGGTGCACTATTCATTTCGTCACCAACTGGGGTGTATATTTTGACCCTATAATTACAAAATGTTCAACCAAATGAGTTTATATATATCATTAGTCTGGGGTCTGTGTATGTGTGTGTATTTAATTTTAATTTGATAAAATTAATAATTATTAATTTTCCCAATGTTCTGAGAGATTAGAATCAGTCATATAGTAGGTACTTAGTTAATAATTATGAATATAATTAAAGATAAGAGAATAATGATTTAAAAAAATATAATCAGTGTGTTGGATATAATGATATAACATGTATATTTGTATGAAGATTACTTAAACATGTATCTTCCCAGAAGGAAACACAGATTAATTAAATGTAAACATACATTTCAGACTTGAATTTGTGCTAAAAATATGCTTGAGAATATGTGTGGGAAGGAAAATGTGGGTAAAATTTTGTATTGCTTTGTTTGCTTTGTTCTACTTGGTCATTTTTTTATATCTCGCAGGTATAATTTTCCTTTAAATTATAATTTACACTATTAAATTCATATACATGAATTTATTTTATTAACAATTATTATATAAAAATACTGCAGTTCAAGACTGCTCTAGACCACATGGCTATGAATTTTACTTTTTACAACATGTTCTTTTAAAACCTGCTAAAAAATAATGACCTTTTGTTTCTCCTCCATATTACCTTTCAGGGTGTGTTTACCATTAATCTGTACCCAATTAACACTTCATACTAATTCCTCAGGCATTCATGAGCAGGGAATTATAAGGACTAATTCCCCTGAAAGTCAGAGAGAAACAGTGAGTCATTGGGAATTAAAAGAACTATTATTTGATTTTTCTTTAAATGTTAAATAGGTTTTAAAGAAGCATTTATCAACAGGTAGTATGAGAAGCAAACCCTTTAATATGGATAATGAAGAACAAACACTGGCAACTAAAACTTGCTGCACATAGAACTGCCTTGAGCAACCATATAATTCATCATCTAAACTTTATCCTTTTGAAAGGGTGCTATTAATTACAATGAGCCCATATGTGTGACCTGTGTCTGTGACAGGCAGATAGGATGTGTGATCATCTCAGTACTGCCTACTGAGAAGTTTTCAATGTATATCAATACAAAGGTAACAGCTTGGCTATTATGGCAATTTCTCAAAGGCAACAAGTAACATGGTGTCAGCCATCTCTACACTCAGACGGCTCCTTAAAATTTTAAATAATAATTCAAATTTTAAATAATAATTAAAAATAGATGCTTTGAAAATCACTGGACAATTGGTATGGTAACATCTTGTTACTTTTTAAATGGACATTTACTTTATATTTAAAGCCAGAAAGAAAGAAGTCTGAGAAATAAAATGAGCTATTAATAATTTCCTTCAGAGTAAGAAATATTCTGAATGTGTTCTGACAAAAAGGAAACAGAATACAATTCATTAAAATATTATCTACATTATAGAAGTTATTTCATGTTTCTTAATCCTATTAAAATAGCTTTAAAGAAAAAAAAACGTAAAATAAAATAGCTTGAAAGAATAAAATATAGGAGATAAACCTTAATCATAATTTTAGCATGTGACACAAAATAACATTTTTGTCAATGGAATTCTGCTGGAAATATCACTTTCTTTAAAAAAAAAAGTTTTACAATTTAAATATATTCTAAATAGCTTTAAATGGTTATTATATCTAACCTACTTGTTTCATATTATTGCTCTCTAAAGAAGCAAAATATTAGACCTATTATATGGCTCTGCATCATGTATTTACCTTTAAATTAAATAATATTGAAAATTAGTGGGGATTTTGGCATGAAGTTCATGTCACACTCAAAATAACTGATGATAGTTTAATGAAGGGACTATTTTCCAAGGTGTGGCCAAGGGCCAAAAAGAGCAAGGAAATTTACCACTCCTATAACTGAGCTGACAAGAGGAAGAATTGATGGCTGGCACCCAGAGGTAATATTTTTACCAGTACGAAGTGTTCTTCCTACAATCTCTCACTGACCAGGACCATAAGACTGCAGAGTACTATGAGGGTCCTTAGTGAATTACCCTGCATTCTTGATATGACTTATACATAGAATCTGAGGAAAACAAACTTAGAGAAACAAAGAATAGAATGATGGTTGCCAGGGGCTGGGGAGTGGAAGGAAATGGAGAAATACTGGTGAAAGGTTACAAACTTTGGTTATAAGAAAAATAAGTTCTGGGGATCTAGTGTACAGTATGGTGATTATAATTAACAATACTGTATCATGTTCTTGAAAGTTGCTAAGGAGATCTTATATGCTATTATCACACACGCACACGTGCGCGCACACACACACACACACACACACACACACACACACACGATAATTATGTGAGGTGATGGAGGTAACTAACCATATTGTGGCAATCATTTTGCAATATACAAATATACCAAACTGTCACAATGTCCACTTTAAACTAACACAATGTTAAATGTCAATTACATCTCAATAAAGCTAGGGGGAGGGGCTCCTTGTAGGTATTCTGTAGCAACAATTGGGATTTACTACATTGGCCAATAATGTACCCTCATTCTTCCAGAGGATCACAAAGTGATGAAGCAGAGTCACATTTCACATTTAATGTTCCACTTTTGCTATCTTGACATCTTAATAATCTTAGCTTTGAACATGTATTTTGTATGAGAAATCTGTTGGGACATTTGAATACGCATATGAGCAGAGGAGATATGTGTACTATGCATTTTCACCACTGTTTCTTATCTCTTAGTCTGCATATAGTATTTTCAATACCGCATAAGCACAGAATTCTGTTAGATCATTATGTGAGGGAGTCCAATGAGATGCAAAGCAAGTCCAAGGACAACATGCTGTCTCTACAGCTTGCCATGCTCTGCACTGAAACAGAACTTGCTTCAAATGTAGAAAGAAGGCAATGGAGTTATACAAAACTAAAAGACGAAGGAACCCTATCATATCTTTTCTCACTCATGTTACTTCTATGTATTCACTATACATTTATTTTGGAAATGGTGACAGAGTGGAAAAAAAAAAAAAGCAACCACAGGTCCTTTGCCTTTCAGTTTTTCCTTACTCATTAGGTAAGCCAAAAGTAGAGTGTTGACAGAATGTGCACATATCAAAAAGTAAAAGAAAAACAATTAAATTAGTTTTATGCAGCATTTCCACTCTTCTGGTCAGACCAAAATACATACTCAGGTACAGCTATGAAAAACAAAGTGTGTACTTTTTATGATTCTGAATATGAGTTTAATATTTTTATATTTGCATTTAAAATTGTCATTATACAATATAAAATGAACATTAAAATCCATTTGCTAATAATTTATTTTAGTTTTAAACCTACGATGATATTAAATAACAAATAAAAACCTATCACAAGTTGACCGAGACTGTGAAAGAAAAAATGCTTTATATTTTAGTACTACTAAAGGTCCTTCTTCCTACTTTTGAATATTTTCATTTTGCTTTGGGGTCCACAAATAGCAATTCCCTTTTTCCTATTGCAATAGGAAAAACAATTCTATTGCAATCTTGCCCTTGAACATCTCCAGCCTACTGAAGAGTTTTGCAAGCTCTGATGCTCTCCCTTCATAACATATTTTTAATTAACTTTGTGAAGGATAGGGTTGAGAATTATATGATTATATTGTGCATAAACATAAGTTCCAGCATTCTTAACACCCTAGCCAAGGTTGGCTAGGGTGTGAATACCCAACGGTCTTAACACCCAACCCTAACCTTGGATTCCTTCAAGAACATTTCAAAGAAACCCAGGTTTTGCAGCCTCGTTGACTATATGTAACTTTAAGAGAAGGCTTCAATTAGCTAACACAACTGACTAATTACACAACTCAATTATGATGAAACCAACACATTGAAACCAGAGTTCTGGATGTGGGACATCCATTAATAAATTCAATCTAATCAAGCTTTACATTTCATTCTCTTTTGGACTACAACATTTCCACATACTTATATGCTTCCCACTCTTGCTGATACAAATTAGCCATTCTTTCCTGTGTCAGCGGACTCCTCCCTGTGCAGAATTATACTAGGGTTTCTGTTTTGAGATCAATCTCTCCTATTGGCTCTAGAGGAATAGGAGGTGGGGTGTGGGGAGTAGTGACCTGAGAATAAAGGCATCTCTGTGTAAGTCAAATTATAGTCATTAAAGTCTTTTACACAGAGGAAGGTTGAGTCTTTCATTAGGAAGGGAAGCTGAATTTGGTCAGACAGCTTCAGGAGGATTTATAAGTTCACATTTCTACCTTTGTTTTTGTTTGCCCAAACATCTCTATGTATCAGGGTTCCTCTCCTTTCCCACATCTTCCCTTAACTTAGTATATCAAGCAGGAATACAGACTTTTTAATATGATGCTCCTCATTGAGACTCTGATCTTGATTCTTAAACATCTTCCCTGCAATTCTGGAAGACAAGAAATTCTATCAAGCCTGGCATAGAGGTTTTCTGACTTTATACCAGTTGTGTTTTTAAGGGCACTTGGCATTTTACTTGTGTATACTCTCAAGGGTCTTTGAAACTAGCCACCCAAATCACAACCTTTGTAATCACTGACCTGATGTCACTCTTGCTGTAGATTAATAGTGCCCCATTACGTCCCTTTAAAAGTAAGTTACTTACATACTCAAAAATATGTTAACAAATGAGTATCAAAATTTCATTGTGAAGGTCTGGCCACTCCAAATACCAGTGAAATTTCCAGAATGATAAAAATAGCACACTCTGTATAAATTGCACACATACTATATAAATTAAAAGCTGATAAAGAAAAAAATAGAATAAAAATAACAGACTATTTCAAAAGAAGATACGAAAGGATAAGTAAATTTACAGGAACAGATGTGACAATAAAAATAATTATCAAGGTAGTAGAATTCAATCCAATATATCATTAATTATATAAAAGTAAACGGATAAAACACTCCCAACTAAAAGTCAAAATTGTAAAAGTTATTAATAACAAAAAACAAGATGTTTCAAATGAGCCATCATAATTTATTTTTATCTCTTTTTAATTTTTTAATGTTTATTTATTTTTTGAGAGAGAGAGAGAGAGAGAGAGAGAGAGTGGGAGAAGGGGAGACACAGACTCTGAAGCAGACTCCAGGTTCCAAGTTGTCAGCACAGAACCTGATGCAGGGCTCAAACCCACGAACAGTGAGATCATGGCCTGAGCCAAAGTGGGATGCTTAACTGACTAAGCCACCTAGGCACCCCTTTTTTTCTTTCAAAATCTATATTCTTTTCTAAAATTATGTTCACTAAAAATTTAACCTTGCCAAACTAAAAACCTATTAAAATATTGAGTTCTATGAATTCATAAGTATAGATAATTGCTATGAAATATTTAAAGCATTTTTAAATGTGCCTGGGTGGCTTAGTCAATTAAGAAGCAAACTTGATTTCCACTTAGGTCATGATCTCACGGTTGCTGGGATGCAGCCCAGAGTCAGGCTCTGCACTGATAGCAAGAAGTCTACTTGGGATTCTCTCTCCCTCTCTCTGTCCCTCCCCCACTCACACACTCTCATTGTGCACGCTCACGCATGTTTTATCTAAAGAAATAAAGGGGTGCCTGGGTGGGCTCAGTTGGTTAAGCATCTGACTCTTGGTTTTGTCTCAGGTCATAATCTCACAGTTTTGTGAGTTTGAGCCCCATGTTGGGCTGTGCACTGGCAGCCAAGAACCTCCTTGGGTTTCTGTCTCTCTCTCTCTCTTTTGGTGTCTCTCCCCTACTTGTGCTGTCTCTGTCTCTCTCAAAATAAATAAGTAAACTTTAAAAATAAGTAAGTACATAAATAAACTTAAAAAATAAAATATTTTACATTATCATGCTTTAATACACAAATACTTTTTGAATGCTTTATTTATCTGTTTTTAACTCTGTAAAGTATATACAGATAGATTATTTACTACAGTTACCATTTGGCAGAAACAGAAAAAACCTTAATCAAGCTTTACAAATAATTCAGTTGGTATTATTCTAATTTTAATTTTTCAAAGAATGTTGAATGATAAAAGCAATCTGAAGTATAATAAGATTTTTAATAATGGTAGTTACTATATCTTTTTAAAAGAGCTTTATATAGCTTTATAGAAAATGAATAAAATCATATTTTATAGTAGAAGCCAAATGGATAGAAATGGTGTAATTAAACAAATGGCTATGAATTAAGTAATTTTAAAAGAGAAAATCATATGCAAACCGTTTGGAAAGTCACTGCTAAATCACTTCATTTGAGAACACATTGTTGACAGCTTAAGAATGTTAGAGATTTGATATTAGAAGGCTTCTTGATCACAAGAGCAAAAAATATAAATTATAGAAAAAACTTTTTAAATACATTATAATATCTATATTCAACAACATGTATTTTCCAATGGAACACACAGAAAGCAGCTAGATATTCCTTAAATAGTAAGTAATTTGTTTTTAATTTTTATCAGTGATCTTTGATCACAAAATGTCCATGAGGAAACAAAACTGTTCTCTGATGAAAATGTAAGCAAAAGGTAGAAGACTATAAACTTTGGTGAACATGAGACACAAGAACAAGAACTTTAGTTTCTTTTCTAAACTACCTCGTATATGAGAACTGATTTCTCATCATCACCTAAAGTAACGCAGGAAAAAAATATTTAGATCTAAGTGAGATATTAAAACTATATAATAATTAGATTTCAATGAATGTAATCCCTATGTTGATGCTTATATTTACCTTAGGACAAGATCACTCAGGCTGTCTTCTCTGTGTATTTGATAGCTCTCTTTCATCGAGGTAAGCCAAATTTCTTCTACTATGTGCTAAGACTGGAAGAGAATTGTATTATGAACTTAACAATAGTAGGACACAATGAAAGGCAAGATTAGCTCAGAGACTGATATGTTAGGTTAAGTACCTCCTACTTCCCTATGTCACTAAATATTCTGCAGCTTTAATTTTTAACCTGGACTTTAGCATAGAAGGGGTGGGAATCACATTGAATTCGTCCTCCACTGAACACTTCCCTCACACTTTCCAATCCCCTGGTTTGTGTAATTTGTCACTTGATTGCTGAATCTCTTACAATCTTTAAGCACCTTTAAATGAAAAGACTGTCCACACCTTTTGCCTACCATCTTCCTTTCCTGCTAACTTCTCAGTGTACATGTACTAAGCACACATGTATTTGCCACAAGGACTGTTCTAGTCGTTGTGCCAAATATTTTGCTTTGATCATCTTATTAAATCCTTATGGCACTTACATGAATTAGGTATGATTAACATCCCCGTTTTATAGAGAAGGAACACGAGACCTTGAAGCAATTTAAGAAATTTACCAGAGGACACAGGAAGAGCTTACTTAATACTAAAGTTCAAAAAAGATGGATAGAGTTCATTTTCTGATTAAGCTTTTTTTTTGTTCTCTGAGGAAAAAAATTATGATTTCACAACTTCTTTGTACATCTGTTCGTTTATCTGTTCAAAATTCTATTCCATGCTTTCATTGGTGTTGATGAGAAGAAACAAGGGATAAGATCTGTCAGTAAAAACCCAGTGGGGTTTTCAGTTTAAGCCTGCCTGACATTCAAAAGGAGCAAAGGTTACCAATTGCCTCTCCTATCATAATTCACACTGAGATACTTACTACTAGCCTCACCCAAGACTGAACTCTAGGGAGTTTACAGTTCATAGGAAAATATTCTCTCCTAATGATTCATGTCTCGAATTGAGTAGAAAAGTAATAATGAGGGAATTAACGCAAACCACCTTGTCCAGTTTTAGAAAGAAGATTCACAAGGAAATAACATAAAAAATTGCTTTCTCAATAATCTGAACAGATTTTGCTTTAAAAACAGTTATTAAAAACCTAACATACTGGAGCCAATAAATTTTATGAAGATTATTTGTTGTGGACTTCTGAAGAATCAGTAGCTTTTGTTTGTAAAACTGCTGAAAAGAGGTCTGGGAATTTATATTTAATAAAAAGCAAATTATTGTGGAGAACCAGTAGTTTTAGTATAAAAAAGAAGATAAGGGTGCCTGGGTGGCTCAGTCGGTTAAGTGTCCAATTCCTGATTTCAGCTCAGGTCATGTCCTCATGGTTCTTAAGTTTCAGCCCTGCACTGGGCTCTGAACCGACAGTACAGAGCCTGCTTGAGAGTCTCTCTTTCTCTCTCTGCTCCTGCCCCACCAAAATAAATGAATAACCATTAAGAAAGAAAGAAAGAAAGAAAGAAAGAAAGAAAGAAAGAAAGAAAGAAAGAAAGAAGATAAAAATTATGCAAAAACATTGTTGTAATTTTGAAGATGAAATGTCAGGGTCAGATCAAAATGTAAATTTATATATTTATATTTATATACATTTTCTGGTTCAGTCTCTTAAGGGACTCTAGAAGCCATAATGCTTTAGTAGCAATGTATATGTTTACTTTCCAGATTTAAGCCTATAATTTTCATTTGATCTTAAATCCTCCTACTTGGAGGAATACCTGATTCTAGGTCTGGTGGAGGGAAGTTATATAATATGATTCTGAACCATCCCGTTGTACAAGAAAATAAAGAAATAAATGGGAATTGTATGAAAAGACCAGAGAAGCCAGATTAAAGCTGGGTCCACAGAAAAGAGTGAGTTAAGTTGAACAGCACATAGAAGAAAGACAGTTATTGAACAGAAACACTTTTCATACGTAAAATTCCATTAGTCCATAAAATATTCAAAATAGTAAACACATAAAAAGCCTATTTGCCATAATTTTTAGTAACTATAACATGAACTACCTACTTTCAAAAATTATAGTTAAAAGGAAAGAATTGAGCATTAACCCTATTTCACAGTAGAAAATGTACAGTCCTACTTAATCAGAGAATTTTTTTTTTTAATTTTTTTTTTCAACGTTTTTTATTTATTTTTGGGACAGAGAGAGACAGAGCATGAACAGGGGAGGGGCAGAGAGAGGGAGACACAGAATCGGAAACAGGCTCCAGGCTCCGAGCTATCAGCCCAGAGCCCGACGCGGGGCTCGAACTCACGGACCGCGAGATCGTGACCTGGCTGAAGTCGGACGCCTAACCGACTGCGCCACCCAGGCGCCCCTCAGAGAATTTTTTTTTAATTATTTGCCCACACTTTCATAAAAGTTTATTTATTTTTGAGAGAGAGAGAGAGAGAGAAAGAGAGAGAGAGGGCTTGTGCATGTGTGAGCAGGGGCAGAGAGAGAGGGAGAGAGAATCAAAAGTAAGTAGCCTCTACACTGTTCCCATAGAGCTCGAAGCAGGGCTAGAAATCACAAACCCATGAGATCATGACCTGAGCTAAAATCAAGAGTGAGCTCTTAATCAACTGAGCCATCCAGGTGCCCCAGAGAAGTATCTTTTTAACACAAGAAGGATCACAATTAAATTTACAGAGGATGATAGAATTAGAAAATCACCATTTTGTACTCCCAAAGAAATAATTAATTCAGACAATCATCATCATTGGTCCTGAGCTAGTAGCTAAAAAATTGATGAGATTCCACGTATTTGTGTTTTGCCAAAGTATCACCCTATCGATTACTTGTTCACAACAGATGGGAGTGAATTTTCATTACCTTGTTTCAGTGATCAGTCTTAGTATTATCCCTCAACCAGATGTTACACACCTCCTGACATCTTCCAATCTGAAGTTCATAGGACCAGCTCTGAAGGATGTTACCAAGAAATATTACACCTGAATCTATTCAGTCTCTTAGATCTAACTTATTAGTTACAGTAATTCCAATAATCAATGAAAAATTCATGTAAAAATTTTCAAATTAGGTGGGGCATTCTAGGAGCTCTTTAACAAGTAAGTACCATAGAGGAAATAAAGGGTTTGTATGAATGTGTGCGTGCGTGTGTGTGTGTGTGTGTGTGTGTGTGTGTGTTTGGCCATGTGTGTTTATTTGTACGGGTGTTGTCTTTTAAACTGAAGTGAGATAAAAGGCATACCAACCAAGTGAAATGCACGATTCTTGATGAACACTGATCCAATGTAACCAGCATAAAAGATATTTGGTGAACTTGGTAAATAAATGTGACAAGGGCCATATTTTAGACAATTAGGTAATTACTTCTTTGGTTAGGTCTGATGACATAGTGGTTATGTTAGGAAAATGACCTTATTTTGTACAGATGCCAACTGAGTTATTTTTGTCTGATACAATATTTTTTACAGTTTTAACCAATTTTAAACATGGTAGCCAAAGCATAGATGGATCAAATGTACTAAAATTAATTATTAACAGTTGCTAAATCTTACTGAAGGGAATATGGGTACTCTTTGGTTTTGTGTTACGTCCTCAATATGCATTATGAAAAACAAAAAAGCTCATTAACCAAACAAAATTTGCACTATAGTCAAGTTGGCAGCTATTTATGCCTCAGTATTAAATTGAAATTAACATCTGGTTACTCATTATATTTTTATATGATAGTGTAAGACCAAGATTACCCTAAATTATACTAATAAAGCCAAATTTGTGGAAATGACTACCTAATGATAAACTCAGAAACCTTGCTGATTGTGCTAAGGTATCCTACCCACAACTTCACCACTAGGAAAAAGCAAGAGTTCCTATAAACATGCTAGTTACCTGTTTCTGAGTGTAAGGGTAGAATATATACATTTTTTCTGGCTTTCTAAGTAACCAAAGATCATTCATAAATCAATTTAATACTGTGTCACCTTGAAAGGCCAACATGTTGCCTCTGAATAAGTAAGCTTGTGAACTAGAGAAGGACATTATCAGACAGAGTATGGTCTGTAAGCAGAAATGTTAGAATCCTTATTCTGTTATTGATGCCTCTCTAAGGATAGTTTTGCCTCCGTAAAGAGGAACCAGCTTTGGGTACGTACTGTGGAAGAGACAGAGAGTGCCAAATGGAAAAACAGCACAAGAATGCATGGTACAAAAGAAGGCAAGCAAAACAAAAATAAAAACAAATCTTTCCTATGACACAGTACTGCTGCAGTCAGCTCTTTATTCCATATCTATATACAGTTCCAACCCCCCAGAATGTTTCCTAAGAACAATATTTTGTCTTTGAAAGATGAATGCTGAAACTCTAGTATTTTTCTTGACCCTTAATTGGCTTTAGCTTACTTACATCTTATAGTTACCCGGGTCTGAATATATATTGCATTTTGAAAAACCTTGAAATGTGAGGGGGGAAAAATGAATTCTGGCATGTCACCCAAACTGGCAGCTCCAAATTCAGAATTATTCAGCTTAATATATTATTTCTTGTCAAACACATTTGAAGGCTTAGGAAACACCTTCAATTTGTCTTTTTAATTCTCTAATACCACCTTCACCCTGTCTGTAATCCATACTACTGGAATTGTTCCTCAGGGAATCTGACAATCTTAACAGGTAAATATATAATTACAGCCAGGGTAAAAAGCAGAAGATTTTATAACTGCTTATAAATTGATTTATTTTTAATGTCAGATCTGAGGCACTAGCAGTTCTGTAGAATTTACAGATTAAGTGTTAAGAGTGTTGACATTTTTGAGCACATTCCAGTATTCTTATTCATTCATCCTGAGTGATTATAGGGTCTTACAAAAAGTCGTAAAGGTTCCTTGCTTGGGCGAAAGATAACCTTCTCTTATTTCGTATATTACCACCCATAATGACAGCTTTATCTGATAATGTTTATTTTACAGAAAGATGTTCACACATTAGAATGCATTTGTATGTATGAGTATTTCATCACTTAGAAATCGTGCTGGCTTTTAAAATTGGTAAAAAAAAAAAAAATAGAAACCAATTACTTTATTGTAACTTTTTACCATGCATCTAATACATTCTCAGAACTGAGAGCCACTGCAATTGATGCAAAAGTGGTATTGCATGCAGGATTTGAGGGCTAAGACTAACTTTGAGGGACTCAAGCAGAGACTCCCCTGTGTTTCCCAGGTTTCTGTTCATTTTTAAGAAGGTTTAGGAAATAACATAATAAGGGCCAAGAATGTCTGCCTTCAAAATCTTGGCAATACTATTAAGAGACATAACCTTGTACTTCATCAAAGAGGAAGGTTCTCTTGACTCTTGCAAAGAATTAGGTAGGTTTGTAATGCTGGGTAATTATGAGTATGTAGTCCCAGCAAAATTTCTCATCTTCAAATAATATGGATACAAATAATATGTACATTCCTGATTGAGATTAAAAAGAAGGTTTAGCCAAAAGAAAAGCAAACTCTGAAATGAAAAAGTCAATAGAGAAATATACGAGATGTAAAACTAAGAAAATAAATGAAATTCCAGGTTAGTGGACAGGATATCTCAACAAAGAAATTTGAAAGTCTAAGTGTTACATGGATGCAATGATTAAAACAGACCATAAAACTTGGGACCTTATTGCCTGGGGGGAAACAGACACTTGAAAATGTAATTTCAACAGAAGGTATAAAATGCAACAACACAGCCAAACATAGCAATTATAGAAATTAAAAGTAGGGCATCTAAACATTTTTGGGAGAAATGAAGTGAGGAGTAAGCTGATTCTTAGAAGGCAAGTAGAGGTGATCCATGTTTACAAAGGATGAAAAGAAAATTCAAGAATTATCGTTACCAAAGTCAGAGGCATCAAAGAATATATCTTCTGGAAACTACCAATAATTTTATACTGAAGAACTATAAATTATACAGGGGAAATGGTAATAAGACTTAGAATATAGCTACATTTCTGATCTTGAAAGGAATGGTTATTTTAAGAAGTTTAAACTATCCTCTATGAAATAGGAGATATTAAAGCACTATGGACACTGGGTCACTCTGCCCAAAGTTGGAGAATATAAACTACAGGAGGACAGGGGCATCTGGGTGGCTCAGTCAGTTAAGAGTTCAACTTCGGCAGAGGTCAGGATCTCACAGTTCATGAGTTCAAGCCCCATGTCGGGTTCTGTGCTGATAGCTCAGAGCCTAAGTCTTGCTTCAGATTGTGTGTTTCCCTCTCTCTGCGCCCCTCCTTTGCTCACACTCTTTCTCTAAAAAATAAATAAACATTAAAAAAATTAAAAAAAAATAAACTATAGGAGCACAAAACTGGGTTTATAAAGAATAATTAATGATTATTGTATTGAAGGCAAGAGATGACAATGTCAAAGCTAAGGCATTAAAGGCAAAATGAGTTTCAAGAGGCTGTGTGTGTGTGTGTGTGTGTGTGTGTGTGTGCATGGAAAAGATAACACAGAGTATCTTCATGGAGATATATATATATTCACATAACATGCAATTAGCTATTTTACAGTATACAATTTAGCGTTTCGCGATGTCGGTAGGTAGCTCTAAGTTTTACCCTATATAAACATCTTGTGTCATTAAGTGATCACTTCTCATTCCTGCCTTCTCCCATCCCAATAACCTATAATCTGTTTTCTGTTTCTATGAATTTGCCTATTCTAAAAATGTCATATCAGAAATCATACAATATGTGACTTTTTCGGTCTGGCTTCTCTCACTTAGCATAATATTTTCAAGGTTCATCCAAGCTGTAGTACATATTCACAGTTTGCTCCTTTTTATGTCTAAATAATAGTCCATTGTACGTATATACCAAAATTCCCTTATCTGTGTACTGATGGACATACAGGTTGTTTTGACTTTTCATTATTATTAATAACGCCGCAACAAATATTTGTGTAACAATATGTTTGCATTTCTCTTGGATATATACCTAGGAGTGGAATTATTGGGTCATATGGTAATAATTCCATGTTTAACTCTTTGAAGAACCACCAAATTAAGTATCTTCTCTAGTGGCTACACCTTTTATATTCCTACTAGCAATGTACAAGGGTCCCAAGTTCTTCACATCCACACCATGTTTCGTCCATTGTTTAAAATTAAAGCCAACATAGTGGGTGTGGAGTGATATCTCATCATGGTTTTTTGCATTTTTTGATGTTTATTTATTTTCAGAGGAGAGAGCATGCATGGACAAGCAGAGGAGGGGCAAAGAGAGAGACAGAAAGAGAGAGAATCCCAAGCAGTCTCCATGCTGTCAGTGCAGAGCCCATGAAGGGCTCGATCCCACAAACCATTAGATCATGACCTGAGCTGAAATCAATAGGCGGGTGCTTAACTGACTGAGCCACCCAGGTGCCCCTAGATTTGCATTTTTAAATGATCAATGATGTCGAACATCTTTCATGTTCTGACTGTCCATTTTCAGTACATATGCATTACTTATGTAAGTATATATTATATTTTTGGAGAACATGTCTATTTAACACTTTTCCTCATTTTTGATTGTGTTATCTTTTTTTATTGGGTTATAAATGTTTATTATGTATTCTGGATATTAAATTGTTGTCAGGTATGATTTGAAGACATTTTCAGCAGTTATCTAGGTTGTCTCTCCACATTCTTCATAATGTTCATTGACATACAAATGTTTTTAATTTGAATGAAGTCCAATTATCTAGTTTTGTTGTTGCTGTTGCTTATGCTTTTAGTATCAAAACTAAGAATCCATTTCCAGTCTTAAATTCTGAATAGTTGCCTCTATATTTTCTTCTAACAGCTTTACCGTTTTAGCTCTTACACTTAAGTCATTTGTCTATTTCATGTTAATTTTTGTATATGGAGTGAGACTGGGTTAATATCTGGAGTCTCAACTCAAGGACACCAGTCTTTATGTCTCTCTTTATGCCAGTACTATACTGTTTTAATTACTATAGCTTTGTAGTAAGTTTTAAAATTGGTGTGAGTCCTACCTTGGTTTTATTTTTTCTTTTCTTTTTTTTAAATATTTTTTAATGTTTATTTTTGAGAGAGAGAGATAGAGTGTGAGTGTCGGGGGGGGGGGGGGGGCAGAGAGAGAGGGAGACACAGAATTTGAAGCAGGCTCCAGGCACTGAGCTGTCAGCACAGAGCCCCATGCAGGGCCTGAACTCATGGACCGTGAGATTGTAACCTGAGCTGAAGTCAGACACTTAACCAACTGAGCCACCCAGGCACCCCGGTTCTATTTTTCAATATTGTTTTGAATATTTACAGTCTCTTGCAATTCCATTTGATTTTAAGTATAAACTTTTCCATTTTTGCAAAAGATGTCATTGGAGTTTAGACAGAGATGAATCCATAGATCTCTTTGGGGAGATCTGTATTTTAATATTAAATCTTTGGGGCATCTGTATTTTAATATTAAATCTTTCAAATGCATGAATATGAGTGTCTTTCCACTTATTTGGGTTTTCTTTAATTTCTTCGGAATGCTTTGTAGTTTTCAGCATACAAATCATTCACCTACCTACCTGATCAGATTTATCCCTAGGTATTTTATTCTTCTGGATATTATCGTTAAGTAAAAATGTTTCCTTAATTTCCTTTTTGGATTATTCATTGCTGGTACATAGAAACACATCCAGCTTTTATGTGAACAGAGCTTTTAAAGACGTATATTTAAAGAACCTATTAGTTGGTAACATGGGGCTAAGTTTTAAGGAATATCTCTAGCCTTACCAGAGAGCAGGAGGCTGGTGAGCGGTACCTCCCGCGCACACATGGTCCAGAGCCCTCTCGCTGCCTTGCACCTGGCCCGGCCTCGAAGGATAGGCTCCAATGCAAAGTGATTTTCAGGGAGACACAAGTCGAGGAGTTCAGGAGCACTGAGGATTGCGTCATAGGTGGTGTGAGCCAACCTCCTCATGGAAAGTCTAGGAGGAGGGACAGACAGCAACAGGGCGCCTAGGTATTTCTCTACCCGGGACTCTCCCGCCAGCACCCGTAGAACTGCCCAAGATCGCGCGAGATTGGGCTTCTGGGAAGTGTAGTCCTGGCTGCGGTGCCTAGGGCGTGGCTCCACCAACCTTGGAGCTCTCCTGGAGGCTCAGCGCGCCCCAAGCCCATCCTTATCCTGACCCTCCATCAGGCTTTCACTTTGCTCACGTTCCTGGAGTCGCACACCATATCTGTGGGCTGGAACTTTTCCCTGTTTTGTTTGTTTGTTTTGTTATTTTGTTTTAACTTAGGAAAAAATAACAGTTATTGAATACTTTATATAAATGTATTCTCACAACAGTAGTGAGAACATTAACCCAATTAGCAGACGAGAATAATCAGGGCCAAAGACACAGAGCTAGTAAAAGACAAGCCTTCGATATAAATTCAGACCTGCCCAACTCAAACTCTCTATTGTACCATGTGGTACATTTGATTTTACCTTTGTTTAACTCTGAACTTTGTTTTATTCCATAAATATATGCCATTGATCTCAGGCAGCTATATGTAGATGATTGAACACAAATTAGCTAAGGGTGGGGGAGGGGTTGGTGTATGTATTATGAGGGAGCTGGATAGTGAGACCTCGAGAATTAAGTCGAAATCTATGTGATCAAGGGTATATTTTATACTGTGTACAGTGAAGAGGCATGAAAAAATTTAGACAGAGCAATTAAATAATATATTTGAATTTTTAAAAATCACTTCAGGGGCACCTGGGTGGCTCAGTCAGTTCAGCGCCCAACTTCTGCTCAGGTCATGATCTCATGGTCGGTAAACCCCCATTGGGCTCTGTGCTGGCAGCTAGAGCCTGGAGCCTACTTTGGATTCTGTGTCTCCCTCTCTCCTTTTGCTCCTCCCCTGCTCGTACTCTGTCTCTGTCTCTCAAAAATAAATAAACATTAATTTTTTTAAACGAAGAAAATCACCCCAGTAGCAAATAGAAGGAACTGTATTAAATGACAGCAAAACTGCAGAAACAGCACAGTTAGGAGGCTCTTGTTTTCAGGCAGAGGGAGAAGAATGTTGGCATGAACTAGGTATCAATGGTGTCAATGAATGTTTCTGAGAGGCTGCACTTACATATATGATGAAGGATAAAGGGGAGAAGAGCATCATGGATGGCATCCAGCAAATTTACTTGGTTCACACAGGGGACAAAGTTGTTTGCTTGACTGAAATACATCAGGAAGAGAATTCTGTTCATGTTTTGTCTAAAGCCTGGGGGAAAACATAATGTGTTTCTTGGATTAGACAGTCTGTGGCATTGGGTCTGAATCTGGCTTGAGAAATCCAGAAAAGCAAGCAAAGGCCTGAGCACTTTGTTGGCATCCAGAAAAGCCGGGCAGCAGCTGCAGCGTGTCTCAGGAATCATAAGGTCAAGGGGCAGAGAGTGTTACCAGAGAGAGAGGTGGGCCAGCTGGGGTATTTGCAGACTTCCAGTCAGAAGCAGCCTGAACGGGGAGAAGCAAGAACATTAACCTAAATATGGTGTTTTGAAAAAAATCTTGTGTCCTGTCCCATTATTAAACTGACATGTTGATTATGACATAAATCATAGGACCATCTCTCGCTTAAGAATTAACCAAGTATGGATACTGGAGTTTTCAGCAAGGCAGAGATTACTCTAACTGGGTAAGGTCAAAAGAAAAAGAGAGAGAAAGACTCGAATTGAACTTTGATCAAAATTTTTATCAGTGCATTTTTTTAAAATATAATTTGACAAATTGGTTTCCATACAACAGCCAATGCTCATCCCAATAAGTGCCTTCCTCAATGTCCATCACCCACTTTCCCCTCTGCCCCACCCCCCATCAACCCTCAGTTTGTTCTCAGTATCCAAGAGTCTCTCTCTTATGGTTTGTCTCCCTCTCTCTCTGTAACTTTTTTTTCCCCTTCCCCTCCCCAATGGTCTTCTGTTAAGTTTCTCAAGATCCACCAGTGAGTGAAAACATATGGTATCTGTCTATCTCTGACTGACTTATTTCACTTGGCATAATACCTTCTGGCCATTTGCAGCAGCATGAATGGAACTGATCAGTGCATTTTCAACATGTCTGTTAACAACCATATTGCCCTTAGTCAGCTCTGCATCTTAACCTTTCAATATGCTTCAGATGTATATGAGGCCCTCTTCGGTTCCTAAAATGCACCAAACTCTTTCCTAACACGGGATGTTCACATATACTGTTTCCTTGGCCAGGAATGCTCTTTCCCTGGTCTCCTACATGGTTGGCAATTCAGTATCACAGAGCTTGGATCTTTGGAATATCTTTTCTTAGCTCCTGTCACATAGATCAATAGACAGATGCAGAAAAAGATGGAAAGAGAAAGAGAAAGACTACTTACAGCCTCATTCATTTTCATGTAGCATGTCACATTTTGTAATTTCATGTTTGTCTCTGTTTGCTGTATATCTTCTCTGGTAGACTGTAAGACTCATGAGGCAGGAGTTTTGTCCTTTTCACATACATTTTACACTTAGCATTAAGCTTAGTATGGTCACTCATTAGATATTTGTGGGATGAGAAAATAAATGTACTGGGAGGTATGCTGAATCACTATAATATTTAAAAACAAATGCCACGAAAGACAAATTGAATAAATTATAACACATAAATATACCACAATGTTAGATTAAAAACCATGTTTCAAATATTTCCCATGACTAGGGGAAACGTTCAACATGTAACAATGAAAAAAATGCAGAATATAGTAATATTATATATATATATATATATATATATATACACATATACACACACACACACAGTAAAATCAGTATTTTATATATAAAGCTGTTTCAGTAATACTGAGTAGGATGTGCTATATGGTATATTAAAAACTATTGTTTTAATTTAGATAACTATGAGATTGAGATAATGAAATTTTTAATGTTATAAAACTATGGTTTATAGAGATTAAATAATAATCCTAACATCATATTGCTAGGAATAGTAGTTTTGCAGAAAATATGAATCCATTTAAGGCTTAAAGGTCATGTTCTTTGTCAGTACACTACAAGGTTACATGTTACCAATGATTATCTCAGACTGGAAGAAGGTTATTTTTTTAACAAATTCCCTAAATTTTCCTTAATGGCTAAATATTACATTTTACTTCATAAGGAAATAAATGTTCTTTAAAAAAGAAAAAAGAAACCTAAATTTTGCTTTTAAAGATAAGGATACCATTAGTCTCAAGATTTTTCTTTTCCTCCTTGTGATGTTTGCACTTTTAAAATCTGTGAGCATTAACACTTACATTAGCTTAATTGTCCTACTTAATCATTTCAACATTAATTTCAAAAGACTTTAAGTCTTTTTCAGAATTACATTCAAAGTTAGCTAATCTATTTATCTTATTTCATTTCATTTCATTTCATTTTAGAGAGAGAGAGAGTGCAAGCAGGGTAGAGGCCAAGGGAGAGAGAAAATCTTAAGCAGCCTCCATGCTCACAGTACAGAGCCTAACGCAGGGCTTGATCCCATAACCCTGGTATCATGACTGGAGCCGAAATCAAGAGTCAGACAGACACTCAACCAATTAAGCCACCCAGGTGCCCCAATTTTATTTTTATTTTTTAAATTTTAGAAGTGTTTAGATGTAGAAGACTATTGGGAAGTTTATTATAGGAAGCATTGTGCTTATCCCAAACTTTAAGAATTAGCAAATATCTACTTTTCCACATTTTGGAATATTTACCTTAAATGTCCAAGTTTATACATTTCAATTTTTATAAATGTACATAATAAAGAATTGTAGATGGATATTAATATTAATAAGTAGGTTTGCCTGGTGCAGTATTATATGTTAACAATATCAAAACCGCTTTCTGTGTATTTTATACATACATACATATGTATATATTCCCTATATATATGTGGAAATTCAGAATGAAGGAAAGAGAAATTGACAAAGAAATATGTGTGTGGCTGTATGCAGCCCACCAAATATTATATATATTTTTTATTAAATATGTATTATTTTATTTTATATACTCATATATTTTCAAAATAATTTATATATTAATTAAATGAATAAATCTATTCATTAAATATTTATGTATATACATCTTCTATATTTCTTATATGCTTATGTCATGTTTTATATTTTACAATGCACGGCGGATTCTCATCATTTATTGGTTCCATCCTCGTCAATTCACCTACTTGCTAAAATATATTTGCGACCCCCAAATCAAGATCACACTGCTTTCATGGTCATTTGAGGACATGCACAGACTGATTAAAAAAGTGGAGTTGCCTGAGGCCTACATTCCTGGCTGAGGTTGAACAAGAGGATACTGCCATCTTGTTTTATACACATGTGTCCTTTTCATGCTGTATTTAGTGCCACATTTTTTCACATTTGTGGGGTTTTTTTCTCTTTTTGGTGATTTTGCTACTTAAAATGGTCCCCACGTGTAATGTTAACGTGCTGTCTAGTGTGCCTGAGAACAACAAGGCTATTATGTGCCTTACTGAGAAAAGACATGTGTTAGATAAGCTTTGCTCAGACACAGGTTAGAGTGCTTTCGGTGGTGTGCTCAGTGTTAATAAATCCACACTAGTATACATTCAGAAAAAGGAAGAGAAAATTTTTCAATCTGTATGTGAGTTCACTCTAGAAAATGCTAAGGTAGTATCATAGCATGTGATAAAGCTATGGAAAAAAAAAATAGAAAAGCAGCTAGATCTTTGGCTTCATGAGATGACAACCAACAGCCCACTGAATAGCATTGTTGTGAGGGCAAAAGCCAAAGAGAGTTAGGGTCATGTTACCCAGGGACGAGAAAAGGTTAAACCCTTCTTGGTAGTGTTTTATGATAAACAAATACTACATAATATTAATTATTTGTAATAAATATATAGTAAATTAAGCAGAAGCACACATTAAACAAATTTATTTTGTTTAATTAACCAAATTAACCAAATTTGACTGGTTGACAAGAATGTTATAACCAGAGGCTTGTAGGAACCTAACCTTATATTTTTCCCAGGAGCAATGACTTAATACTGACTAATTCAGTGTGTGTGGCCACTTTATAGAATTTAACTGCTATAAATGAGGAGAACTGACTCTGTTTCTCTTTATGATATACATATATACATCTTTTATCTTTATGATATAAATACATCTCTTTATGATGTATTTAACTTCTTCTCTTAACATGGATAATACTTAGAAACAAGGAAATACTAGTTGCCCTAAACACATCTAGCACAAAGGCCTTGCTTTCCAAAAACCATTCGTAACTAAGTGTACCAGAGAGTTGACGCAAGAAAATACAAGATGACTCTGGTGCATTTTGTTGTGCCAGGAAATTAGGAAATACTTAAAGAATCATGAGATCATGTGAAGTGAACACTGAAACCTATTAAAGGGGCATGCGCTTGTCAAATCTAGGGCAATATGAGCATTAAAATAAGTTATAATATCAGATTACAACTCATTGAATTAAACAAGGATCTATATTTAATACTGATATAAATAATTGGAAAGACAGTAATGTCCTTCCTTAGGACACAGTTCCACTTAATAAATATAGAAGGATTGATGGACTAAAAAAAGAAAAAAAAATAGATGCTAAACCTAGTAAGTACAAGTTGGATAAGTAACAGAATACATGCAATAGTCTCAAATCATCTCTCAACAAAAGATTTACTATTGGAAAAGAAAACAATAACTTTACAAGGGTGAAATCTGGAGGATCCTTAGACCAACTGAATGATCCAATCTAACATCACTGTCGAGACAAACCTACATCAAACCCGTCCTGAGGAGATTCACCGAGGACACTATCCCTTCAGTGACATTGTTGCCAAAAATACATGACCTACTTTTAATCGTGAAGAAACAGCAGAATAACCCAAAACTGTTCTGTAAAATAACTGACCTGTTCTCTTTAAAAAAGTCATGTTTAAGAAATACAAAGAAAGTTTGAGAGATTGTTTCTTACCAAAAAGACTAAAGAGTTATAGTAACTCAATGAAGGTGTGATTCTGGTTTGTATATTGAGCTAAAAAACTTGATGAAATTCACATATGGATTTTGGATTAGATAATAGTGCTATATCATTACTAAATTGTCTGATTTTGATAACTATACTGTAGTTAGGCAAAAGAATGTTATTTTACTTAGGAAATATAGACCAAAAATTTTAACAGTAAAGGGATAAACTATTTCCATGTCTCTCCAAAAAGTTATAAAGTATATGTTTTATACAAATGTGTAATATATGCATCTATACAATATACGTCATATATATGATATATACATATGAGTGTTTATGTGTGTATACAAAATACTAAAGCAAATGAGACAAAATGTAAACAATTCATGACTCTGGATAAAGGGCGCATGGGATCCCTTGTACTACTCTTGGAAAATTTTCTGTAAGTTTAAAATTACATCATAGGAAAAAGATGGATTTTTATGAATGACATCACGTTGTATTATCTCAAATTTTCCCCTCCTTAAAGAAAAAAAAAACATTTTAAACAAACACACCACATAGTCTGAGTAATTTTTGAAAGATCTCATTATAATTTTTTTCAGATAATAATTACCAAAAAAAAAAAAAAACAAAACAAAAACCTGTTTCTTTCCTCTTTAGAATCTAGTCAAAACGGGTAAAAAGGTAAAAATTGAAAGAAAGAAAATCCAGCACTTGCTGATGTGAATGACTTTTAATTTGGAATTCTTTATACATGTGTTAAGAGGATCTAGTTTACTGCCAATGAAAACTATTGCTAACAATGAACTTTCCTAAGAAAATGCCCATTTAAAATCCATTTATCACAACTCATATCATGTTAATATTTAACACTGTTTAATCTTTAGGCTTTATATATGCTTCTTAGTAAAAAGTATTACATATCTTTCTCTTAGTTTAGCCATGTAATATTTACAAATGTAAAATATGTATTCGGGGAGAGAGTTGGTAAGTTTAAACTTGGTGAAAAACTGGTTAACTATTTAAAAATGATATAGTGACAAGAAAATTATGGGTGTGTACTAATTACCATTTCTTCAAATGCAGGTTGAGGGTTATTATGAAATATGTGTTAAGAACATTGTCTCTCAAGCCACATTACCACAGGAAACTCTCGTGTGGATGTTTACAAGTTGTGGGATACTTGGCAAACTTAGTTAACCTGTCAAGATCTCAGTTTTTTCATCTGTAAGGTATGAATAATAGTGATACCCACTTCACAGGATGGTTGTGATGAACACATACATTAATTTTTGAGCTATATTTCATATGAAGCATATCAAAACTGTTAATAAGAGCTAGCAATTGTTACTCTCAAAAGTAAAAAAATAACAATCTTTCAATTTGTTGAGATAAAAAAAGGCATGTTAACTAAAAATATTTCCATGAATCTACACCTACCTGAGAGTAATTGAAAAGCAAAGGAGTTCATCAAAATAATGCAATGTAAATGAATAATTGTCACCCATTCTTATTTCTGGTGTGCAATTTCCATTATATTTCACATAATTGTCACCTATTCTAGGTCTAATTCACCCTTTTCAATATTCTTCATATGTTTTTATTTTTATTGCCCTTCAACCAGTTCTTTGTCTGTCCTACCTTGGCCTACCTTCTGCCAGAGTCTGGTTTCTTCTACGTTCTGCAAAAGGTCCCTCATAGATGAAAGATCTTTAGAAGCAAATGCTACAGTGCTAATTTCTTAGGGCTTCATCTCCTAGATTTTGTCCTAAGTATTATTTTTTTAAGGTTATTTATTTACTTGGGGGGGAAGGGAGGGAGAATGAGCAGGGGAGGGGCAGAAGGAGAGGGAAAGAGAGAATCCCAAGCAGGTTCCTTGCTCAGTGTGGAGCCCAGCCTGATGCAGGCCTGGCTCAATTCCACAAACTATGAGATCATGACTTGAGCCGAAATCAGGAGTTGGGACGCTTAACTGACTGAGCCACCCAGGGCCCTGCGAAGTGTTCTTAAGATTATGCCTGAATAATTTTCACAACTATTATTTCCCAGTGATAGTGGAGGCAAAGAGCAGAGAGTTAAAGGCCTGAGTCCTCACAGGGCCTTTGCATACAAGCTTCGTGACAGTTGAATGGAGAGAAACTCTGCCAGACAGTCCCTTGAGGGTGCTAATTAATGGGGTACTGTGCAGACAACTCACTCTTCCATCCATGTAGCCTGCTGCTTCTTACCAAGGTAATAATTCTTTGTGAGTGCTACATCTATTCATAACTCATCTCTTAGAAAATATATATTTGAGGAAGTACATGTTTCCATATTTGCAACTTATATGAATAAGGATAATATTGACAGCAATGCTTAAAATTATTTAAAAAAAAACATTTTTCTCTTCAGAATGATCGGCTGAAGATTTTACTCAAAAATTCGGAGAAAATGGTAAATATCATTGCATTGCTCCAGGCATGATTTTTTTTTTTAACGTTTATTTATTTTTGAGACAGAGAGAGACAGAGCATGAACGGGGGAGGGTCAGATAGAGGGAGACACAGAATCCGAAACAGGCTCCAGGCTCTGAGCTGTCAGCACAGAGCCCGACGAGGGGCTCGAACTCACGGACCGCGAGATCATGACCTGAGCGAAGTCGGCCGCCTAACCAACTGAGCCACCCAGGCGCCCCCAGGCATGATTTTTAAAAAGCAAGAAAATGTTAAAAGAAAAACAATCAGGGGCACCAGGGTGGCTCAGTTGGTTGAAAATCCGACTTTGGCTCAGGTCATGATCTCACAGTTGTGGGTTTCAGCCCCACGTTGGGCTTTGGGCTGACACTGGGGAGACTGCTTCCGATTCTCTGCTCCCTCTCTCTCTGGCCCTCCTACCCCACTTGAACTCTCTCTCTCTCTCTCTCTTTGTCTCTCTTAAAAATAAATAAACATTAAAAACATTTTAGGGAAAAAATCCCAGATTTGTAAACATCTTTGTGTGTATATTTACATATCAATTCACAATAAATTACTAACTACTATCAATATTAGTCAAAAGCAATCCACCAACTCATGTTTACTATCTTCATTAGATTATATATAAATATGTTTTTAAATAAACATGAGATGAATTGCATGAGTTGTTGAATGTTAGTAGGTAAGGCTTTAAGTATCTGGAATATTCCTTTAAGGAACAAGGTACAAAAAGATCTCTAAATGGTATGTTTACTCTCAATGAGTCCATTTTATTCTTTGTTTAATAAAGTTTGGAAGAATTTGATTATAATTAACAATGCATCCATTATGAAGTTATTAAAAGATAGTTACCTTACATAATCTCTTGAAAACATCTGTACTATTTCTCTGAATTCAATTCCATGGTAATCAATTATTACTAAAGTCATCTTATAGGTTTTTCTTTTTTTTAGGTTTATTTATTTTTTTTTGGGGGGGGGGGAGGGGTAGAGAGAGAGGGAAAAAGAGTATCCCAAGCAGACTCCACACTGTCAGCTCAGAGTCCCATGTGGACTCCATCTCACTAACAGTGAGATCATGACCTGCACTGAAACCAAGAGTCTGAAGCCCAACCGACTGAGTCATCTAGGCACCCTATATGTTCTTCGTTTTGAATCATGATTTGGTTTTCAGCTTCTGAAGTTTTGGCAAACAGGGATTTTACCTGTTAGAAATGCCAAACTTTGTAAAAGAAATAGTAGGAAAAACTTGATATACCATTCTCCAAAGTCTTTCATTTGCTACTGGTCGTAGCTTTTGGTGATGAACCATGAAACAGCATTCTTATAACACAAATCTTGCTGAAAAATACACTTTCACTTATTGTTTCATAAAAATATGGAATCAAGAAAAAGCAATTTTCTTCCTTTCCCAGATATACCTTTTTGTTTTTCTTTTTGGTTGAGAAAAAAGTTAAAATAGAAAGACAAGCTATTGATTTCGCAGACATTTTAAAACTTTGGCTTTCAAATAAATAATAGTAAAGGAAATTTCAGTTGCAAGAAGGAAATGTACAAATGCCTGTTCATCAAGGAAATTCTATAGTCAAGTACTTTAAACTTAAAAAAAAAATGCATGCCTATAATTTGAAGTTGATGCTTTCCTCAGTGGCCCTTTTCACGTTTTCTTAATTTCTGTCCATTAAATTAGATTTTTTTAGTTGCATCTTTAGTATTGAAAATCTTCTCATTTTTTAACTTACTTTTTTATATTAATTTAATTACTCCAAAGAACGAGCTGTCAGGATCTCTGGTTCCAGAAGTACAAAAAGATACTCATATTAATTGAAGTACTTCTGTACTGCAGAATAATACTTTCCATTAGTCAATCTACATCAATCTAATCAGGTATTCCCTTCCAAGTATTTTTTTAAGTTTATTTATTTATTTTTAGGGGGATGGGAGGGGCAGAGAGAGATGGAGAGAGAGAGAGAATTCCAAGCATGTGGGGTGGAAAACACGAACCATGAGCTCACACAGCTGAATTCAAAAGTCAGACCCTCAACTGACAAACTCACCCAGGCTCTCCTTTCCAGGTATTTTAACTTCAGTTTGAATACACTTTTTGGCACTACTTTAACATATTCCTTTGTTGTAAGATATAAAAGAATCTTTTCTAGAACTCATAGTACCTGTCTCTAACTTTTTAGTGTGCAGAAGACTGCTATGAAGAACTATGAATTGTGAATTGTGAATGTCTATTCCAGAGCCCTATAGTAATTCTTATCACCCAAGCCTGATTATTTCCAGGAACTTTTCAATGTAAGTTTTTAACATGCATTTTTCATGTTTCATAGTCTTGTTTTCATATTCTTGTTGTGTGTGTATATATATACATATATATATACATATATGAATGTATATATATATAAATATATATACATATATAAATATATATATATACATATACATATATATATTCCTATGCATTCTTATATGTTCATATATATGAATTAGAGACAGAGAGAGAGAGAGAGGATTTAGAGGTTTTAGAGAAGCTCTTATAAATAACTCAGACAACATAATACAGTGTCGATTTCAAAGATGTTGCAAATAAAACAAAAGAATAACATTACTCTATAGGAAAAAAATTTAAAAATATATCTTTACCTCACTGATACTTTGGTGCTGTGGCTTCTACAAAATTAATTTCTTCTGAAACTAATTTTTTTAACTTTCAAATCTCTGTCAAGCCTTCTATGTAAACCTAATCCTGAAAGTTGTAATCACCTTTCATTTAGCCAGGATACTCACTGAGGGCTGGAGATGGAGATCATAACTATTTCCAAATCACATGAAACAAAACTAGTGGGAATGGTACTTAATATGCTTACTAAAACCATAGATAATGTAGGTGATGAATTGCAGCAGGAAGCATTATCTTCTTTTGCTTGTTAGGTCCTTCTTTATCATTTATCTCTTACACTTCTTTCTAGCAAACGCAACTAACAGAGGCTCAAGAGTTCAATGACACCCAATTTCATTACAAGCAGGACTTTATTATGATTTGTCACAACTTGCCACAAATCCCATGTTTTTGTTTGAAAAGGTGGAACTATTTAGAAGATGAATCACAGTAACCGTCCATTCAGATATCTTCAAAGGGAAAAATCCTTTTCCAAGATTTTTTACTCAAGCCACTGGATTTTCCTGTGCCACTTGCAAATTGAACCAAAGAAGCTCTGTTAACAATGACTCTTATGACGTTTTGCTCTTCTTAATGATGCTTCAACAACTTACGGGATATACAAGAGAAACTGCACTGTTAAAATTTGTTTATAATGCAAGGATATTCATTCCTCCATTCTATATTTAAAGCAAATTATTTAACACCGCTTTTATCTAATCATTCTAATAATTTCAAGGTTTTTATTTAATGTTAAATACTGGGGTGCCTGGATGGCTCAGCTGGTTAAGCATCCAACTTCGGCTCAGGTCATGATCTCATGGTTTGTGAGTTCAAGCCTGTCATCAGACTCTGCGCTGACAGCATAGAGCCTGCTTGAGATTCTCTCTTTCCCTCTCTCTCTCTCTGCCCCCTCCCGGTTCGTGCTCGCACTCTTTCTCTCTCTCAAAATAAATAAGTAAACTTAAAAAAAGTACTATATACTTTTGTTAGCTTATAATTACTTACCAAGATGTTGAATATTCAGAGAGACTTATCAGCACTGTATATCAATAAACAGAATGTGGTCTCTAATGTTCACTATGAAATTTTAATGATAGCCATCTTCTAACATATAGATGTTTTGACAATTAAATATATTGCAATTTAATGATTCAAGAAGACAAATTAACTTTGAACCAGAACCATACAGAAATGAGGCAGGCCACACTCAAATAGATACAAATTGACTTAGAAAGTAAATTTAAGACACACAAAAAGCTAATAGGTAGAGAAAGGCCAGTTCTGCCTTTCCTATTTGAGCATGATTTGAACAAGTACAAGAGGATAAGATGACATCTTTCTTGCTGGCTATATACCTAGGACTATTTCTTTGACAAAAGAAGTAAATATCTGTCATCTCTAATAAAGGAGTGTTCCAAAAGAAGGAGAGGAGTGTTCTGAATTTTAATTGAAGTCACTCACTCTCAGAAATTGTAAAATGGTAATTGCTGTCTGTACCTACAATACCAGGATGCAATTCGGAAGACAGTGAGCTTTCACAGTAGGAAGAGTAGAAGCACAATTATTATTATTTTTGTTGTTGTTATCATTATCATTACTTTAATTTCAGAGGACTGGGGAGGTTAGGAGAAATCAACATTTAGATTTCTGCATGATTTTTGAATGAATCAAATTTACCTTTATCAGAAGGTACCCACTTGTGCTAAAGTGTTTTGACATCTTCTCTTTTCCCAGTTTATTCAATTCTTAGCTGCATTAAATAATATTTATATGGAAGCTAAATATTCCTTACTAACTTCCCACATGTGGATTAAATAGAAGTCAATGTATCAATTAAAACCAAAATCCAAGACTGTCATAAACTACATCTGAGCCTTCTTGGAAGTTCTTACTTCATTCGAAATTTTTGTGGGAATCCCATCTCCAATAGGTCTCCCTAAATACTTGAGAGTCAGATTCGCATACCGCTGGTCTACCTCTGCCTTTGGATCTTCTCCATTGTTTTTGGACTTCTGTTTGTTCTTCCTTAAACCATACTTAACCTACAAAACTATCTGCCCAGCAACTTGCACTGTCACATTATGAAAACCTTTCACTGCTTAAAAGAAAATAACTTAAAACAGAAAGTTTTAAGTAGGATTATGCATGTTTTTATTTCTTCAACTATGTTTCTATTTCTCAAATTCTACATAATGAGTGTATATTATTTTATAATCAGAAAAAAATGTTTTAAGTATATGCTAATTGAGAAGTTGATCTGTATCCTATTTAGAAGGAATGTTTTCAGGGCACCTGGTGGCTCAATCAGTTAAGCGTCTGACTTCACCTCAGGTCATGATCTCACAGCTTGTGAATTTGAGCCCCGTGTCAGGCTCTGTGCTGACAGCTCAGAGCCTGGACCCTGCTTCGGATTCTGTGTCCTCCTCTCTCTCTGTCCCTCCCTCACTCACACTCTGTCTCTGTCTGTCTGTCTGTCTCTCTCTCTCAAAAACAAACATTTTAAAAAATTTATAAGAGATGTTTAAATTTGGGGAATTTATTTTAAACTTATAAGTGCTGGGGGCGCCTGGGTGGCTCAGTCAGTTGAGCGTCCGACTTCAGCTCAGGTCACGATCTCATGGTTCGTGAGTTCGAGCCCCGCGTCAGGCTCTGGGCTGATGGCTCAGAGCCTGGAGCCTGCTTCCGATTCTGTGTCTCCCTCTCTCTCTGCCCCTCCCCCATTCATGCTCTGTCTCTCTCTGTCTCAAAAATAAATAAACATTAAAAAAAAATTAAAAAAAAAAATAAATAAACTTATAAGTGCTGGAATAGCAATTGCTTTAAAATTTTATTGAGATATGATAAACTCAAAAGAAGAAAGAAATTTCTTAAGTATTTAGAATTCACCAATTCTACAGACTCTACTATATTACTTTAAGCTTTTGATTTAGTTAAATATTTACAGAATATTATTAGTGAACATCTATCCTTGGAGACTAATTCAGAATAAATATAGAAATTAATGAGAATATACAAGAGATATACCTCAAAGTAAAATTTATAACTTCAAATGAAACCCAAAAAATATTTTTAGAAAATTTGGGTTTGAGTAATTTAGAGATTTAGAACTCAAATCACAAATATAAATGTGTAAGGACAGTTTCAGAACTCTCTACAAACGTTTTATTTGTTTATTCATTTACTTTGAGAGAGAAAGCATGATCAGGGGAGGGGCAGAGAGAGAGTGGGAGAGAGAGAATCCCAAACAGACTCTGCACTGTCGGTGCAAAGTCCCATGCAGGGCTCGAACTCGTGACCTGAGCTGAAACCAAGAGTTGCACGCTCAACCGACTGAGCCACCCAGGATCCCCTCTCTACAAACTTTTTAAATGGAACTCTTTCAGGAAGTTTTAAATCCATAGGTTAGTTCTAAGACTTTGCATAATTCTTAGATAGAGGTATACTTCATTAAAACAAGAATCCTGAACTCTAGCTACCAGTGCATGACCCATTTAATAGAACTGAAATTTGATTTTTTTTTTTTAAATTTTTTTTTTCAACGTTTTTTAATTTATTTTTGGGACAGAGAGAGACAGAGCATGAACGGGGGAGGGGCAGAGAGAGAGGGAGACACAGAATCGGAAACAGGCTCCAGGCTCCGAGCCATCAGCCCAGAGCCTGACGCGGGGCTCGAACTCACGGACCGCGAGATCGTGACCTGGCTGAAGTCGGACGCTTAACCGACTGCGCCACCCAGGCGCCCCTGAAATTTGATTTTTAAAGGAAATAGATTTAGGGCTGGCAATGAGGTAGACTCCCTTGAGACTGGCGTATTAGTGACCATGCATATCCCTGAGATAACTTTCACTCTCCATGCTCTGTTAAAGCCTGGGCAATTGCTTGTGAACACTGTTAATAGACAGTATGTACAAAGAAGTTAAATGAAGTAATGGTAACCACTAACCACTTCTATCTCCTAAATCGTTCCCCAGCTCATCTTCTCTTCCAGTTCCCAAATTTCATTTCTGCTGCTCATCGTTTCTATTCTCAATGATAAGGTCTTCCTAAAATGTTCTACTTTTTTCTCTTTCTGGTCCTCCATCATTTATCTTTACACTGGCTCCAAATTATTTTTCTAAAAATAAATATGATGTTATTAATCTCCTCTTAAAATAGTTTGATAAGTCAACCAAATATAGTTATATAAGTGACAAGTTATATTCAGGAAAAGAAGTCCACCTATATATGTGTCTCCTACCACAGGCCAACAGTAAAGAATATAAAGTGGAAATTCATGCCAGTTGGGTACATAGCACTTACTTCCCACTGATTTTAAAGTTTAAAAAATAAAGAAACTTTCCATGACTATCTTATTTAACCAATAGATCATGTATTTTATACCAGACCATTTTATTCTCTTTGTTATGGT
Organism: Neofelis nebulosa; assembly: GCF_028018385.1. Lineage (NCBI taxonomy): Eukaryota > Metazoa > Chordata > Mammalia > Carnivora > Felidae > Neofelis > Neofelis nebulosa. The sequence continues at coordinate 40,832,193 of NC_080783.1, read as the reverse complement.
CACAAGGATCTGGATATAGATATAGATATAGGTATATACATATACATATATATATATATATACACACACACATATATATTTTATCTATCTAGCCATCATCTTTGATTTATATAATATAGATATCTATATATAGATAACTATGTCTATCTTCTATCATCTGTCTATTTATCTATCTACTATCTATCTATCATCCATCTAATCATCTTCTATCTATATTTATCCATAGTATATTTATATAGATAGGTAGGTAGAGAGAGAGAGAGATAGATGATAGATAAATGATAGATATCAGTTATTATATGTCCTGCTTATTATCTTTTGTTTTTCATTGTATTTTTACACTCCTTAAGAGCAAAGAAAATACGCATGTATATCCTTCATCACTTCCTAAAATGCTACTTGGCACAAATAATTCTTATCGAATAAATCGTTGGTTACTGAATGCTGTCCGGTTGTGAGGTAGAGGAATGGCTAAACTCACGGATACACCACTTAAAGGTATGAATTAGCACTTTCTCCTAAAAGTCATTTTGCCCATATTTCTATAGCTAATTAGAAATGTGTATTCCTGGGCCGCCTGGGTGACTCAGTCGGTTAAGCGGCCGACTTCGGCTCAGGTCATGATCTCCCGGTCCATGAGTTCGAAACCCCGCATCAGGCTCTCGGCTGATGGCTCAGAGCCTGGAGCCTGCTTCGGATTCTATGTCTCCCTCTCTCTCTGCCCCTCCCCCATTCATGCTCTGTCTTTCTCTGTCTCAAAAATAAATAAACGTTGGGGCGCCTGGGTGGCTCAGTCGGTTAAGCGGCCGACTTCAGCTCAGGTCATGATCTCATGGTCCGTGAGTTCGAGCCCCGCGTCGGGCTCTGTGCTGACAGCTCAGAGCCTGGAGCCTGCTTCAGATTCTGTGTCTCCCTCTCTCTCTGCCCCTCCCCTGTTCATGCTCTGTCTCTCTCTGTCTCAAAAATAAATAAACGTTAAAAAAAATTTTTTTTAAATAAAAAAAATAAACGTTAAAAAAATTTAGAAATGTGTATTCCATTTGGCTCAATAATAACTATTTTGAGAGTCTATGCAGACTACTACTACCATACTATTACTTCACAGAGAAGATGAAAGCATTTTTTTTTTTAACTTACGAACTTACTTCATTGGCACCCGTATTTCCTTTCCTCTTTCCTGTTATAATAGTGAAGCTATCTCTGCTCATTTTCAAGGGTAACCATTTAACTTGTATAATGTTGTCTTCTGCAACATACACATTGAAGTTGTTTGTTCCATTGATTTATTGATTTTGCACAGCCTCTCTAAGTTCTCCTTCATTTAAACTCACCTGTCTCTGAAGAAATGAAAAACCAAAAAACAAACACAATGAAAACAAATCAAAAAAACCCTTCAAGACCCACAACAGCCAGTGATTGTCCTTCTTATTATCTTTCAAGGTCATTTTGGGGGGAATGTTTCTATAAAATAATTGTCTTCATTTCTCTCACCAGCTACCCTCTCCTAAATCTCCATAGAAAATCTATGACTCGCTCAGTCTATCATATAAAAATCTTCAATGTCCTGCATATCACCAAAACAATAATAACAACAAAAACAGTAGTAATAGAAGTAACTAGTGCTTGGACCTATGCAGCTCAGGCAGTGTGGTATGTATTTGATGTGCATATTCTCATTCAATCTTCACAGCAATCTTATGAGACAGATATTACCGGCAATCTTCCACATTTCAGAATTGATGAAACTATGCACTAAAGAAGTTAAATGATTTGTCCAGAGTCACAGGGCAAGTAATGGCCAAATTGGGACTTACACTGTGTCTGACACCATCCCCAAATTCTGTTGTGCTAATTCCACAATCTTTTAAAATATTTGAGAATGATTCACATTTTTAGAAATTTTTGTTTGTTTTAATCTGAATTTTACAGGTGTTTTACTGGTGAAAAAGGGCCTATTTGCCACAACGTTAAATTCAGTATCAGCTTTTCTATTGTTTTCCAGGTTGTTTAGTTTTTATCAGCTGAGTGAGAAAATGCTAAATGGAGGTGTTATTTCGATAGGATGGCAATCTTAGTACATAGTCAACATCTAAATTAATAATATATGTAGCAGAATAATTTGTAAGGTAATTTTGGTGATTTATATTTAATTTTTGAATGTCATTTGTAATTTGACTTTGACAGGATATTCCAAAAAAAAAAAAATAAGCACCTTTAATTATAAAACTCTGCAAGGGAATGAGAGAAGACACTGTTGTACTGAATGTAAAGACAAATATAAAAGGATTAAAATGATAGTAATTACCCATCCCCAACTCCATCCCCCTATTCCCAACCACATGATAGAAGACTGAGGCTCTGAGCATCCTTTTCCTGTCAATAGATACAGGCTAAGTTGCTAGATTTATGACTTTTTAATCTTGGCTCACTTAGCCCTATTTCTCTAATTTGGAGAAAGATAGAGAGAGAGAGAGAGATTGGGAAATAAGTACTGAATGTGTATTAGACTGGTTACAACACCCCTAGTTTATGAGACGTTTAAAGCACAAATCTTCTGACCTCCTGCTTAGGGTACTGTCTTCCAGAGTATGAAGAAAGGAAAGGATGAATCTTCTATTACCTAGCAGTGTGGACAGTCTAACGATTAATGGTTCAGTTGCTGTATAGGGTGTCAAATTTAATAAATCTGTGCATTTCTCTAGCTGGTAGATGGATATTTTTTCTCACCACCTTGTTTTGCTTGCAGATTCAAACCCTTTCGCATTTTGTGGGGAACCACAATTGTGAGGTGAGCAGTTTCAGAGACAAGACAATGCATTCAAATTTGAGGCCAAAGGTTTACATACTAAAAAATCACCTGAAGTCATTAGTTACATCAGCAAAAAGCTGAGGAATATGTGGGGCAGTAGATTCTGAAGAAGGTTAATCTAGAAGATAAGAAGGTAGACTTTAATCAGTGTCGCTTCTTTTCCATATAGATGCACTTGCCAGAAATCCTGGATTCAGTGTTTAAGCAATTCTAATCATTTTCTTTACTAGTTGATGAAAAGTACTCAAAGACATCTATGCTAGAAGGAATTGAAATCCCAGACACATCAGTCAGGATCCTGGTAGAACAGGCATTGAGGAGGTTTTAATAGAGTTGTTATTTACTAAGATGAAGGCTAGATGCAGGCAAACCACAAGAGATGCCACTATCCGTTTTAATGAAGCTTAAATTATAAAGAAGGGAGACATACACTATAAGAATATGCTTATTAGTTCTATGAAGAAAAATAACATATAGAAACAGGATGGGATTTTAGGGAGTGAGGAGTGATAGTTTAAATCGAATTCATCCAATCGTAGTTCTTTGACCACTGTGACGCAATGCACTCTGCTGAGTTAGGATGAGTTGGTATAAATATAGCTGGCAGTGTTCCATCTTTCAAACTGGAAGAATTTTGAGAGAAGAGAGTTGGCTTGGTGGTTATGAAAGCATGCCAAGATTGTCTCCTGTAGAGTTAAGAAGATTGAGCTCTCTAGGGGGAAATTCTCAGAATACTGGATAGTGGCTTAGATCAAGATTATGTGACACCACGTAGAGGAGGTTGAGTGTAGGAAAACATAGAATTATATAATACTAGCATTGGAAAGGGACTTAGGTTCTTTCTTTATTTTTTTTTTTTTTTTGTTATTTATTTTTGAGAGAGAGAGAGGGAGAGAGAGAGAGACAGTGTGAGCAGGGGAGGGGCAGAGAGAGAGGGAGACCCAGAATCCGAAGCAGGCTCCAGGCTCCAAGCTGTCAGCACAGAGCCCGACGTGGGGTTCCAACTCACAAACTGCGAGATCATGACCTGAGCTGAAATTGGATGCTTAACTGACTGAGCTACCCAGGTTCCCCAAGTCCAGTCATTATAATAGAAAGGAAGCCAGAAAGTTTTACAGAGGTTAAGTGACTTTTTTTTTTCAAGGTTGGGATCACACAGCTAATTAATGACAATCCAGGGATTAGAACACATATCTTCTGATTTCATGTAATTGATGACCTAGAAAATAATGTGACTTACTTCTGAGGAAGCACACTTTCCTAGAGAGTCCCTGAGAATACTTCCAAACACAATTAATTAAAATAGAACTGGTGGCAATGTTAAAAGAAATCAAAAAACAGCATGAAAAACAGAATAAATTTAATGTACATCAAAGTGTGCCATCATGGGAATGGCTCTTGAACCAAACCCTGAAGGAGAATAATGTGGCCTCAGATCATTTCAGAGCCTAAGGCATGAATCTTCCATGAAAAATGCTGTTTGTCTGCATTCTTGTAGTAAAAATATGGGCATTCATTAAAGTAAAATCTCAAAAGGAGAAAGAGAAACCCACCAACAATTTTGGAGCAAAATTTCTCCCCTGTGATAATGCAGCTGTAAAAAATAGCAAGAAGTAGGAGTTTAAGCTTTGGAGTCCACATTATCTTTATTTGAATCTTTGCTTGGTCATGGATAGGATACATAAGATAGGACAAGTTATTGAATCTCTCTGAACTGCAGTGTCCACATTAATTTAAAAAATAACAAAAGAAAACGAAGAACTTCTATTCCACTTACTATCACCAGCAATATTTTGAGGATTATTTACATATGACATGCAAAATATCCTACACATTCATTGACGTGTATTATGCCTGTGTAAACTCCTGATTTTCAGAATAGTCAGAGACATTATTTGACACACTTTCCAAAGGGATAATTTTAAGTTACTGATCTAAAGAATTTTCTTCTATTTGTTCACTGTTCTGTTTCCTAACTAACAAAGTGTTTCAAAGGTAGTTACTGTGAGTGAAATTTAGTGAAAACATTTGTTGTTTCTAGTAATAGGCATTACTCGACTTCTTGTGGTACCCAAAGACTGACACTCTAGTAAAGACTATAGCATGTAATTGGCAAAGCAAGGTTAAATCAGAGAAACAGAAATTTCTGAGCTGTAAGGAGATGTTTGAAAGATTCAATGAACTAATTAAGAAGGCAAAGGAAAAGAGAAACCACTGATGGGTCTTGATGTCTTAAATCAAGTGGTAAGAAACACAGTTGTCAAGGAGGTACCTGAAAGGCCAGAATGTTTTTCCAGGAAAAAAAAAATGAATTAGAGCACACAACGAGAAGGGCCTCAAGAAATAGAATGCACTGGGAAAATATCTGAATTACTGAGATTTATAAGAACTTCCATTTTCCTCTCTGTAATCTATGAATCATCTATTTCAATTTCTATATTCACAAAGGAAGCCAGTGAAACTTAAAAGTGGCAAGGGATATTCCCAAATCCATTCAGTAAAAGCCAAATAAATATTCATTAAATAAAACTTGTACACTATAGTTCAACTGGAGATAATCAGTGGAGACTTGAGCCATCACAGATTGTGCCCTGGTGGAAAATTTCACGCTTAATTCTAACGGACCTGAGCAGTGACTAAGTGATGATGGGCACTTGTTCCTCAGTCACAGCCCTGGTTACGGCTATTTGGCAAGTTTGTATGTATGTATGTATGTATGCATGCATGTATGTATGTATTCTCTAATTTTTATTTTAGCCCTCTGTTAATATAATGTCAAGGAACACACACATACATAATTTTCAGCATAAATATCAAAGCAACTTTTTATTGCTGCCTCTTGTTATTTCTTAGAGTCAGGTGAGGCTTCAACCTGAAAGAAACAATCCATAACCTCACTCTCTGGAACAGTCTGGCACACAGCGGAGGGAAGGGACACCAGGAGTTCACCTTGGAAGTCTACGGATGCCTTGGATATTAGAGTAGTGTTTCTATTTTCTTATGACGTTGTATCTAAAAAATTCAACTGTTACCAATCAATATTTTTGTACCAAGATAAAAGAAACCTTATCAAAAGGGTTCAGTCCAGTCTAAAAGAATTTCCTTCAGCATTTCCTTAAAGTACGACACCAAAGCTGTGTTACCTGCAACAATAGCAAAATCACACATACACACATGAAAACAACAACAATATAAAGGTATTTATACATATGTTCAAGTATTATACATTAATATTTGTTTACTGTTTCAAAACATTACTTCTGATCCATCTGGTAATTTGTTGACAGCTCGTTATAGTAATAGCACACTATTCTGCATTTAGTTTTCCCATGTATCAGATACTGTCTCATATTTTTCCCTCAACTTGGAACCTCCTGTATCCTCTAATTCATGAAATAGTGTTACTTACCATTAATTATTCAGCTATGGTATTGTCCCCCGCAAGAAGCCTTCCCTATACACTCAGATCAGGTGATGTTTCTCCTCTCTGTTCCCATCATGATCCTGTCTTGTCAGCACTTTTGTTATTTTACCTTTTTATAAACTGTCTACTCCACTCTTAGATTTCTCTTTTGTTATTAGAGGGTAGTAGTCATTTTAATCTTTTACTGCCAGGACCCACATAATAACTGTTCCTAGAAGATGCTTAATCAATGCTCATTAAACAACAGGAAAATAGGTACGGTGTTAGTCTCTCAGACACACCCACTTATATACAAGTATATTCTGGGAATACTTACTTGAGGCACCACAATCTTTTTCGACATACACTTCAATCAGATACACTGTGCTTTTTAAGGAATAGACAAATTCTAATTCCTCATCAGAGAGCAGCTACCATCTTTTGGGAGAAGTGGGAAGAATCCCCGCCCTACTTTCTGTAAATTGAGACCATTATTGTTAATGATATTTTGTGTATGTGAAAGGCATCTTGGGGAGAAACAGTTCTTTCCGATATTGAATATAAATTAATCGTAATGCCTGTTCTGCTCCTTTTTTTTTTTCCAAGTGGATAAAATATATTCATGATTCGGAAGCTGTAAAAAAGCTATTCTGAAACTATCTGCAGACAAGGTTGCTATGGAAACCACATTTTTTGGAGTGGTACAATAAATAGTCATCTAAAAGAATACTGAATACAGTTCACCTTGCTCTAGTAATTATGGGTGGTCTAGAATTGAAATATCTGTGACATGTTTTGATTTCAGGTGAGTCACTATAGCATATTTATTACCACAGTAGAATATTTTTTGTAAAGAGGTACGATACAAAATGTTTACTTGCAGTAGTAACTTGAGATAGAGAATGAAAAGAACAAAGATTTTGCTTCAAAGTTCCCTGGAGCCCCACCTCTCCTGCCTTACCCATACACACACTGCACATAGAAACCAAAGAGGCTAAACACTTGAGACAATAAATTGCAAGATTCACTAGAGGTCTAGCAACACAGCAAAAGAAGTATTTGAAGATATGTGCAAGCCACAGGTAGTTATATATCATCTTTCTCTCTATCTCCTAACTTCATATTGAGAGATTAAATACTAAAATAGACCAGAGGAATGAAGAAAGTAGATGTGAAGAAATGTTAATGAAAAAATAAAAATGACACACTTGCCCGGTCTTCTCCCTAGGTAATTGGTATGAAAGGCTGCCAAGAAGTTAGGGGAGAGCTTCCAAACAGACCAGTTTTGATTCTCAGCAGACATCTGCTACCTGCAATATCTACAGAAGTACTTGGTGCTCCAGGGGTTAAGAGAAGACAGTCTTGAGTAGTGGCATAGCACAAAGTGAAGAGACTAAGCTTGCCCAATCAGGGGCCTTAGTTTATCCAGGCAAGTCCTCAGGAAGGCTGGCAATGGGCTCAAGTAGCCACCCAACGGCATAAACAGAGTAGAATATTTGCTAGAGTTAAGGAATTGGGAAAGAGGTCCTGTCTCCATACCTCATTCATGCACAGAGGCAAAGTAGATACACGATCATACCGCACAACAAAGTCAACATTTGTCACTGTGTTTAGTGAAAGGGTAGAGGAGAGGATTCAAAGAATAAGGTTTGAACTCGACAGGGACCAAATTTGTAATACCCAAACCAAAATAATTCTTGACTTGGCCAATATATTTTCTACAGGCAATAAGACTGTATCTATTCTTGAGCAGAAGGAGAAGTTCTAAGGAAATGTAGTTTTTTGGTCTAAAAATGTTTTTTTTTCTTTTCATATATGTTATTTAAACATATTATTACATTTCTGTCTATATACATATTCATTTCACACACAGATAAGATATGAATAGTGGGAGGTGTCTAGTTCAGTCCAGAGTCCTAAAAAGATAGTACAAGGAAAAAATAAAATGAAATATTTAACCTGAGGAATTCTAAATTTTTGTTTTTTACTCTTCTATTCATTCTTCCCATTGTAATGAGTTCTCCTAAGCCTTTCTTGATGTTAGAAGGAGGAAAGTAAGGCTTGAATATGAGAGCATCAGTATTCTATGAGAAATTGATTTTCTCATCCACATTCTAGCAAGAGAAAATTAAAGTGCATTGTAGAAAATAATTTTGTCATAAATATCTAATAGGTAATGCAAAAAAGAAAAAAGTTAGAATATATGTAAAACTAGGCATGTAATTTAATTTTCATAATTAAATGTCAAGACTCGCTAACATTCCATAATAATCCAACATAAAATATGGATTATTAGCTAAGAAAAAGAAATGGAAACATTTGAAATAAAATTCATTCCCAAAACTGCATGGAAGAAATAAATATATCCAAAGTTCATTCAGGTGTGGTACGTGTGTAACTTGAAACATCAGAAGATTCCTTTTATTCTTTTTTATTTTCTTGTAAACTAATCTGTGTCAAATTCCACTGTTAGGTTTCAAAAACATCACAAAACAATCATCAGTTGCTGTCAACAAATATAAGCCTGCATATAGGTAAAAATAGAAAACAAAATTCTCTATTGCAATCAGTCTAATTGTTTTAAGAAGTTTTCTCTTTTATCATTTTTTTAAAAAATATGTATGTCAAATAAGGCAAATGGTATGAGATTGTGTGTGTGTGTGTGTGTGTTTATGTGTGTGTGTGTGTTTATGTGTGTGTGTGTGTGCGTGTGTGTGTGTGTGTGTGTGTGTTGGTGTATACACAGAGAAAGGCAGAGAAAAATGAGAAATAGAACTCTACAAAGTGGGTCATTATTACCTTTAAAAACACTTAAAAATTTCTCAGTTTAAAAAAAAGCCCATTTTTATTAAAAAATTCCTCCAGACAGTCCATGGACTCCAATTATACTTTCACATTCTTTTTTTTTTTTTTTTTTAATTTTTTTTCAACGTTTTTTATTTATTTTTGGGACAGAGAGAGACAGAGCATGAACGGGGAAGGGGCAGAGAGAGAGGGAGACACAGCATCGGAAACAGGCTCCAGGCTCTGAGCCATCAGCCCAGAGCCTGACGCGGGGCTCGAACTCACGGACCGGACCGCGAGATCGTGACCTGGCTGAAGTCAGACGCTTAACCGACTGCGCCACCCAGGCGCCCCTTTTTTTTTTTTTTTTTTTTTTTTTTTTTTTTTTTTTTTTGAGACAGAGAGAGACAGAGCATGAACAGGAGAGGGGCAGAGAGAGAGGGATACTTTCACATTCTTAAAGCTACACTTAATAAAAATAAATTTCTTCCTACTTCTGGTTGTTATTCTCCCCTGATATTTATTTTTGATAGAAATTAAAATATCACTTCACTGGGGACATCCCTGGGCTGTACCATCAGGACACCCTAAGGAAACGCTGACACTGATAGGTACACTGGTTGAACCTGTTGTAGACACGGAATGGGTCAGACTAATTGATCATCAAAGATGCTGACAGTCTAGAGCAGAAATCCATTTACATGTTTCCATGTCCAGTAACTACCCAGGTTGTAGCAACATGTGAGAAACAACAAATGAGGTAGGAAACCCCCAAATGAGATTTTCTTAATCTGTTCCATAAATGAACACAAATGTATAGAAAACTGAAACAGAACCTCTTGGCAAAGTTAAACTCATGATTATCTGCTAAAGTGAAATTTTAGCAAAAGCTTCATTCCTGAAAAGTTGGATGGCCTTATTTCCATAAAATTTGCTGACAAAACATTTAGCAAAACATTTAGCAACATAAAAATAAATGGCCTTATTACTGCTACTGTTATTAATAGTTATGATTATTGATTTGTGCTTATTTTCTGCTGCAAACAAACAAACAAATGACTGGTTGGTGCTCAAGTTATCTTATTGTTTCATAAAAAATAACCCTAAACTTACGGCCTTACAGCAACAACTTATTACCTCTCATGACACTGTGGATTGACTCAGCTCAGCTGGGTACTTCCTGCTTAGGTCAGTTAGGCAATGAGATACTGGTTGTGATTTCAGCCAACTGAAGGCTCAGCTGGGCTAGCTGTTGAGCTTGATCTTCAATCCCTTGCCAGTATTGTTCTTGATCACAAATCTATACCTATTCTAGGTTACAGTAAAAACAAAAACTTCATCACAGTATGAACACTCTCTAGGAAAACTTACTCTTGATCTTTATTTATGACATCCCTGGAACACTTTTTTTGGTACAATGGTACAAAATTTCAGCTACAAGATGAATAAGGTCCAAAGATTGGATATATCACATAATGACTAGAGTTAATAATACTGTGCTGTATAACTGAAATATGCTGAGAGTAGAACTTAAATGTTCTCACCACAAAAAAAGAGATAAATATAAAAAGTTAACATTGATTAAGTCATAATATCACTTAATACAATATTAAATAATTACATGAATTACCTCATTCGACCCTCATAGTTAGCCTATGAGGTTCATATTGTTACTCTTCTGATTTTGTGACAAGGAAACTGAAGCGTGGAGAACTTATTCCATGTCACACAGATATTACGTTTGGGAGCCAGGATTTGACACCAGTTTTAATCTAGATTCAATGTTCTTAACTGCAGTGTTATATGGATGGAAAGAGTCCTCAAAGAAGCTGCTGAGGGATAAATAATTAATTACACATTTATGGATAAAGAAGCACAATTAAATCCAGTGGGAGTATCCAACAATGTCATCCTTCTAAATATAATGTATTTGGGAATGATTACATTGAAGCATATGAAATTGGCATTTGGTAGGTCAAAAAGTTTGAATATTGACAATTTCACATGATTTAAACTATTATTGATAGTACAAACTAAGCATTATATAGAGCATCAATATAACCCTAATAACCAATACCTTATATTTTAATAGCATTGCACATAAGAAGAAATAACACCAGTTTTAGGTCAGAAAGTTACCAACAATATTATATTAAATATTACATTGTCTGAAATAATTAGTGCAATATTCAGAAGAAAGGTCATCTTAGTGATACCAAAACATCATAAAGTAAGAGACTCAAGTAAGTTTGATTGTGCTTTTCATAACAAGTGGTAATAAATAATCTAGAAAGAAGAATGAATTCATTCTTTTATTGCCATTTAATAATCCAATTTTATAAAGTCACCAAATAAATATGTTCCCGAAATTTAATTTATGTAATAAAGAACAAATCTTTAAGGTGAATGCTTTTCTATGTAGATATAGATATAGATATATAGATATACAGATATATTTGTGTGTGTGTGTGTGTGTGTGTGTGTGTATATATATGTATGTGTATATATATATATATATGTATGTGTGTGTGTGTATATATATATATATATATATGAGTTTTTGTGTGCATAGGGGAGTATATGTATATCTTGTATAATCACATTGATAAAAACAAATTAGGGAAAGAGTGATTTATAGACATATAAAAAAAGTCACTCAGCTAGGGAAGGTCAGCTTGCGAACTGGCTGTCCAGAGGTCTCTCCAATTGACATTTATATTTGTGAATTTATATCATTGCAGTATCTAGAAATCAGTTTTGCAGGCTCAGAGACTTGGATTTATGAGTTGACAAGGTACTGGTCACATAGATTGAAAACAACAAACATTATAAGAAACACTTTTATACAAAGTTTGTCTATTTATTAATTTGCAAATTGACACATATACCCAGTAAATCAGACCAACATATTCTCTTTCCAATACACATATTTTCCCAGCACATAAACTACATTGGAACACACATTTAATTAGATGTTTGCAGGGAAAGCATAAAGTATGACTGAAAAGAATCAGCTTTAAGATTCACAGGCTTTATGGCATGAAATTATGGGAGATTGAGTCAGATTTCCAATATACATAGATTATTCTTGCCTTTCAGATCAAACAGACATGATCTCGATAAAATACACTCTGCCTGGACAGTGCTCGAACAGAAACTAAACTGGAAATGTTGATCTTTGTCTAGGATGCCCTCAAAAGTCTTAGGGATATCTGTCCTGACCACATCTCTTGTTGCCAAGAGGTTATGTCTCTACATCTGCCACTTGCCTCCCCTATTTTGGACCAAAAGTGAACACTGGACCCCAAACAACTGATCTCCAGGCTGACCAGCCATCTCTAACCACAGCGTGTATCCTGGTTCACAATGATGAGTTAATCAGTTTTCTCCTTCAGGATTTTGAATGAGAATAGAAATAATGCCATTACTTTGGAATGGTGAAATTGAAATAATAAGAAAACTGTCATGTCAATGTTAGAAAAAAGGATAAAGAGGTTGTGTTAGTAGCAAGAATAAAGTCATTCTACAAAGAGAAACAAAGTAAGAGTTTGTGCTTACCGCTAAGTCCCTTAAAATCATTTTCTCAATGCTCTTTAAATGATTTTGTTTTGTTTCCTTTAAAAAATTTTTAAAAATGTTTATTCATTTTTGAGAGAGAGAGAGACACAGACAGAACATGAGTGGGGGGGGAGGGTGGGCAGAGAGAGAGGGAGACACAGAATCTGAAGCAGGCTCCAGGCTCGAACTCACCAACTGTGAGGTCATGACTTAAGCCAAAGTCGGACACTCAACCGACTGAGCCACCCAGGCACCCTGACTTTGTTTCTTTAAAAAAAAATGTTTATTTATTTTAGAGAGAGAGAGAGAGAGAGAGCAAGCTGGGGAGGTGCAGCGAGAGAGGAGGACAGACAGAGGATCTGAAGTGGGCTCGGTTCTGACAGCAGTGAGCCCAATGTGGGGCTAGAACTCACAAAGCCTGAAATCATGACCTGAACTAAAATCAGACATTCAACCAATTGAGCCACCCAGGAGCCCATAAGTTTCTTTTAACTTATATCCAACTCAAAGAAGCACTGTCAAAATGTCCTCTAAGAATTTTTTTCCCATTGTTTATTGCTTACACATGCCCATTTGTGATCAACACATTATTGGTATATGTCAACATAGACTTTTCTTCCACTTCAGTTACTCTTTCTTTTTCAAGAAGAATTTGAATGATTTTATTGCAAATTGTTTTATGAGTTAACACAAAGGGCAACCCAACTTCTCTTATTTTCAGCTTCTTCATTGACTGAAACTTATGGTTTCCCCATAATTTGCCTATGGTATACATAAAGTTACAAATGCAATTTCAATATAAAATATTTATCTTTTGTGACTGGGCATTTACTTTAAGTCCAGTCTGTTATAATAATCAAGTTTATTCTAGGGATGCATTTTCTTATTCAAAAAACAAAAAAAAGCTCATCAGGCATGAGAAATGTACCACTTGGATTTTGAGAAACCAAAAAGTAGTAGAGTTTAAACAATATATTTATTAAATAATTTTATTTATACCATACCTTTCATAAATTATAAAAAAGTAATTTAGTTTTCAGTAATTTCTAAGTATTTATATATATGAACTTTTAAACTTTTAACAAACATTTTAATATTCAATATATTATCATTACAACTGAAATTTAAAAAAGTATCGAAGTGGGACACTTGGGTGGCTCAGTCAGTTAAGCATCTGACTCTGGCTAGGTCACGATCTCAAGGTTTGTGAATTCAAGCCCTGCATCAGGCTCTGTGCTGACAGCTCAGAGCCTGGAGCCTGCTTCACATTCTGGGTCTCCCTCTCTCTGTGCCCCTCCCCGTCTCATGCTCTGTCTCTCTCTATCTCAAAAATAGATGAACATTAAAATTTTTTTTTAATTTAAAAAGGATCAAGGTGAGTGGATTAAGAGTACACTTACCATGATGGGCACTGAGTAATGTATAGAATTGTCAAATCACTATATTACGCACCTGAAACTAATACAACACTACATGTTAACTACACTGGAATTAAAATAAAATAAAAATTTTTAAAAGATCAAAGTGTATCTATGGTACCTTATCAAATGTAAATTTGGGTATTGGAAGTGCTTGCTGCATTACAATCTATATTGCTTTTGCTAGAAAACTTTTTATCAAATTTAAGACTCATGGAAACCTAACAACATAGATTTGACACTTAAAGTGGTTTTATTTATTTTTACAGCAAACAGTATGACTTCAGGAATGGATTTCACTACATTTAAAAAACAAGTCTGCTTTTTTCCATTACCTTGAGTCATAAGTCATCTTTATCAATCTTATTCCCTTTGAATTGGTGCTTTTATGTTCCCTAAGAACATTCTGATGTACTTTCATTGCCTGGATTTGGTTCAAGGATCCTGGATGTACAGAGATAAGCTACCACCTCAAATTCTCAAGTCAACATTAAAATTTCAATGACTTTTATTATTGTTGGCTGTTGTGCTCAATCTGAATTATATCCTAAATCTGAAGTGGCCATCCAACCTATCAAAAAAAAAAAACAAAAAAAAAAACCCTGAATGGTAGCTTAGTACATGGTCTTTGTGGAGTTAAGATTAGCAAGGAATTCTCAGAATTACTTTCTAAGTGTTAAACTGTTTAAAAGAAGTTATTTTGATGCGATTAGTAAATAATGTTTAATTTCCAGAATACAATGAAGACTCCTAACAAAGTCGCATGTATATAATTAGTTGCCTATCATTAATCTTATATATCTCTTTTCCATTTGTGAAGGAGAGAAATGCTATTGTGTATTAATATGTCGGAGACAGGGAGTTGTCTATTTAAAATCTACTTAGGCTAATGAAGTATACATCTTTACGTCTACCACATTTATTGTTGAATACTTAAAACAGTAAAAACTCAATGATAATTAGATTTTGATCAAAAATAATGACTGGGTCACAAAGAGATTGCCACCATATATTTAAATACAAGCTATCACACTATTTCTTAAAATGATAATAAAAAGACACATTTATACTCACCACACTTTGTTTCTCATCATTTTTTTCCCTAGACATGTCTCCTTAATTCTCTACTAGGTCCAATTGACCACTCAGATAACTTTTGCTTACTGATCACAGTAATAATATTGCTGTGTTACCAAAAGATATTCCTCCTCACCTACTCATTTGATTAATGGTTTTCACTTGTATTAATTGCCTCATGAAATAATTGTAATTTTGAAATTCCTTTTTAGCTGAGCTTCCCTTAAATCAAGTCTTATTAGCCTTCCTAATTATTTTATTATTCTACATCTCAGCAGATAGATTATGAGGAGATACTGTGTTACAGCAATTATTTGATGTCCATTTTCATGCTTCTAAGTGATCACTTCCTGCATCTGACAACAACAACAAAATTGTGAAAAATACCTTTGTGGGTGCAAGTGAGAGTTCCCAAGTAAAGTCTAAAGGGTACCTGGTCCTAATAAATGCTAGCAGTAAGTGCTCTGTGAAAGAAGTACCTTAATTAGAAAGTTGAAGTTTCTGGATTATTTTCCAGGAAAAATAAATATTGAAATCCCGCAAAACAAAAGAACACTTAATTTAGGAGGGTCATAGGTCCTGAAAATTGTCTTCAAGACTTCAAGTGTTAGCATGGTTTTCATCAAAATTAGGGACTATTCTCTTTAAATAGAAATTGGAAATTGTTTTTACATTGTTAGAAGTTCTTGCTTGAATATATATATATGTATATATATATATATATATATATACTATATATCATCATACAGGCATGTGTACAGCACATAACATAATATATAACATGTATTGCATATGCTATACCTAACATAAAAAATAATTTTAAAGGCTCTGAAAAATCCATTTAATTTTGTTTACCCTGGTTTATCTCAAAACTTTGTTTATATGGGAACATTACTTCTGCATAAGACATTTTAGCATATGTTATAAGAATACAGTTAAAAGATTACCATACTAATCTATACTTGATGCAGATCACCTTCGTGAATTCAAAAGTTTCCATGTTTGAATAAAACACTTTTCAAAATTCAAAATACATTTTGGAGCATAATCCATAATTAATACATAAGAGGCATTTTAAGCAATTTTATATTTATAAATATATAACATTTCAAGCAAAGAGTAAACACTAACTTTGATTTGACCTTATGAGCCAGACTGGAAAGGACATGGTTTTACAACTCAAGCATCCTTAAAAGCTTGTCCTGACTTTCCTATTGCTAAAAATGAAAGTAAATACTACTTGCAATAAACTGGTCTGTTAGGAGCTGCCATACAAAAGCTTCTGTAACTCTAAGCTCTAAAGTGACGTGTGTACTTTCAAAAGTTGCAGATTTCTCAAGGACTAGGTGAAGCATTTTCTCAAGTTAATGCATTTATCTCTTCCACAGTTTCCGTGACCCTCTCAAACTTTTCAGGAAAACTATTCACATTCTGTGGTTGATTGTCCATAAGAACACCATTTAAGTCATGGGAAATAAACAGTTTCCAATGAACAGACTGACTCTTCAGAAAGTTCAATTTAAGTTAGTGATTTCATACTTGGAATTGTAGTTTCCTTTGCAAGCAGTGTTGGCACTATCTAGGCAATACAATACATCAAATTCTTAACCAGGACACCTCATCACCTTTTATAAAATGATTTCCTACAGTAAAAGTTAAGCAATGATAACCATAAATATAGCTTTCTTACTTTCTGTCATGAATTGTTGTGTACTCATCAAGTTAAAATGTTTCGAGCAGACATTCTACTGGTTGTGGTAAAAAGTTTATCTCCTGGATTATCTGAAATAATTTCCTGTTGATCAAATTCTAAACCATGCGTGGCAAGCTAGACAGTAAAAATACTTTACCTTGAGTATAAACATTATACCAATAGGCTTTAGATTAATTTTCCAAATTTGTTCATGTAGTTGTGAACATCTTAAGTAGCGTTTCTTAATTTTTTGTGGTCAACATGCCCTTTGCAAATCTATTGAAGTTTGTAGATCATTTTCCTAGGAAAATAAAAGTTGAAATTCTCCCAAGTTACATCTAATTTAGTTGGCTTATAGGTGAGGAAAATTGTGTTCAAGGTCTCCAGTGTTACTGTGATTTTCACCAAAATTAGGAGCTGTTTTCTTAAAACATCAGGAATTGGAATTTCCTGCCTGAAGTTCCCGCCTGAATATCATTTTCTAATAAGTGTTCATGACTACAACTACTTTGCCATATAAAAATCAAATAACACCTATATTATTTTGTGTATAACTTGAAAATACATTAATGCTTATCACATAGGGAAGAAACATTTGCTGGGATAGCTAATAAAATCTGGTAGAGTTTGTAAATTAGCTGCTATAAAATACAAAGGATATCAAGGAAGTTGCAGGAAGGAACTTCTTGGAAGAATGATGTATATTTTTAAATTTTTTAAATGTTTATTTTTGAGACAGAGAGAGACAGAGCATGAACAGGGGAGGGTCAGAGAGAGAGGGAGACACAGAATCCAAAGCAGGTTCCATGCTCTGAACTGTTGGCACAGAGCCTGACGTGGGGCTCGAACTCACAGACTGTGAGATCATGACCTGAGCCGAAGTCGCACGCTTAACCGACTGAGCCACCCAGGTGCCCCCAAGAATGAGGTATATTTTAATGTTGAGATTTGTCAGTATTTGTTTTGGCATTCCTTACTCACTCCTCATAAGCCCCATCCACAGTATATGATGTGGGTAGTTTGAACTCAGATGAAACTGGAAGCAGATAAAAACTGAATTATATAGTGTAGAAGAAAGTTTAGAGGAATGTCTTATGGCCTACATGAGTCTTCATTGGAAATAGGCACCTCTGAGTCAGAATTGAGGAGGCATTTTCCTGGTTTCCCTTTGGATACTTTGATCTCATAAGGAAAATAAAAGCTCCCGGTTTACTGAAATCAGATTGATTGTTGTCTTCTTTTAAAATAGAAATCCAAAGTCCTTAAATATCGTAATGAAACAAGTGCCTAGACCCTGGCAACAATGAAGTTAAATTTTCTTATTAAAAAGTATGTTAGTGTGGAGTGCCTGGGTGGCTCAGTTGGTTGTGTCTGACTTTGGCTCAGGTCATCATCTCACTGTTTGTGAGTTCAGGCCCTACACCCGGCTCTGTGCTCACAGCGCAGAGCCTGGAGTCTGCCTGGAGTTCTGCATCTCCCTCTCTTTCTGCCCCTCCCCCACTCACACTCTGTCTCTCTCTCCCTCTCAAAGTAATACACATTAAAAAAAAATTAAAATAGTATGTTAGTGCAATTGCTGGGTTGTAGGGTAGTTCTATTTTTAACTTTTTGAGGAACCTCCATACTGTTTTCCAGAGTGGCTGCACCAGTTTGCATTCCCACCAACAGTGCAAAAGTGTTCTCCTTTCTCTGCATCTTTGCCAATATCTATTGTTTCCTGAGTTGTTAATTTTAGCCATCCTGACAGGTGTGAGGAGAACCCAAATGTCCATCGATTGAATGGATAAAAAAGATGTGATATAGTCTGTGTATATATATACATGTATACACACACACACACACACACTACTCAACAATGAAAAAGAATGAAATCTTGCCATTTGCAACAACATCAATGGATCTACAGGGTATTATGCTAAGCAAAATAAGTCAGGGAAAGACAAATATAATATGATTTCATCAGATGTGGAATTTGACAAATGCAACAGATGCACATAAGGGAAGGGAAGGAAAATTAAGATAAAAACTGAGAGGGAGGCAAACCATAAGAGACTCTTAAATACAGAGAACAAACTGAGAGCTGCTGGAGAGGGTGTGGGTGGAGAAATGGGTTATATGGGTGATGGGCATTAAGGAGGGCACTTGTTGGGATGAGCACTGGGTGTTATATGCAAGACATGAATCACTGGGCTCTACCCCTGAAGCAAGACTACACTGTATGTTAACAAACTTGAATTAAAAAAAAGTATGTTCGCTTTTAAACAATGTGCATTATCCTACACAGAGATCCCATTAGTGAACTGGCATCATCATCATCTTCTACCCAAATGAGCTGATAATGATCATTCTGTCAATTTATGTAGGAATAGAGAGCTTGGGAATGATGATTCACATTTCTTTGCACATGAGTATTATTCTCACAGAATTCCTTCCCCTCTAACCTCCATTTATTTGGTTATCTGCCTAAATACTGTTAAATTTTATGCATAAAAGACATAAAAACAAAACATTTAGTTTTTCTAATTATTTTTACAGATGTAAGCAATAATCAAGATCTTGGTTCATGGAGATAAATTTTAAAATAGCCATTTCTGTTCAGGTAACAAAGTTAACTGTTTAGACTCAAATTTAAAATAAAAAGTGAATTATGTAATTTTTTATCATAAAAATGTTCAGTATTCTCCTTTAAATTAATTTGGAATACATATCACACACATAGATGAATTTATTTATAGACCACCTGACATGACTAAATTGTTCTCTTTTGCAGGTCTTTGCCTATTTATTTATAAGGTATGTAAAAATAAATGCAACTTTAGCACATAAATATTCATAGATTCTATGTATCTGAATATTTATATAGCACCTGCCAACTACTTTGACAGGCATGATAGGTTAGAATACATATTATGGAGGGGTGGGGGAAGGATGTTTATTTGGCATTAGATTTCAGGCCACTTCTAAAACAAATGCAGTGTAAGTTTATATAGCACATATAGGCAAAAAAATGTTGCTTAGAAATGGACAAACCATGGTAGATTTAATTGCTATAACACCTTTATAAATATTAGGCTAAAATAAGCTCTATATGGTGAAATGTTGGGACTCATTTTAATCTTGGTAGTTTTGCAGATGTAGTCCTTTCCTGAAAAAAATCCTGGCATCCTACCCACATGTAGAGATGAGATGCTCCTCTCAATAAGAATGTAGGACATGAGATCTCATTTTTATAATAAAATTCCAAGTAACCACCTTTTTATTCAGTTTCTAAAACACCCAGAACTACCTCAAAGAGCAGTCTTAGTCTCGTGCTGATTCTTGTTACACAAGGCAATCTTACTGCTTTATCTCAGGAAACCCTTGGCATAGAGAAAAATGAAGAGAAGTTAACATAAGAAATATGATATTTATTCAATACTTTACTTAAACCTAAGAATTAAATCACAAGATCCTTGTTAAATTCCATTATCGGAAGACTATGTATTTTGAGCACATAATACTTGCCTTTTGCATTTGCATGAATTGATTTTAGTGTGATGTCTTCAACATACATCAAAAGTCACCACATGTCCTTTCCATTTCCAATCCCTTAAACATTAGTGTTCTGCAGACTTCTGCTTAGAGTGTTTCTCTAGAATGTGAAGTAGGAGGATATGCTCTAGTGCCTAACTGGCATAATTTAACTTTCAGGTCTGACATTTTATAAGCAATGGGAACTTGGGAAACTTACTAAATTTCTCACTAAAGGAGCATGATAGTACTACTCATCTCATAGGTTGTTGTGTGTATGAAATGAATTAAAATAAAGCATTTAGACCTGGGACTAAAACAGTAAACTCCCCCCACATTTTGGAATCAATGTGTAAACTCTGTCCTTCTCATTCAAAAACATCCTCTTTGGCTAAAACTGGTGCCTACTCTTGGAAGACCACACAATTATTACCCACTGAGTTCTACTGACCTAATTAGAGACTGTTACCTAATTGTTCTTTGAGAAAGAATTCCGCCCAACTTTAACACAATGCTCATCTTCGTTCCCTCCAGCATAGTCACTGCATTCTGCCTTCTGAGTTTTGTTTCATTTTATGTGTCAGGCCCAGACACTAATTCTGATCTAGCAATGGTCCAACCGTCCACCTTTAAGAACATAGCTCTGGGGGCGCCTGGGTGGCTCAGTCAGTTAATTGTCCGACTTCGGCTCAGGTCATGATCTCACAGTTCGTGAGTTCAAGCCCCGCGTCGGGCTCTGTGCTGACAGCTCAGAGCCTGGAGCCTGCTTCAGATTCTGTGTCTCCCTCTCTCTCTGCCCCTTCCCTGCTCATGCTCTGTCTCTCTCTGTCTCAAAAATAAATAAACATTAAAAAAAAAAACATAGCTCTGAGTGAATATCCATTTCCTTTTAGTAGTCATCCACCATGCCCTCGAGATCCCATTTTCTCCTTTTAGCTCTTTATTTTGTCTTTTAAGATCTAAACCTCTCTGAGAAGGAAAATTCTCACTTTGTCTAGCTAATGGTTACTTCTGATACTTAAAACTGAAGCATTCTTCCCCTAAGAAGATTTAGTTCCTCTTTAATTTTCTGAATAAATGTAATACCCAGAGACAGAATATTTAAGGCACAGGACTATATAATGTCTTTCTCTGCTTCTGGATTTGCAGTAGTAATTTAGGAATTTAATTGTTTTGTTTCACTAACAAAGTTCATAAAAATGAATGCAATACACTTTTAAAAAAGAATATAGGCTTTCATTTCTTTTTAAAAATTAACCACCCTTCCGTCCATGCAGCTCTGACATAAAAACTAATAATGATCATGACTTCTAAAATTAACAAATCCTAAGCCAACTTCTTACCATATGGTTAAAGTTGCCCTAATTGACCCAAAGAAAGTTTAAAACATTAACAGAAATAGAATTTTACTGCTAATCTAGCACAACTAGTTACATGTTGAAGTAACATTTTAATTCCAGAATAGTCTTAGTCTTCCATAGTTCATGTGGATCTCAGGTGTTTTTGACTTTTAAAGATGTGCCTTGCAGGGCTGGCTGAACATCTCAGTGGAAATAGGGAATATTCTTTTTAAAACGTCTTCCATTTCATATTGCAGTTTCACTGGGTCTAAAAGTCTCTCTGAGGTTCCCCCCCCCTCTGTTTTTCTCTCATCTGAAATTTCAGGAAAAAGCACATGGCTTAAGGTCTTCTGGTGTAGCCCACACAGTGAGGCTCCCATGACTATGTTCACCAAGGTTTCCATGGCAGCCATTTGCCTATTCCCCCAAGCCTTTATTTGCCAATTTGCTAATAGCCAGTGATTGCTAAAGCTAACATAAGGTATATGACACGCCAAAGAAAAAATTTCATAATGGTCATATTTACTAATGCTTAAGGCCTAAAATCACCGATGGCCTTTAAATGGACACCATTCATTTAAAGACAAACACAAGTGTGAGACTGCTAACATTTCTGCCGCATTGTTCCTCTCTTCAAGACTTCTGTTCTATTAGGTTATTTTTAGTTCCTAGGGCACAGTGAGTTTCTATTCCCATATCTCTGCCTGGCCAACTTTATTTATCCTCAGGACCCAGCTCAATACTTTCTTCTGGACATTTTTCTTGACTCTCCTCACTAGATTAGTCTCCTGTTCCTTTGTGTATTATATTTCTCCTAGTATGACATGTAGCATATTTTTATTGTTTTTTTTTTTGTCTCTTTCTCTATATTAAAATCTTACAAGCTTCTGAAAAGGAGGCATTGGTGATGCACATGGACCATCAGATGAAGAGAGTAAGTCCTGACCAAGAGTGAGGATTAGGTAAATAAAATTCTCTGCCATATGAGAACACTCCCTGTTGCATGGCAGAATTCTTGATCTATAGTAGAGATACACTGAATAATTTTAAATGAATACATGAATACAGAAAAATGCTTAAGTCTTCTCTTCCAATTCACTTTGAAATTTTTAAATATGTTGCCTAAGACATATTTTTTCCAGTTTTGATTTGAGGAATATATTGAATTCTCCTCAGAAAGTAGTGACCAATTAATTTTACATTTTTTTGTTTGTCAGCCAGAAACCTAAGATCTTGTTATCTTCTTAATCCTTCCAGAAATTGCTTTAATCTCCTAGTGGCAGATTGAAAGAAAATGGCCATGAGTTCTTCCCTGACTCTATCCATGCCACTGAACAATAGTTTTTTGCAGGCCCTCCATTGAGTGGGGGAATCTATTTCCCCATCTCTTGAATCTGAGCTGGCCTTGCGACTCGCTTTGACTAACAGAATGCTGTGGTAACAGCTCTGTGACACTTTCAAACCTGCACTTCACAAGAGCTCACAAGCATTTGCTCATATTTTTGAACCTCTTTCAAGCTTCCAAGTGAACAATTTTGAGTTAGCCTTTGAGATGATATATATGCGGTCCAGGCATTTTTGTTGACCCAGTGAATAACCTGAAACTATCCAGGTATGTGAGGGAGGCAACCCACCATGTTAGTGTGGAGGCATATATGAGTCTAGCCAAGAACAACTGACTGTGGTTCAGATCTACACAATTAACAGGCAGGCCCAAACTCTCGTGAGCCATAATCATTGCTGTTTTAAACCATTAAATTTTGAAGTGGTTTGTTAAGCAGTTATTGCCTTTGAGGAAGTCCTGCCTGAGTGATCCTATTTTATTTATTTTTATTTATTTATTTATTTTAACATTTTTGTTTTATTTTGAGGACAGAGAGAGACAGAGCATGAACGGGGAGAGGGTCAGAGAGACAGGGAGACACAGAATCTGAAACAGGCTCCAGGCTCTGAGCTGTCAGCACTGAGCCCGACGTGGGGCTCGAACGCACAGACCATGAGATCATGACCTGAGCCGAAGTTGGACGCTTAACCGACTGTGCCACCCAGGCGTCCCATAAGTGATCCTGTTTTAAAACAGCAACTCCTGGGGCGCCTGGGTGGCGCAGTCGGTTAAGCGTCTGACTTCAGCCAGGTCACGATCTCGCGGTCCGTGAGTTCGAGCCCCGCGTCAGGCTCTGGGCTGAGGCTCGGAGCCTGGAGCCTGTTTCCGATTCTGTGTCTCCCTCTCTCTCTGCCCCTCCCCCGTTCATGCTCTGTCTCTCTCTGTCCCAAAAATAAATAAAAAACGTTGAAAAAAAAATTTAAAAAAAAAACCAGCAACTCCGCTTTTGAGTATCCCTTTCCTCTTCCCAGATTTCTATGTACATCTTTGACAATATATATTTATTTTACATGGTTTTCCTACTCTGAAATTTTAATGGAATCTCCATATTGACAGGATTTTATTTTGCTTTTCTTTTTTTTGCTATCTCTCCAACACCTAAAAAATGCCTTGCACGAAATGAACACGTGATATGTATTCATGTAATCAATTTGTGATTAATTTTGGCAATTTTATTTATTTTAATATATGGAATATTTGTTTCTTTTACCAAACTAAAATTTACCCCTCTCTTTTGCTCTTCATTTGATCAATTCAGTTGCAGCTATCAGATTTATTGTTACCCAATATCTTAATTATATTACACAGAATAAAGTAAATGGGTGCATGAGTGGCTTACATGAGTCATTGTAAGAATACATGAAACCTTGTTCTAATGAACAAAATTATAACTATTCCTAGTAAGATTCAGTCATAGCGCCTAATTAGAAAAATAAAATCCCTGGCTTTTTCTCAACATTTTCTTTAAAAAGCTAAAAAAAAACTTTGTAAGAATCTTACACAGTATAGGTAGTTACTTGTTTTCCATGAATTTCTGCCTGTTTGTGATTCCATCATCTCTAAAACATGTGTTTGTAACAAAATAAGAATGGTTACTTCTTCCCTGTGTTTCATGCCCTTCAAAAAAGTTAGCGTGCAGCTTTAGGAAGGGTACATGTGGTTTATTGATGGACATAAACCAGCCATAGGATGGATCAGTGCTAGAAATTGATTGTTGCATGTTCCAAGTTGATCACTTTCATATTGCATTACATATGCCATTTAACATGCCAAGAATTGGGAATTATTTTCTAAAATAAATTGGCTATATAAACAACCTAAGAAATCACTCAACTTAATACAAACATCTATTAAGTGAGAAAATCCACACAAAACAAGCATAGAGTTTAAAAGATAAAAGATGTTATTGAAATTCTAGTTGAATTACTTTCATTATTCTATATAGAGTTTATTCTAATATTAAAAGGGGATTTCAGAGGAAAATATTCCAAAATCTCTTTTTCTTAAAAGTTAAACATATAAAAATTCTGTTTAACAACCTTAGAATACTTGTAAAAAATAGAGAACATCTCAGAGTTCATGATATTAAAGCAAAGCATAATTTTTCAAGTCATAGTAATTATGCTGGCTATCACCCCATTACTGATATAATGTGAAGCTAATAAGCCAAGTAATTAGTATGCTCTGGGTCAGAATTTTCACCTCAGTAACTGAAGGGTAAATGAAGACAAAGCAGTGTAATATTAAATGTACAAGCAAAGGAGTAGTAACATGTTATAATGAAAATCTGAAAGATCACATAAGAAATAGTGTATTTTTGTGGGCTTATTGAAGAAACATATGAGAAATTGATTTAGTTTTTAAGCTTAGTAAACGTTACGACATATTTGTTGCTAGTGATTATTATTAAATACATAAACATTTAAATGTTCCCATGTGTTGAACATTGTATAAATCATGCATTAGATAACTCATGCTTATTTTAATTGGCTGTTGTAGTGTCACAATTGTAATGAAAGTAAATATTCCTTTTTACTGTCCCAAAAAAGAAAAACAGATCAACTTGCATTGAAGAGCTGGTGCCCTCACAATGAAGAAGAGAAAAAAATCAAAGGTAGACAGATGTTGAGAGTTTTCCTATTCTAGTAATTGGGACTAACACAGCAGCTTTTCTTGAGGACAAAAGAAGCAAATTGCCCCCCAATTCTATGCTCAGAGAGACACTACAAATGACCAAGAATCTCCACTCCAAGAGACCTTTTAAGAGCTACAAAACTGGCACTAAATTCATTAGCCCGACTCTACCACATGCCAAAGGGAAGGTTTTCTCTTTAGGGTAGTCCGATGTTCTGGAAAGAGGATATCCCCTACCCTCAAGAATGGAGGAGTTTTTGCCATTTTCCTCAGGTCAAGTCTTACAGAATAAAAAAGATGTTTATTAGGAAGCACTACTGAAACCAACATGTATGGAAATAAGGGCAAGGAATTAAGAATGGGTAGGGAAAGAAGTTGAGTTGTGGTACAAGTTGGTTACAATGAAGGACCCAACTGATCCTACAGAAAGCTCTAGAGTTGGAAGTTCTCTTCAGACTAGGCCTAACATAAGTTGAAGGGCCATATCTTTATACCTGCACAATGTGAAGTTACTGAATGTAGGGGCACCTGGAAGAGGCATAACTTTGGGCACAGCATTTAACCAGAAAATTCCTAAGAAGGCTGAACACTTTCCAGCAACAACCCCAGCAGTTGCAGAAATAAGCTCTTAATTCTTGAAGGTGATCTGAGTAGCCTAACACATCATCCATTTCACTAATTCTTTAAATCTTGGCAAGACGTGATTGAGAACTTCCACATACAGAAAGGGCAAAAATGCTACACTGACTCCAGCCCTTCCTCTTCTTTTTTTAAAATGTACATTCTTTATTCTTTTTTTTTTTTTTTTTTTTTTTTTTTTTTTTTTTTTTTTTGAGAGAGAGAGAGAGAGAGAGAGAGAGAATACGAACAGGGAAGGTCAGAGGGAGAGAGAGAATCCTATGCAGACTCCACACTCGGCAGAGAGCCACATCAGGCATCGGGCTCAATCCCATGACCAACCTTGAGAGATCATGGCGTGAGCCAAAATTAAGAGTTGGAGGCTTAACCAACTGTATCACTCAGGTGCTTTGACCCCAGCACTACTAAAGGCCTGACAGTGATAAAAATGATGGGTCTCAAAGTTCAAGAACTGACTGAAGAAAGTACATGAGACTAGGGACTTCCATCGTGTCCAAACAATGTTAGTATGGATGTGTGGGTTGTACAAAGCTGTTGTGTACAGGCTGAGAGCCATGAGTCAGATGAAAGGGATTGCCAGGTAACACAATATAAGATCAATTTCCAGGGATTTGTATAGGAATGAGCCATTTTCTTTCACATCTAGCTCTAAAACATGGGTCAACCAAAGAGGGGATTAAAATCTTACTCAATTGAATGAGTAGACATGACTTTTCTCTTATGCTTTTCCCCTATCTCATGACCAGAGGAGGAAGGCCAAGAAAAATGAGGGAAGGACTTGTGAAGAAAACATCATACTTAATTCCCACTACTCCAAACCCCTAGAGCCACAGACAAACCTATATTACCCTAAAAGAGAAGGGGTATGAACAATCCAGAGGTGTTGGGAGATTTTAGGTCTCTAGGGTAACAGTTGACTTTTGAGGGATTGAAACCAATAGATAAAAACCTCCATCTATCACTGTCCAGGGCAGAAAATTCTAAGACTTACTGTAAGATTCCTTATAATCACCTAAAAGAAATCAGCACCGGCTGTCCTCAGTGTGACCAACTGAATACAACTTCTTTGTATTATCCGTCTCTCCTTTCTTATTTCACTCTCCTCCCCCTCAATTCTGTATCCTGCTATAATATTTCTAAATTTTTGTCTCAGGCTGTACTTTGCAGAGAACCCAAGTTAATATGCACAAAAGCACACTTTTCTTTGTTTTTATGTGAAACAGGAATCTTTTTATTCCTGGGTTTACAGAAACCAAACATTCTATTGACAATACAAATTATAGCAGTAACACATTTGATAGAAGATATTTTTGTCTTCAGTGCTTTCAGCACTTTTATTGAAGAAATTGAGATACTTCCTCTCAGGGGTCTTTGAATTGGAAGTATAATTTTCTTCTTCCCTAAATTTGATCAAAGATACTGGATTGCATATGTATTCCTCCCATATCAGAGATCTTTGTAAGCTTTATATTGTGGTTTTAGAAATTTGATGGGCTTAGAAGTATTTCTACTTAAACTCTCTAGTACCAGAAAACTATAAAAATAATGTATTGCAACCTTGGTTTCGACTTGTATTTAAATAATCACAGAAACTATTCTAGGTTCTTTTTTTGAGAAACTACAGTTGTAGGACTATCAAAGTCACTCTGAAATATTCATGTTATAACTTATATATAATATCAGACCTTCCAATAACACACACTTTCCCTTGCACTTTATGGTTTCTGCAATTTTTTTCTCTCAGTAAAATGAATCCACCTTGGACATTTATATAAATCATCCGTAGAGAAATGTTTGTACCTGTCACGCTGAACAAATGTTCTACACCCCTTTCATTGCCATGAATCTACCAACTGACTGCTTATTTATTCATTGTGTTTGCATGTTTGATTTATAAAGGAACAAAACTACATGAGTGGATACATTAAGTATTACATCATTTTTTATAGTGAATAAATGAGAAGCATTGGTAGGTTTGAGGGAACTTTCTATTAAATTTAGATGCTGAGGATCTTAACTCGAAATTAAAAGAAATTTGACCTAGAATAAACATTATTTGAAAGAAGTCAAGATAAACATTTGAAGCATATCTCCTGACAACTGAAAGTGAGGGATATGCCTTGGATAAAACAGCAACCAGACGTGACACAGGGAAGGGAAAGCAAGCATGTATAACCATCATGCTTACTCAAAACTCCTCTGCAAATATGCATACTATAGTGTGTCTGTGTATGACAACATAATATGTTATCATTCATTTTAAGCCTATTTGTCATGATCCAAAAATGTTTTTTGCTTTTTTATGAGAAATTTCCTTTATCAGAAATAATAATTACACTTGGAAAGCAGTTTCTATATAATACAATACTTCTGTTTTCAAAGACTATCCTTAATAGTAAAAGTAAATGTCGGGATATCCTGTTCTTTCTCTCCTCATTGCCCCAGTACTGACTTATCCTCTCTCTTTTCTACGCCATGCCCTTGATTGTATATCAAAGCTAATAAAGTAATGCTATTGTAAATTCTAGTCCCTCACTAATAGCTTCTTTTGATAGAATTTAATGGGAGAAGTAGATGAAAGGCTTAAAACCTAATCCAGCTCAATCCAGCTGTACAAGGGAACAGTTCAGAAATGGCTACCCCTTAATCTCCAACTCAACTGCTTTGGTCATATGTGAAGAAAAGATCAATTTACCAAATAGTACTTCAAAATAGAGAACTTCCTACCCAAATCTCAAGGATAAGTTCCAGCTGCCAAGTCTATCAGAAGAATAAGCAAAATCAAAGGAGACACACGTACAAAACCTAAACAGTTGGCTCCAAAGAGTTTTTGATCTAAGAAAATGTGAGCCAAAAATGAAGACATTTCCCAAAGAAAAAGCATCTTCAGTATGAAGCACAGAAAAGTGAGTAGATGAAGTATAGATTATTAGCATTTCTGGAACTTACCAAATGGCTGTTCTAGACATGTTTATACAGTCTATGGGAGGAGATGTGTAATAAGCCATCAATGGAGAGCCAATAAATGGGCAAATAACAAACAGTCAGAAATGAAGCTCTAATTGTCTCTAACCTCAAAGCTATAGTTGCCTCTTTCCCTCTCTTTTGCTCATTTATTGTTCCAACACTTATATTGAATATCTGCTCCATGCCAGACACTTATTATTTTATTTATTAAATTCTTAGAATAAATCTCTAAAATAAAAATATTATTTCATTTTTAGGAAGGAAGAAATTGAGTTTTGAAGACATTATGAATATTGTGCAGTTAATATTAGAGGGTGTCAAAATCAGAATTCAATTCCTATCTTCTTCCAATAGAATTCCAGTGTGTTACTTCACCAGACCTAGCAAACTATATGCCAATCAACAAGAAATCTTTCACACTGTATGAAATGCCTATCCAAAATCACCAACAGTTTAGTTTGCATCATCTTGCAACCAGATTATTCCCTGATAACTTTCAACTTTGTTCTTCTGATTTTTCCCACTCCAATTCAATATCCACATTGCTGCCAAAATTATGGTTATAAGATGCACATTTGTTCCTTCTCTCCCTTATACTACACCTCTAAATAATGACTTCTTAGATCATGACATCATGACTTCTACTTTTCAAGTAGGCTGCAAAGTAACAGGAGGCATGCTTTATAATCACATGGCACAGTTACCTTTCCTCCAGACTTAGAGAATAAATTGAAGAATTCTGAACCCAACATTAACTTTCATGTTGCTGTGCCATTATTTAGTCCAGGACGAACAACTCAGCATATATTTGTGTGCAAGCTGTGCTCTAATGAAAATATGTGCCTGTAGTCCTGGACTGATGCAAAGGGTGAGGAAGTATCTACCAGAGGAAAGTGAGAGGACAGCAGTGCCATGAAATCAGTGGATTTGCCAGCCCATGTCTTAGCTCTCTATTTGCCTGCAAAATCTTTGTCCACACACTAAATCAAGCATTACCTCCTCCTGGAAATCATCGTCAACTTTGTGTAAAGCAATGTTAAACACAATCTTCTTTGGTTTCACAGGACAGTTTTTATAGCTATTGGGTTATAGTCAAAATGTATGTGCTTATCACTTCAAACCTCAGAAGTTCAGTGTCTGACTTTTTTGTAGGTAGTCACCAAATGTGTAATTGACTAGATTCTAGTGATTAAAGAGATATCCTTGGCTGATACTCTTAAAGTTTTCTATCTTATATTCTTTTTCTTGAGATGAATTAAATATATATTTAATAGGAGAAAATGGCAACCTCCGAGTAAAACAAATATTTATAACTTGAGTTTAATATGTCTTTAAAATGCTAGGGTTTTGTAACAGTAATGATGCATATAGGTATAAAAAAAAACCTCAGTCAACAAAATATAAAGAATAAAATAAAACCTAAGAACCAAAAAACAACTGACTAGTATATTCATAATTTAACAAGGTAGCCACATAAAATCATTATTAATTTATGTTATTGGTGAAGAAAAGCTCCACGCTTGCATTGGTATACATTATAGGTAATGGATTATATTATAAATTATGTTCTAAAGTTTTAATTTCACATGTAAACAAATTAATTTATAAAAACATCATTAATTTTGATCTGTGGTCTATAAAAATTGGAAAGTTTTGGTTCGATTTTCATGTATGGATTGACTTCCAAAAGAGTTTGGCTTTCCCCACAGCTTAACAAAAGGTATCTCTAGAGTTCACATCCTATGCTGAGCTACTCTATCTATGTTTGTTCACTGATAGAGTGATACCCTTTCATCCTTTCTTGTGAGAAATATCCATTATGGATGATTTCTACTTGTTCATGCATTCTCAAAGCATTCCACAAGTCCATCAATTTACTGTAAGTAGAGAATGAAGGAAGGAAAATGAAATTATTTAGGCAGCATTTCTGTTCTATATTCATGGACTTATAAGCTTTTGTGTGATGAAGAAATCACCGTAAATGTTTTTCAAGTGATCAGGAAACACAGTCCCGACCTAAGGACAGATATGTAAATGTGACTGTTTGAAAAATGTCAAATCTTCTATTTTCCAAATGAATATTTTTAATGGAAAAATTTCTGCTGACTAGCATGTGTATAACAGCGTTTTGGTAAACCACTTTGTCTATGATATGCCATGGCATAATGTAATATGTACATCCAGAGTACGTATGGTACATATGTGACAGGTATGACATGGCATGTCACAGAAAAACTTGCTTCTCAAAAAGCTGAGGGAAAAATGTGTTTATCAAAAAGCTGAGGGGAAAATGTGATAAATATTTTTTTTTAAATTCTTAAGGCATGGAAGTTGCTTACTGAAATTATATTGCCATTAAAACAAATGGGTTTGTGATGAATATGTGTAAAATACAGCAAAATCATATCTTCGTGATGATATGCAATTTCAAATTATTGCTCCTTCTGACTTCCTATTTTTCAGTTAAATAGTTACCAATGTCTCTGTGGTTTTGAAACTCTAAAGCTAAAGCATACCGCCAATCTAAAAACATGGTAAATAAAATGGCCATGGAGAAGTAATATAGTGATTTCTTTCAATACCAATTATGTTTCAAAAAAAGGATAACAGAGAAATAGTTAGGCATAGGCATCAAGTATGTATTTTTTTTCTTTGTACCTTTTCTGGAAAACAAATCACTTTAAAAGATAAACTTTATATGTAAGTAATTTGCAGAAAAAAATAGTAGAAAGCCATAAAATATTTAAATACTCAACTCTACTTTTAATTAACAAATTTCAAAATCCAAATGATGAAGTTCTATTTTTTACCGACCATATAGTTGCAAATTTAAAAGCTTGATAATGCTCAGTGCTTATGAGAATTTGGAGACAGGCATCCCCATAATGCTGGAGAACCTGATGAAACGTTTTATAGGATAATTTGGCAATTTCACTGCTAGTAATTTACTTAATGTATATAGTTCCATTTGTATTCATAAACATATACACAATGTTGTTTATTTCTTTGTTTTCAATAGTAACAAAAATGCTAAAATAATGGGTGGAAGAAAGATAATTTGTTGTAGCACTGCTTACAATGAAAAACAACATTGCTTTAAAAAATAGAGCCATATGAATAAATGCTGATGTGGAAAAATCTCCGAGATATATTTGCAATGAAAAACAAACATGAGAGGCAAATAAGCTTAGTATAACTGCACATGTGTTGTGTGTGAGAAAGAGACAGAGAGAGAGAGAGAGAATGCATGTGCAATAAGCTGTATAAGGGCTCTTTTTAAACTATGAAAGTGCACGCTTAAAAAAAATCTCAAAAGTTTTCATTCCCAGAAGAATGAAACATGACAAGGTAGCTGAGGGAATAACAGAACAGGGAAATTATCTCATTTCAGTCATTAAAACATAGTAACATTAGAGAATAGGATAAATTTAACAACCAGCAAGAAAATTTTTAAGACAAATAAGCTAGGAAAAAGACACAAACATATAGTTTTGAAATCATTTACCAAAATATTGTGAAGAATGTTCAAAATTAGAAATAATATAAAAAATTAGACTTTCAACAATAGAAGCTATAAAAAAATAAACTCATCTCCTGCCACAAAAGCTAGATGAAAAAAATTGAGGTGTCTGGGTGGCTCAGTCGATCAGGTGTTTGACTTTTGGTTTTGACACAGGTAATCTCGCTGTTTGTGAGATCAATCCCCTCATGGGGCTCTGGGCTGAACATGGAGCCTGCCTGGGATTCTATCTCCCTCTTTCTCTACCCCTCGCCCATTCGTGCTTGCTCTCTCAAATTAAAGAAATATTTTAAAAAGAGAGTTATAAATGAAATAAAAACAAAATCGAGATCTGACATTTGAGAAAAGATTTACAAATACGACAGTCTTCTTGCAAGGCCTGTGTGTGTGTGTGTGTGTGTGTGTGTGTGTGAGTGTGTGTGTGTAACAAAGGGAGTGAGAGAGAGAGAGAGAGAGTGCATATACACTAGAAATATTAGAAATACACACAAAAAGTCACAGAAGGAAATTAATACCCAAAGCTACGGGAATATAAAAAAATAATGAAGTACCCTTGGTGACGACTTCATTGTTAGGTCAGCAGTGCCAGTCTTGTATTGGCACTCTTACTGGCACTCATATTGAATTCTTTTTGTTACAGATAGTTCTATAGCCCACATGTCAAGAGTGCCCTGACAGTGATGTAGTCATCTTGTTACTTGTCAAAATGCCTCAATGATGTCTTACTCATAGGTAAATTTTCACTAAGTACTGGGTAATAAATAAATTAATGTATTAATGGCAGTATGCTGACTTTAATGGAACAAACAAATGTATCCATCCTGTAGGCATAAGAATACTAGGACAAACTTTGATGTAAATATTTGGCCCAGAAAGACTGATTTTTAATTCATTAATACAAAGTGAAAGAGTCTTGTGAATAAAACCTAAACAGATTGCCATTGCTGTTGTAGGACAGTATTGAGTGCTACTTATCTTTTTTTTTTTTTTTTAATTTTTTTTTTCAACATTTTTAATTTATTTTTGGGACAGAGAGAGACAGAGCATGAACGGGGGAGGGGCAGAGAGAGAGGGAGACACAGAATCGGAAACAGGCTCCAGGCTCCGAGCCATCAGCCCAGAGCCTGACGCGGGGCTCGAACTCACGGACCGCGAGATCGTGACCTGGCTGAAGTCGGACGCTTAACCGACTGCGCCACCCAGGCGCCCCGAGTGCTACTTATCTTATATGAACATCAAAATAATTTGAGACAAGCCCTTAGAGGTTATTTGCTTCTTCAAGTCATGTTTTTCAACATTGGTTATGATATCAAATATCCACAATACTGATGAAATATGTAGTGCTTCTCATACAGCACAAAACTATCAAGAGATTGATTATACGAAACATTACATTTCTTTGAAGAGTTTCATTCACACCTGATTATGAGAAAAGGATTTTCCACAGATCCTTTGAGAAATGTTTGAAAGAAAAGCATTTCAGTCACCATACCATTCTTTTCTATATCCCTAGCCCCACCCTAAAATAAAACTGGGGCATATATATCCTATAATAACTTCACGAAAAATCATTATCTAAAACTCTCATGTTTGTGAAATGAATGTGCAGCTGTTGAGCCTGCCTGCTGGAGAAACACTGTAAAAATGCATCTCTAGACAAGAAACAACATGATATG
The DNA here is from genome assembly GCF_028018385.1 of Neofelis nebulosa. Taxonomy (NCBI): domain Eukaryota; kingdom Metazoa; phylum Chordata; class Mammalia; order Carnivora; family Felidae; genus Neofelis; species Neofelis nebulosa. Next base: position 40,797,781 of record NC_080783.1, on the reverse strand, counting down.
AATGGATGAGATGGAAATGTGAGAGAGAGAAACAACACATCTCTGTCTACCAATAGATTGCATGGGGAAAAAATTGAGAAGGAAAAAAATGGACTTATTTGTACAATTGAGATAGTTACTATTTTCAATAATGTGAATCACATATTAGTCAAGTATCAGGGAATAAGTTCATTTTTACTAGGCTATCATAAGCAGTATATAACTTAAAATATAAAATGTGAAGTATATTAATATGTGATATAATAAATGATAGTGTTTGTTAGGCACAATTATATTTCCTTCTTTATTCACTTAGCATAACACATTCCAGAGTATTTTATATTAAAGAAAGAAATAAAATATAGAGCCTCTCAATATATATACTTTCTAGTGATTATATTTAGGTCATCCAAATCTAGTCATTGACTTTGGCAAAACCTATTTTTCACATGAAGGCCAAATTGAGAATTAGCTGCTCAATTAAAAAAAAAATGCTATGGCTCATCCCTGTTTTTATATTTCCTTTCGTGAAAGGCTTTCTATTTTCTCAAGTATAGGGGTATCTATTTCCTTAAATGCAGGGATTTTTTTATGGCACCAAAGCAAAATAAAGACTTTCAGTCATTTTCCCACGATAACACAAATGCTACGACATAAAAGAAACATGAGCACTAACTCAGCGTGTAGTTACTTGTGAAAATGTCTGAAATTCAAATATACAACAAAGAATTAAAAATATTGCACATGATTTATGTCATCACAAAGGTTAATATCCTCTTCTCTGTTTAAAATATAGTTATAAATGGTTATACCTGTATTTTTTACCTTTCAATATGTGTGATACATGTTTAAATATTTTATACATATATACACACACATATATGTTCTTACACTTGTACACATACATATAGAGGGAGAAAGAGAGAGGGAAAGAGGGAAGGAAGGAAGGAAGGAAGGAAGGAAGGAAGGAAGGAAGGAAGGAAGGAAGGAGAAAAAAAAGAGAGAAAGTTCTTGGATTATATTAAATTCAAAACATAGACCAGAATGAAAGATAGGACTCTAATAACACTGAAAAGACACAGAGAATTGAATCTGTTATAAATGATTTATGCTCTAGGATCATGAGGTTAAAAAGGCAAAAGCTTTAATGCTCACTCATGCAAGAATGTCAAGTCACTGGTCTAGATAAAGAATTTGACAGTAATAAGATTTTAAAAGTGGATATTTTCTGGTAGCATTGTCTGCCATAATAAATAGAGGTCATAAAGCTTTGGTCTAAACATATTCAGGGGGGGATTAATACTGCAAGGAGATCATTCATCTGAACTTTGAGAATGTACTTATAGGCCAATTTAATAAATGGATAATGACATAAAGACTATTTGTGAGTCTCAGGGAAACATATGTCTCTTCTGAGATTTTTATTTTTTTATTTCACTATAATTCTTCTAATGGATAATTTTTTATTGCAAATTTGAACAAAGCTATACCGCTTTTAGAGTAAAAAATATATAAATCACTTATATTAACCACAATAACAGAATGTCACCACCACCATTAATTCCTGCATGCCCTAAAAGGTGCTGAGAAAAGTGAACTATATAATGGAAATGGATTTATTTTAAAGAAAGATAAGTTTGAATCTGAGTGAATCACTCATTTAAAAAACTGATTCATCTTCTAGGAGTTCACCTTTACAGAGATTGGTTGTCTATTATATTTGACAAATAATCCTATTCATTTAGGCAACATATCAATTTAAAATACAAGTTTGTTTCAGGGGATGTGGGTTAATGATTAATCAAAATTATTTGGTCTACCTGGAACATAGCATGGAAATATATGGCTCTCATTTAGTATAGAAACAAAATTAAAGTTTCACTTTGAGTTCTAATACTAATGTTCAACAGAAATATGGAGACAGCATATAAGTAATAAATCAACTATTTATTTATAACTATGACTTGTTCTCAACTTAGTTTAATTCACAGAATTAAGATGACTTTAATACCTTCATTGCATATAAAGATATAATTATCCAAATACATTATCATTTGACTTTTTAAAAATACATGGTGCAGAAATTTGTAAATGCTGAAATAGCATGTGTTTGACAGTGGCTCACAGATGAGCCTATTATTTTATTTCCATTAAATACTCACAGGCAGGAGAGATACAGTTCTTAGAATTCATAAATGTATATGTATATGTTTTTGGGTGTGTATAAAATTATAAGAAATTTGAATTTTTATGATGCAAGAAAAAAATAATAATATCACCACAAACAAGAACCAAAAATAATTTATACTAAGGTTTTAACATATACCATATTTCCAAGAATTCCATATGTATACTTTTCCTTTTTAAAAAACATCATAAATCCCCATGTTACCATTTTGATGGCTTCAAAATGTTGTCATTTTATTGTACCACTATTTAATTAAATACTCTACTACTCTTTTCCCCACTGAATGGTTTTAATAGTCCAAGATGAGTACATAATATACTTTTTGAAACAGGAACATTTTAAATAATATTTAACTTTGGAAAAAAACTATTTTTTTTCAAAGTTTCAGATGAAAAATAAATATTCTACTCTGTAGGACAGATCTATCTATAGGACTTTGTATACTAAAATACACTGCACTTTTACTACAAGCAGTGACTATTATCCACAGCAGCTATTTTATTTACTTCGTGTTTATGAACTCTTTAAGTACACACAAGAGACATAAGAAGTGATTACAATTATTTACCCAGTTTTGTAGATGAGAAAATTGAGGCAAAGTTGTTGCTAACCACTAAGGATAAGCTCAGTCAGCAACTGAGACAGGATTTCAACCCATTCCAACTCTCTGGAGGCCAAGCTCTTAATCACTACCTAGTCATGTCACCAAAATCACATGATATGAAGACATCTTACTTTTAGAATTTCCTTGGATGTTATTAAAACTGATACTGGTAAATGTACTGCTCCCTAAGAGAGCTTTGAAAATATTGCCACCCCTTTTCTTTCAACCCCAGCATCATTTGAATTTTGTACCTCTTTGCAGATTATATCCCTCTCTCTTTCTTTCAAATTATTTTAATACTCTGTCGTTGTTACTGATGTTCTCAATTTTATTAATATAACTCTAGATGTGAAATAGACATTTTAAATGCATGTAAATATCCTGTTCCTTACTAGTTTTGGCATCCATTGATTATTCTTACCTGAATTAATTATTACAAGGATGACAGGAGAGTGGTGATTTTCTATTCTTATAATTCTTTTATATTAATGATCGGGTATCCCATTTCAAGAAAGAGCTTTTAGTTTACAAGTATACATGGATTATCAATATTATCAATGAGGCTTTATGGATTCTTTATTTCATCATGTAGAAGCTGTTGCTATCATTTAATATCATAAATTTGGCTGGTGGAGATCATCTTTGGCTTTTTTGGTTGGTCTCTCCCTTATCATTTTGTTTTTGCTTTGTTATAGCAGTTACTATATGGAAACTGAATTTTTAAGCTGTGCCCCTTCCCCAGAATCAATTACTTCCCCCAAGGTGTTTTAGATCGCCTTGTGTTTAAATGGAAAATTGTATTTAGAAATCAATATACGGGTGCTAGAATTCCTTATTGGTACTGACATGTTGTTGCTCATAGACATTTCAGCAAACAGAAATACTGAACAAGTTAGAGATAAATTACAGGATATTCTGAGATTTGCTTCAAAATAATGCAATTGAGAAGAGCGAGTTGGCAGAATTAAACACAAAACAAACTTGGTCATCATTGAAGTTAGTTGATGGATACAAGGTTCATTGTACTATTTTGTTTACTTTTGCCTATGTCTGAAAAAATTCCTTAATAAAACAATTTCTAATCAACAAAGGCAGCAACAAACTGCAGACAAACTCCAAAAACGAAAATCAAGTTTTCTCCTAATAATGGTCTTTAATCTGAAAACCTATTCAAATGGATATGCAAGTATTTGGCATTTAGTGATAATACCTAAAGCAAGCAAGATTCCATTGTAATTATAAGCAATTTAATTTCTTGCAATTCATTTCTTTTCATATTTCAAAATATTATTTCTTATTCCCCAAACTCCTCTTAGTGAGTCAACACTAATTATAGTAAATTGTGTTTAATGCTTTGGATTTTTCTTTTGTTCATAGCTTAAATCGATCTTAAGCTCTGGATCTTACATGAAACTTTCCTCAATTGATCACAAAGAGCCCTATTCTTTTCCACATATGTTTGGGACCCACCCCCCACCACCAAGCAATTACTTTTCTGCATCATTACATGCTTTTTCACTTCTGTGATACCCAAGACACAAACAATCATGGTGCCCTCGAGAATTAAGCTCTCTACTCCACCTCAATGTCTCCTTGTCTTATGGACTATAATGGCTCACGTCCACCACACTGGTCCTATAGTGAAAAAAAGACACTATTCCCTTAAATCTGTATATATTTTTATTAGTACTAAAGCACCCTAATTAATCCAGCCTTTATTGAATGTCCAAAACTGTTGTTGGATGTTAAGGAACTATGCCTGGCCACCCCCTGCAGAACCAAAAGATTCTCCTTTGAGTTGCTTGGAGTCAGAAGAAAACAATCGCATGTTTCAGAAAAATGGGGTAGAAAAAAGTACTAGGAATATCAAAAAATCAATATCTTCTCTCTTTTCAAGCCTCAATATATTGTGGATCAATTTATATGTCTAATTGACTTTCTAAAACCTCTGTCTTGTAAAAAAAATTATGAATGCATTATGTTTTACTTAATTCTATTCCCCATTAATGAATAGTTACATAGTTTGTTCCCAAATTCTATAACCACTTTATAGTTAAAAAAATCACTAGGAATTGAAAATTGTGAATTATAAATCCTAGAATATTTCAATTAATTTAAGAATTCAGTCATTTTCATCAACATATTAAATGATGATTACTGGGAAATGATCACGATTAATTTTTTTAATTTTATTTTTGAGAGAGCGAGAGAGAGAGAGAGGCAGAAAGAGAGGGAGACACAGGATTTGAAGCAGCCTCCAGACTCTGAGCTGTCAGCACAGAGCCCCACATGGGGCTTGAACCCACAGACCGCAAGTCCATGACCTGAGCTGAAGTCAGGGCTCAACCCACTCAGCCACCCAGGCTCCCAGATCACAATTAGATAATAGATTTGTGGCAAACGTTAACATAGCTTTTCTCAATGTAGTCATATAAAGAGAAAATTAACATTTGTTGGACTAAAAGTCAATTTGTTGAATACTTTTTCTTATAAAATAGTACACTATCAAATCTATACAAGAAAATACTACTGAGCTGTGGTTGAGATACATGTGCAAAGTAGTAGCAGAAACTCCCTGGCAGTCAGCTGGAGTATGCCCAAACACATCTCTATTTCCTGACATATACCACACAAACATTATATCGTTGCCTAATTGAGAAAAATGTAAAAAGCACTGAGTGTGAATAAGAATATCATGCAATTTAATGAGCATGGAAAATAAGTACAGCTACAACAACAGAAAATATTTGAGGTCTTTTAGGCTTTATAGGATTTGGTAATTTCTATCATAATTCTGAGGCCTGTATTTTTAAACTATGTTCCTTTAAATATATGTTTTTCTCATTGGGTTGTTGGAAGGCAAATCTCCTCTGAATCTGTTTTTTTTTTTTTTAATTTTTCCCTGCAATTAAATTAAACACAAACAGTATGTTGTGTAATCACACAAAAGAAAACACCATAACTCACAGGGTCAAAGAAATTAATATCAAAATGAAATTAATGTTTGTCTACATCAACTCAGTTCTGGTTTGAAAAAGATTTCTTTTGTCTGTCTCTGCCTCTCTCTCTCTCTCTTTTTAAGTAATATGTTTGTGTATGTGTTAGTTTGAGTACTGAAAATATACAACCTAAGAGAAGTATCTCCTTATTTTATTATAATTTTTTTCTTTGGCTATATTTTTTGTGTATTACCACATGGCTCTCCATCACTTTATACCATGGTCCATAAAGAAACAGACTGCCTGTGAAACAACATCTTGATAAAAAAGAAATCACCCAATCATTGCATATCCCTAAGCATCTGGTTTGGGAAAATAGAACAGGGAGTCTAAGCAACTTGACACATCTGTATGAAAAACAGTGGAGCTAGTTGCATTTGTTTGTTTCCTCTTTACAGTTAAGAAAATGAAAGCTGATGCATTTGAAGCTTACAATAAAGATAGCAAATATTCCAAAGGCTTTCATATGTAAAATATTTTAATTGCTGAAGGACTTGGAATAAATCTTGGCTCACTCGCATTAACATTTCTCTTCTTGGGACTTCTGCTTCATTTTCCACAAAGTTTGTATTATTAGTACTTTGTCAAATTTCTTATTTCTTTCTTTTGATCCTCTGAACAGTAGACCAAAAAAAAAAAGAGCTTACACTGAAATTGAATTTCATAATTAGTGTTCAAGCAATAGCAACTTTCTTAGAAATTTTACATAATAACTGATAAATCAGCAAGCCAAGTCTATTCCATTTTGAAGTGTCAAGCTTTTGAAGTTTTTAGGAAATTGTGGAGGTGATATAAAACCTGAAGAGATGTAAGATTTAATTGATTATTTCTCCTAGGGAAAAAAAAGAATAATTATCATTGTGAAGGCATCAATTGCTACGAAATCGAAGACTGGCGATTTCTAGTGTTTGTGTTCTCCTTCTATTCAAGGGTTGAACTAAAATAACTTTTCCAGTCTCATTTACAACTAGATGAGGCCCCGAGACCTACTTCTGACCAATATAGGGTAAGTTGAAATCCGAAGCCTGGATCATTAAAAAAAAATTACATGTTGATTCTGTCTCCATCTTTCCCCATCTCTCAGCCGGGGCAAAGGTACCAGCAGATTCTGGCGCTCCAAGGAATGAGAAATCCCCAAGCTGGAAAGCACCACAGAGCCCAGGATTTCTTGTGTATTATGGAGCAAGAAATAAAGACATATATTAAACTTCACTCGATCTTGGAGTTTGATAACAGTATCCTATTCTGACTTCATCTTCAGGATTGTCTTGTCTAGTTTTGGCCCTTTAAATTTCTGTTTCTATTTTTTGGAATCAGCTAGTGAATTGCCAGGCACTGACACACATACATGCATCTACACACACACACACAGCAAACCCCTGCCAGGATTGGAATTGCAATTGTATTGAATCTATTTATAGGTTAATTTGAGGATAATTTACAACTCCAAGACATTAATGCTTCCAACCCAAGGCCATAACATATCCTTTTATTAAGTTCTACTTATGTTTTTACAATATTGCAATTATGGTTTTCTGTGCAAATGTCTTATACATTCTTTCATTAGATATATTTCTAGGTATTTGTAATTTTGATATTTCTAGATAATATTTGTTGATATTTTAAATTCTTATTGTTCGTTGGTAATGTATAGAAAAATATTGCTTTATTTTTCATTCTGTTGAAGTCTGACATACAAAGTGCACTACTATTAAATGTACAGCTTGTTGAAATACTGAATATGTATACAGTAAGGTGACCAATACAGACATCAAGATAAAGAACTATTCTGGAAGCCAATAAACTCCCTTAGTACCTTACCGTAAACAACTATTCTGTGACCGCTATTCTAATGCCTACCGCCTTTTATGTATATATATTCTAAATTTATATAAACAGAATCATACAGTATGCACTCTTTTGGTTTCTGGCTTCTTATGCTCAATATAAAGTTTTGAGATTATACCCATATTGTTGCATGTAGCAATAGTTCACTCATTTCCATTGTTGTATATGATTACATGATATACTTCAAAGTATTTATTCATTTACGTGTAAATGAACACTTGGGTTATCTCCAATTTTTGTCTCTTAGAGGAAGACAAACAAACAACATTCAACAAATCTGTACAGGTTCTGGTTTTAGATGGCAGTGTAGGATGATCCTAGTCCGCCACCTCTCACAGACACACTGAATCTACAGCTATATACGTAACGATTTCCTCTGAAAACAACGTAAACCCTGGCTCGGCACATCAAGCAAATAAGAGGGAAACCACAGGGAAGTGGGTAGGAAAGGCTGAGACACAGCTGAGCATAAACCCCATCCACCCCCCCCCCCCCACCCTCCACCCCCAGCACTGTGACTCACAAAGGGAAGGGGATTCACATACTGGGAACTTTTCCCCAGAGGAGCAGAGTCCACCCTACATCAGCTCCTCCAACTTTCAAGACTGGTACCTGAGAGACAAGCCCTGAAAATTGAAGACGAGTGGCTCACACCTGCAACTCATGTGAGTTGTGGCAAACTGAGGCACGGCTTGAAACGCTGTGTTCTTGGATTCACCTGCCCCGGGGCCCTAAGTAGAAGAAGCCCTTTGAAAAATGCCGACACTTTATGTGAAAAAGATTCCAGCTCATAGACACAGAGAATAGATTGGTGTTTGCCAGAGGCAGGCAGTGGGTAGGGGTGGACAAAACAGACGAAGGAAGTCAAAAAGTAGAAACTTTTCAGTTATAGGATTTATGTCATAAGGATATAATGTACAGCATGGTGACTATAGTTAATAATACTGTATTGCATATTTGAAAGTTGCTATTAGAGTAAATATTAAAAGTTCTCATCATGAGAAAAAAGTCCGTAACTATATATGTGATGACAGATGTTTAGATTTGAGGTGATCACGTTGCTATATATACAATTATCACATCATTATATTGTACATGTGAACCTACTGTATGTCAATTATTCCCCCCCCAAAAATTAAAGTTTTAAAAAATCATAAAGAAATTCTGTACATATCTTAAAATTACATATGCACTCTCTACCTTAGGCATATAGCTCAGAATGAAATTACTGCATCATAGGAGATGCTTATATTCCACTTCAGAGGATATCACAAAACAGGTTTGAACAGTATTTATGCCACTGTTTACACCTAGTGGCAATGCATGAGAGTTTCAGTGGTTATACATCCTTCTCTACATTTGGCATTAGAAGGTTCTTTTAAAAAAATCACGTTAGCCATTCCAGTAAGTGTTAGATGCATTTATTGTGGATTTAATTTGCATTTTCCTGTTTAAGAATACTGAGCACATGAGTATGTGTCTAGGGATATTTGGATCTTTTCCTTCATGAAGTCTCACTTCAAATTTTGGTACACATTTTATTGATTTTTAGAAGTTTTTTGTGTGAATTGGTGACTGAAATTTACCTTTTACTCTTATTGATGTGTTCTGATGAGCAGAAATTATTCATTTTAATAAGTTCAATTTGTAAATTTTGCTTTTTATGATTAACTCTTCATTGTTATTTTAAAGATGTTTTTCTACCTCATAGTCATGAATATGGCCTCATGTTTTCTTCCAGGAGATTCATTGTTTTACCGTTTACATATATGTCTATGATGCATCTTTAGTTAATTTTGGTGTATGGTGTTAGGTAGGGATTTCCATGTGGATATATAAATTGACATGGCATCATTTTTCAAATGGTCATCTTTTTGCCGCTAGATTACATTGGTGCCCTTACCTTGAGCCAATGACCACATGTGTGCGAGTTGACAGGGACTCTTTTCTATTGATATATTTTCTATCGTTGTAAATTTCTTTGTCATTACCATACTGTCTTAATAGTGTAACTTTATGAAAAATCAGAGTTCTTATTCTGCAGATTTTCAATTTTGTTTTTCTTTAAGGTAATTGTGGGTATTTTAGGTCTTAGAGTTTTGATAAAATTTTAGAATCACCTTGTAATTTTTCACAAAAGGAATTTTCTGGATTCCTAAAAAATGATATTGTTATTTCTGAAATGCTGTATTTTATTTATATTTATTGTTTATTTATAAACAATATCTGTGATCTTGCTAAATTTACTGTTATTATCTCTATAGCTTATCAATTAATTTTCTACTTGTAAATATATCTTAGAAAAATGACTTTGTTTTCTTTTCAATTATTATAGCTTAATTTTTTTTTCTTTCTTTGAGTGAAAGATTTTATATACCAGATAGGGCCCCTGATACAATATTGTATATAAGTGGCCAATTATTATAGTATCATTTTAGGTCTCAGGAAGGGAGCATTAAATATTTCACTATTAAATATCATTTGCTGTAAGTTTTCTTTTGTAAATACCCATGATTGGAATAAGGAAGAATATAACATACTTCTAAATTTGGTATGATTTTTAAAAGATCATACATAGGTCTCAATTTTATCAATCTTTTTATAATATAAAGTGAAGAGGTATGTGCTTTATTCTGATGTAATATTAACTAATATTAATTAAAGTTTGAGTATTAAATGAACTTGATAATTGGAATAAAAATCATTTCATCATTATTAATAATCTTTTTTACATCACTGATTTGCCAATATTTTATTCAGAAGTTTGTCATCTACAGTAATGATAGAAAGTCCTTTAAGTTTACTTTTTATAATATTAGATTGTGTTACCAAGATTATGCTGGGATTGTGGCCTAATTTAAACATTCTTTCTTTTTGCATTATTTCAAATTTTTGTGTAAGCTTGATGTTAACATATTTGAAGGAATTTTCTTGGAAAGGTAACTGGGTTGGAAATTTTCCCTTCAGGTAAGTTTTCAGTCACTGATTAACTTTAGTTAATAGCTATACAGCTACTGAAACTTTTTATTCACTCTTTGATATGTTTTGCCCAATTGATTGTTAAGTAACTTAATCTCAATTTTGAAGTTTATCAGTGCTATGTGTTGACAATCATGTTTTTTTTAATATCCATAGTATCTATATTGATGGTTCTCCTTTTAATATCTAGCATTATTGGTAATTTGTTGTCTCCCAATCTCTCACATTTTTTAGTGATTAGGTTAGATTAGATTAGTCTTGCTAAAAAGGATTTTCAATTTTATTAATCTTTTCAAAGAAGTAACATGGTTTTGTCAATTTTCTTTGTCTTTTTAAAATTTATCGATCTACTCTTTATTTCTTTATTTTCTCTGAGTGTAGTACAGTGTTCCTTATGTAGATTCTTGAGGTCAAGGCTTATACAATGGGTAACAGCTCCTCTTTTCCTTAATATATGTATTCAATGCTAAAAATCTATTTAATCATTTCTGCATTGCAGAAATGTTGATATGTCACATTTTCATTTGTATACAGTTCAAATACTTCCTATTTCTGCTATAAAATTATTTATGGAAAATTTGTTATTTAGAAAGATAGTGCGGTGTTTATGGAAGATGGCGGCGTAGGAGGACGCTGGGCTCACCGCGCGTCCTGCTGATCACTTAGATTCCACCTACACCTGCCTAAAGAACCCAGAAAACCGCCAGAGGATTAGCAGAAAGGAGTCTCCAGAGCCAAGCGCAGACGAGAGGCCCACGGAAGAGGGTAGGAAGGGCGGCGAGGCAGTGCGCGCTCCACGGACTGGCCGGACGGAGCCGGGGCGGAGGGGCGGCTCCCCGGCTAAGCAGAGCCCCCTAGTCTGGCAGGCAAAAGCAGAGGGGCCAGACGGACTGTGTTCCCATAGCAAGCGCGACTTAGTGTCTGGGAGGTCATAAGTTAACAGCTCTGCTCAGAAAGCGGGAAGGCTGGAGGACAAAGGGAGGGAGAGCTGCTGAGCCCCCGGAAGGCAGAGCTCACCTTGGCGGGGAACAAAGGCGCTCGCCAGCGCCATCTTCCTCGCCCATCCCCCAGCCAAAATCCCAAAGGGAACCAGTTCCTAATTTGCTCGCTCCGCGCAAACACCCAACTCTGTGCTTCTGCGGAGCCAAACCTCTGGCAGCGGATCTGACTCTCTCCCGCTGCCACAGGGCCCCTCCTGAAGTGGATCACCTAAGGAGAAACGAGCTAAGCCTGCCCCTCCTGCCCCCGTGCACCTTGCCTACCCACCCCAGCTAATACGCCAGATCCCCAGCACCACAAGCCTGGCAGTGTGCAAGTAGCCCAGACGGGCCACGCCACCCCACAGTGAATCCCGCCCCTAGGAGAGGGGAAGAGAAGGCACACACCAATCAGACTGTGGCCCCAGCGGTGGGCTGGGGGAAGACATCAGGTCGGGCTGCGGCACCGCCCACCAACTCCAGTTATACACCACAGCACAGGGGAAGTGCCCTGCAGGTCCTCACCACTCCAGGGACTATCCAAAATGACCAAACTGAAGAATTCCCCTCAGAAGAATCTCCAGGAAATAACAACAGCTAATGAACTGATCAAAAAGGATTTAAATAATATAACAGAAAGTGAATTTAGAATAATAGTCATAAAATTAATTGCTGGGCTTGAAAACAGTATAGAGGACAGCAGAGAATCTCTTGCTACAGAGATCAAGGGACTAAGGAACAGTCACGAGGAGCTGAAAAGCGCTTTAAACGAAATGCAAAACAAAATGGAAACGACGGCTCGGATTGAAGAGGCAGAGGAGAGAATAGGTGAACTAGAAGATAAAGTTATGGAAAAAGAGGAAGCTGAAAGAAAGAGAGATAAAAAAATCCAGGAGTATGAGGGGAAAATTAGAGAACTAAGTGATACAATAAAAAGAAATAATATACGCATAATTGGTATCCCAGAGGAGGAAGAAAGAGGGAAAGGTGCTGAAGGGGTACTTGAAGAAATTATAGCTGAGAACTTCCCTGACCTGGGGAAGGAAAAAGGCATTGAAATCCAAGAGGCACAGAGAACTCCCTTCAGACGTAACTTGAATCGATCTTCTGCACGACATATCATAGTGAAACTGGCAAAATACAAGGATAAAGAGAAGATTCTGAAAGCAGCAAGGGATAAACGTGCCCTCACATATAAAGGGAGACCTATAAGACTCGTGACTGATCTCTCCTTTGAAACTTGGCAGGCCAGAAAGGCTTGGCACGATATCTTCAGTGTGCTAAACAGAAAAAATATGCAGCCGAGAATCCTTTATCCAGCAAGGCTGTCATTTAGACTAGAAGGAGAGATAAAGGTCTCCCCAAACAAACAAAAACTGAAGGAATTTGTCACCACTAAACCAGCCCTACAAGAGATCCTAAGGGGGATCCTGTGAGACAAAGTACCAGAGACATCACTACAAGCATAAAACATACAGACATCACAATGATTCTAAACCCGTATCTTTCTATAATAACACTGAATGTAAATGGATTAAATGCGCCAACCAAAAGACATAGGGTATCAGAATGGATAAAAAAACAAGACCCATCTATTTGCTGTCTACAAGAGACTCATTTTAGATCTGAGGACACCTTTAGATTGAGAGTGAGGGGATGGAGAACTATTTATCATGCTACTGGAAGCCAAAAGAAAGCTGGAGTAGCCATACTTATATCAGACAAAGTAGACTTTAAATTAAAGGCTGTAACAAGAGATGAAGAAGGGCATTATATAATAATTACAGGGTCTATCCATCAGGAAGAGCTAACAATTATAAATGTCTATGCGCCGAATACCGGAGCCCCCAGATATATAAAACAATTACTCATAAACATAAGCAACCTTATTGATAAGAATGTGGTCATTGCAGGGGACTTTAACACCCCACTTACAGAAATGGATAGATCATCTAGACACACGGTCAATAAAGAAACAAGGGCCCTGAATGATACATTGGATCAGATGGACTTGACAGATATATTTAGAACTCTGCATCCCAAAGTAACAGAATATACTTTCTTCTCGAGTGCACATGGAACATTCTCCAAGATAGATCATATACTGGGTCACAAAACGGCCCTCGATAAGTTTACAAGAATTGAAATCATACCATGCATACTTTCAGACCACAATGCTATGAAGCTTGAAATCAACCACAGGAAAAAGTCTGGAAAACCTCCAAAAGCATGGAGCTTAAAGAACACCCTACTAACGAATGAGTGGGTCAACCAGGCAATTAGAGAAGAAATTAAAAAATATATGGAAACAAATGAAAATGAAAATACAACAATCCAAACGCTTTGGGACACAGCGAAGGCAGTCCTGAGAGGAAAATACATTGCAATCCAGGCCTATCTCAAGAAACAAGAAAAATCCCAAATACAAAATCTAACAGCACACCTAAAGGAAATAGAAGCAGAACAGCAAAGGCAGCCTAAACCCAGCAGAAGAAGAGAAATCATAAAGATCAGAGCAGAAATAAACAATATAGAATCTAAAAAAACGGTAGAGCAGATCAATGAAACCAAGAGTTGTTTTTTTGAAAAAATAAACAAAATTGACAAACCTCTAGCCAGGCTTCTCAAAAAGAAAAGGGAGATGACCCAAGTAGATAAAATCATGAATGAAAATGGAATTATTACAACCAATCCCTCAGAGATACAAACAATTATCAGGGAATACTATGAAAAATTATATGCCAACAAATTGGACAACCTGGAAGAAATGGACAGATTCCTAAACACCCACACTCTTCCAAAACTCAATCAGGAGGAAATAGAAAGCTTGAACAGACCCATAACCAGCGAAGAAATTGAATCGGTTATCAAAAATCTCCCAACAAATAAGAGGCCAGGACCAGATGGCTTCCCAGGGGAGTTCTACCAGACGTTTAAAGCAGAGAAAATACCTATCCTTCTCAAGCTATTCCAAGAAATAGAAAGGGAAGGAAAACTCCCAGACTCATTCTATGAAGCCAGTATTACTTTGATTCCTAAACCAGACAGAGACCCAGTAAAAAAAGAGAACTACAGGCCAATATCCCTGATGAATATGGATGCAAAAATTCTCAATAAGATACTAGCAAATCGAATTCAACGGCATATAAAAAGAATTATTCACCATGATCAAGTGGGATTCATTCCTGGGATGCAGGGCTGGTTCAACATTCACAAATCAATCAACGTGATACATCACAGTAACAAAAAAAAAGAGAAGAACCATATGATCCTGTCAATCGATGCAGAAAAGGCCTTTGACAAAATCCAGCACCCTTTCTTAATAAAAACCCTTGAGAAAGTCGGGATAGAAGGAACATACTTAAAGATCATAAAAGCCATTTATGAAAGGCCCACAGCTAACATCATCCTCAACGGGGAAAAACTAAGAGCTTTTTCCCTGAGATCAGGAACACGACAGGGATGCCCACTCTCACCGCTGTTGTTTAATATAGTGCTGGAAGTTCTAGCATCAGCAATCAGACAACAAAAGGAAATCAAAGGCATCAAAATTGGCAAAGATGAAGTCAAGCTTTCGCTTTTTGCAGATGACATGATATTATACATGGAAAATCCGATAGACTCCACCAAAAGTCTGCTAGAACTGATACATGAATTCAGCAAAGTTGCAGGATACAAAATCAATGTACAGAAATCAGTTGCATTCTTATACACTAACAATGAAGCAACAGAAAGACAAATAAAGAAACTGATCCCATTCACAATTGCAGCAAGAAGCATAAAATACCTAGGAATAAATCTAACCAAAGATGTCAAAGATCTGTATGCTGAAAACTATAGAAAGCTTATGAAGGTAATTGAAGAAGATATAAAGAAATGGAAAGACATTCCCTGCTCATGGATTGGAAGAATAAATATTGTCAAAATGTTAATACTACCCAAAGCTATCTACACATTCAATGCAATCCCAATCAAAATTGCACCAGCATTCTTCTCAAAACTAGAACAAGCAATCCTAAAATTCATATGGAACCACAAAAGGCCCCGAATAGCCAAAGTAATTTTGAAGAAGAAGACCAAAGCAGGAGGCATCACAATCCCAGACTTTAGCCTCTACTACTAAGCTGTCATCATCAAGACAGGATGGTATTGGCATAAAAACAGACACATAGACCAATGGAATAGAATAGAAACCCCAGAACTAGACCCACAAACGTATGGCCAACTCATCTTTGACAAAGCAGGAAAGAACATCCAATGGAAAAAAGACAGTCTCTTTAACAAATGGTACTGGGAGAACTGGACAGCAACATGCAGAAGGTTGAAACTAGACCACTTTCTCACACCATTCACAAAAATAAACTCAAAATGGATAAAGGACCTGAATGTGAGACAGGAAACCATCAAAACCCTAGAGGAGAAAGCAGGACAAGACCTCTCTGACCTCAGCCGTAGCAATCTCTTACTCGGCACATCCCCAAAAGCAAGTGAACTACTGGGACCTTATGAAGATAAAAAGCTTCTGCACAGCAAAGGAAACAACCAACAAAACTAAAAGGCAACCAATGGAATGGGAAAAGATATTTGCAAATGACATATCAGACAAAGGGCTAGTATCCAAAATCTATAAAGAGCTCACCAAACTCCACACCCGAAAAACAAATAACCCAGTGAAGAAATGGGCAGAAAACATGAATAGACACTTCTCTAAAGAAGACATCCGGATGGCCAACAGGCACATGAAAAGATGTTCAACGTCGCTCCTCATCAGGGAAATACAAATCAAAACCACACTCAGATATCACCTCACGCCAGGCAGAGTGGCCAAAATGAGGAAATCAGGAGACTATAGATGCTGGAGAGGATGTGGAGAAACGGGAACCCTCTTGCACTGTTGGTGGGAATGCAAATTGGTGCAGCCGCTCTGGAAAGCAGTGTGACGGTTCCTCAGAAAATTAAAAATAGACCTACCCTATGACCCAGCAATAGCACTGCTAGGAATTTATCCAAGGGATACAGGAGTACCGATGCATAGGGGCACTTGTACCCCAATGTTTATAGCAGCACTCTCAACAATAGCCAAATTATGGAAAGAGCCTAAATGTCCATCAACTGGTGAGTGGATAAAGAAATTGTGGTTTATATACACAATGGAATACTATGTGGCAATGAGAAAAAATGAAATATGGCCTTTTGTAGCAACGTGGATGGAACTGGAGAGTGTGATGCTAAGTGAAATAAGCCATACAGAGAAAGACAGATACCATATGGTTTCACTCTTATGTGGATCCTGAGAAACTTAACAGAAACCCATGGGGGAGGGGAGGGAAAAAAAAAAAAAGAGGTTAGAGTGGGAGAGAGCCAAAGCATAAGAGACTCTTAAAAACTGAGAAGAAACTGAGGGTTGATGGGGGGTGGGAGGGAGGGGAGGGTGGGTGACGGGTATTGAGAAGGGCACCTTTTGGGATGAGCACTGGGTGTTGTATGGAAACCAATTTGACAGTAAATTGCATATATTAAAAAAATAAATAAATTAAAAAAAAAAAAGAAAGATAGTGCTCAATTTTCAGATCTCTGGGGATTTTCTTATCTTTCATAAATTCCTATCTACCTAGGTTCCACTGTGGTCAGAAAAAACTGTTTGTATGAATGTGTTCTTTGAAATTTGTTGTTATTTCCTTTACAGCCCAAGATATGTTTTATTTCAGTAGTTGTTCTATATACACTTTATAAGAATGTGACTTTTAGGAGCTAGACATAGTTTTTTCATATGGAAATGAGAACAGTTTATCAGTGTGTATTCTGAAATATTCTGTATATTTACTAACATTGGATTTGTTTCAATTCCTGAAAAAAATTAATTAAAAACTCCATATAGAATCATAAATTTGTTGATATGTCTTTGAATTATGTCAGCCTTCAATGAAATGTTTTGAATCCCTATTATTAGATGCATAAATATTTAGGCTTGTTTTCTTACTAATTGTAGTCTCCAATCTAGACTGCACTAACTTTTGGCCTTATATAAATTCCTAATCATCTCATTATTTTTACCCTTTTAAAGCTAACACAATAAAATAAAATTATGTTAAATTTTGAATGTAATTATTTATAATTTAAAAACATTTTTATTATTGTTTTTTCATCAGGATAAGTGTACTCTTTAATTTCCTTTTTCTATTTCACCCATCTCCCCACCCACCTCCTCTCTTATAACCATCACCTTGTTCACTTTAGTTAAAAGTCTGTTTCTTGGTTTTTCTCTCTTTTGCCTTTGCTTACATGTTTTATGTTTTTTAATCCCACATATGAATGAGATTATATGGTATTTGCCTTTCACTGAATGACTTAGTTTGCTTAGCATTATAGTCTCTAGCTCTATTCATATTGTGGCAAATGGTAAGATTTCATTCTTTTTTATGGCGAAGTAATGTTTGCATTACATAGAGATAGATAGATAGATAGATAGATGATAGATAGATAGACAGATATATATACATATATATATATACATATATAATTTTTATGTGCTCTGTTATTTATACTTCAAAACTACGCATTCAGAATATTATTATTATTGTTTATTGTTATTATTATTTATTTTGAGAGTAAGAGAGAGGGAAGGGCAGAAAGAGAATCTTAAGCAGGCTCCACATTGTCAGCACGGAGTCTGATGCGGGGCTGATTCTCAAGAACTGTGAGATCATGACCTGAGCCAAAATTAAGAGTCAGATGCTTAACTGACTGAGCCATCTAGGTACCCCAGGATAAAATTATTTTAATGTCTCCTCATTTTATTTTGTGAACATTTTCCCAAGTTCATAATATGTTTAGATTCAATTATTCTAAATTCAAATTCTGTTCTCTTTCACTTCTCTATGCTTAATTTTTGGTCTAAGAAAAATAAATTGATTGCTCACATCTATATCTTTTTCCCCCCATTTTAATTATTTACGTTTATACCTGGGGCATTCTAACATCTTTAAATACAGTCCTTATCTAAGTCAAGTAATAAAAGGATCTCTGAAGGCAGCAATGATGTTTGAATAAAA
Organism: Neofelis nebulosa; assembly: GCF_028018385.1. NCBI lineage: Eukaryota > Metazoa > Chordata > Mammalia > Carnivora > Felidae > Neofelis > Neofelis nebulosa. The sequence continues at coordinate 40,779,155 of NC_080783.1, read as the reverse complement.
GCATGATCAGATTATAATTATTTTTATTTGTTTTAGTGATAAAAACCAAGTCACACTGAAAAATTAAGTAATATTTAAGAGGGAGGCTAATTTTGTTTCATTTTACTTTTGATTAGTTGGTTGGTTTAGCAAATAAATAAAAAACTATGTAGAAACTCTTGATCTAAAATGGGACTGATGTTATTACAAATTTGAAAATTGATTTGCTAACAAAACTCTCATTTGTCATGTCGGTTGAATACTGTGGATTGGAAAACTTTATGGATCATCAACACTAAAGTTTGTTTTTCTAAAGTACTTTTCCTATTGAATAGTATGTATTATAGACTAAATTGTGCCCCCCGCCCCATTCATATGTTGAAGTTCTAACACCCATTGTAACTGTATTTAGAGATAGGGCCTTTAAGGAGGTAATTAAGGTTAAATGAGGTCATAAAGGCAGAGTCCTAATCTGAGAGGACTGAAGAAGGAGAAGAAACAGCAGATACTTCTCCCTCTCTCTCCATCTGTGCACAGAGAAAAAGCAACATGAGGGCACAGTGAGAAAGAGACCCTCTGGTTGCCCTTCTCTGGAAGGAGACAGGCCACATCTGCTGTGATCTGCACTTCCGGTTTCCAGAACTGTGAGAAATAAACTTCTGTTGTTTAAGCCACTCAGTCTGTGGTAACTTGTTACCGCAGTTACAATGGGTGTTAGTGAAGAATAGAGAATGATGTTGAAAGAAGAGAACATATCCCCTTACTTTTGCACACACAAATTAATGTAGACCTTAAAAATATACCTTCAGGGCACCCGGTAGCTCAGTTGTTAAGCAACTGACTTTGGCTCAGGTCCTGATCTTACGGTTCATGAGTTCAAGTCCCGTATCAGAGGAGTATGAGCCCCACTTTGGGTGAGTACATGCCCTGCTTTGGATGAATCTCTCTCTCTCTCTCTCTCACTCTCTCTGTCTCTCTTTGCCCCTCCTAGGATTCTCTCTCTCTCTCTCTCTCTGCCCCTCGCCACTTACACCCTCTCTTACACAAAATGTGTATGTGTGTGTGTGTATATATATATATATATATAGCCCTGAAAAGATTATTGAGTTAGAAAACAGCTATTTTCATTGTTCAGGCTATTTTATTCTGTAGTATTGGGGTGGGATTGACAGGTAGAAAAATTACTAAATCATTATCTAATATTTTAATAACCTATTATTTTCCGATACTTCTTTTTTTCAATAATGGCTTATAAGCTAAAGTTTGTTTTATTACTTACAAATTTTAGAAATCACTGGTTTCAAGAAGAAATGTGTGTTAGTAAAGTGAATCTTACATTTGTAGTAAAACTATTAACATTTGCAGAAATATTGACAGTATATTATATGCACAGCTATAAGCATTTATTGACTTTACATTTGCTATAAAATATTCCAAAAGGACTTGCAGTGATTTTCCCATTTTACAGTATGACTCATCAGTTGGCAAGTTTCCACTGTTGTTTGCTACAAGAGAATTTGGTAGCAGATGGGTTTTCTGAAATACAGCACTGCATAACTACCAGAATTTTTAGTTTTATTTTTATACAATGGTATCAAGTTAATTCATGTACCACCACCAAGTTTGAATTTTGCTTCTTTTACGTCCGCTATGCAAAATGTTTCTAATTTTGTGTTTTGAGAGTTTGAAACCATGGCAAGGAAGTTTTGGAATATGGAAGTTAGGATGGGAAATTAGAATTCACCAGTAAAAAGTTTTCTGCAGCCAAAGGGCGGGGAAAGTCTTATTCCAACCACTTAAAGCTTTGAATCTCTGTTCAAAATGTGGTCTTATGATGCTTTTTGGTAGACATTAAATCTTTTTCACATTCTAAACTAATTCTGTTTCCATGAAACAGTGAAGAGCCTAAAGGCCCTCACATCATAGATTTTATAATATTGCAGAAATAAATGAACAATTAAAGGCATTAATGCCTAATTCCATGTAAGCAAGTGGAAAATAAAGTGCTTAAATCATCATTGCAAGAGGCTTTTGTTCAAATTCTGCTTCAGCATTATGAAACTCCTTTAAAACTGACCATACATTTAAAAATTCTTTTTCTTTTTTTCTTGAGAAAAAAAAAAACAGAGATAGAAAGAAATCATGTCTATTTGCTATGGTTATCAAGTAAGCCATTGACAAATTATGTGCCCTTTTGGAAAAATATATTGTTTACAATTATTCCCATAATTGGAGCACAAAACGTATAAAAAATTCCTGTGAAAAATTTCTGCTTCAGTAGCTGTCTGGCTTTCTATTCAATTCTTGTACTAAAAAACTGCCTAAAATAAGGTTGCAGAGTAAGGATTGGTTATCATTATTTGCCATCACATCTACCTTAAGATTGGTTACCAAAAAAAAGGGTGTATAATGCTTTCTTCTTTTGAAGCAGACGACCAATTTGGAGTAAATGGATTAAAGCGTCCAATTACCACAAATATAGGAAGAGGATTAAAGTATGCAACTGAGGGCTGAAACCAATATATTAATATCTTCATGTAATACAGTGATGCTTTGATTAAAGAGTAGAATAACAGCATACTAGTCATTTGACTAATATCTAGTCAATTTGGTGTGCTGAGCTCTCTGCTATATTTCTTTAAACATAAAGAAGAGAAAAAGTCTAACAAAAATTAGATTTAACCTACAAAAAGGAGTGATTTATTTTAATATATACATATTTCATAAACGTATATATTTTAGTATATATGTATATATCATCATGTGTATGGATATACCTACAGGTTGCTTCTCAACTAAGATCTCAGAGAAAACCAATAGGAATTAGAGCTGTAGCTATTCATAGAGAATAAGTGAGAGATTTTGTTTTGGAAATAAATCACATTTTGAAGTCATTTGTTATTTTCAGCCTAATCTGGCCTATCTTTATTGCTATACCATATTATAAAGCACTGATGTTATTAACCAGGAATTCCATATTTTAAGCCTAACATGATTAGTGACTCTTTTCAGACATTTCTTTTGCCTTCTCTAAGTCCTAAAGAACCCATTTTCTCATACTATCACACCTTTATAATATTGGAATTGATCAGTAATTTTGGAGAGCATATAGAGCTCTGTGCCAGTCTAGAATTATACTGGTCATAAGATATTCACATATCACAAAATTTTCAATTTTACAAACTTATCTTAGATTTTGCCATCCAATATATAGGTCACTTTTCTCAGAGTACCCTCATCTTTATAATAATAAAAAAAAACCTAAATATTGTTTTAGTTCTGGAAACTGAGTTTGGATTTTAGATATTCTGTCATCTTTAGTCTCTTTTTTTTGTTGTTTAAAATTTTTTTTAATGTTTATTTATTTTTGAGACAGAGAGAGACAGAGCATGAATGGGGGGAGGGTCAGAGAAACAGGGAGACACAGAATCCGAAACAGGCTCCAGGCTCTGAGCTGTCAGCACAGAGCCCGACGCGGGGCTCGAACTCACGGAGTGCAAGATCATGACCTGAGCCGAAGTCGGCTGCTTAACCGACTGAGCCACCCAGGCGCCCCCTTTCGTTTCTTTTTAAAAATCATCTTTAGTTTCAAATATATCATCTTCAGGTCTTCGTGCTATATGCTATATGTGTATGTAGTGCATGTTTCACAGTAGTGCATGTTGCAACAACTCTATAGTTCTAGTTCCCCTTAATGTTGTTCCCAATTATTTCTAACATTTTCATGTATCATTTTTTCACAAAAGTCTGGCAAATACCAAGTAATCCCCAACATTCAATTTCTCTCATTTATACCGTCTTTCAGCATCTCTTCAAAGCTTCTGATAACTAAAAACCTACATGCTACCCATTGAGCTCTGCCTCCCACCTTGGACACTTGAACCTAAATGTGGATGAGGCACTGCGGTCAATGAGCCACAGTCACACTATATTCTTTTCAGTATATTCTCTGAACACTGAGAAATCATTATAAGAATAGACCTTAAATTAAACATTATAAATATAGCTATAACTTATTGAGAGGTTGCGATACACCTGACACTTAGCTAATCCTTGTAATACATTGTCTTAAATAATACTAAAAATAATTGTATTCTACACTAATAATGTGTCATGTTGTATATGAAGAAAATATGGCCCCCAAGTAGTAAATAACATACTCTAAGTCGTGCAAAACAGAAATAGAGGAGACAAGTTTAAACTTGTTTTTTTTAATATAATTTATTGTTAAATTGGCTAACATACAGTGTGTAAAGTGTACTCTTGGTTTTCTGGGTAAACTTGTTTTTAAATTAGAACCTGCAACTCTTGATCATTAATTTATAATATATAATTTATTATATATTAATATTATTATTAATATTAATATATAATAATAGCATATCTCAATATGCTACTCAGTTTGGTGTCCCAACAGAGTCTTGGTTAGATACCCAACCATTCTCTTAGACATCCTAAGATATATCTAAATCCCAGTAGTTGACAAAATGTAAGCTAACAAAAATGTAAATTATAACTAAACCTTGTGCAAAATTTAGGAACGCTCCTAAAGAATTGGAAATATTCCATTTTGTCAACAAACTGGGGCCATATAGTTGATTTAAGAATATTTTAATAGGGCCATATATATTCAGTGAATTTTAGTGATAAATGATTTAAAAGCACCACATTTGGCACTTAAAAATATGCCTTTTTTCCTAGAATTTTACGTATTCTAAAAACTCCATGTCAGCAGAACACAATAAGAAAAAAACATACTTTACACTCAATAACTTAACATTATTAAGAATTACAAACTATTTCATACCTTTCCTTTTGAATCCATACTTTAAATGTTTAATATATATGACTAAAACTTGAATAGATATATACCTACATATTTCCCAAAATAAAGATAAACAAATATATGAAAATAATCTATAATAATATAATGTAGAAATGTCAAATAATATAGGTATATTCATATTTATATTATTTAGATAATGGGATTGCATCTAACCACAGTATTTTATAAAATGCTTTCTAAAAGCATTTTTATTTTTTTATGTTTTTATTTATTTTTAGAGAGGGAGACAGACTGCAAGTGGGGGAGAGGCAGAGGAAGAGGGAGGTAAAGAATCCAAAGAAGGCTCCAGGCTCCAAGTTGTCAGCACAGAGCCTGATGGGCTTGAACCCACGAGCTGTGAGATCATGATCTGAGCGGAAGTCGGATGCTTAACTGACTGAGCCACACAGGCGTCCCTCTAAAAGAATTTTTATTGTGAAATATAACAGAACATTGCATAATATAAAAATAATTACGAGTTGGATTCCCCTGTGATTTTCAAATAAGTTAAAAACAATATTCCAGAAGGCTTTGCATGACTCTTCTTGATCATAACCTTCTTTATTTTCTGAGCAATAGTCGCTAATCTAACAGCGTAACATTTATCCACTATTTTTTTTCTATTGTATATTAGTATCTATACAAAGTTTGGATTCTGTTTGAATGTAATCAAGCTGCATACATTCATTGTGCATTTCTCTTAACAGTATGTCTTTAAGATTCTTCCAGGTTTCTGGGGTGCCTTGGTGGCTCAGTTGGTTAAGGGTCCAACTTCAGCTCAGGTCATGATCTTGAGGTTTTTGAGTTCAAGCCCCTTGTCCGACTCTGTGCTGACAGCTCAGAGCCTGGAGCCTGCTTTGGATTCTGTGTCTCTCTCTCACTCTTCCCCTTCCCTGCTCATGCCCTGTCTGTCTCTCCCTCTCTTTAAAGAATAAATAAACATTAAAAAATTAAAAAAAAAAAAAGATTCTTCCAGGTTTTGTTTGTTTATGCAATTCTTTTATTTCATTATTCTATAGTTTTTCAAAATATCAGTATCATGATTTGTTGATATACTCTATGGACATTTGGGTTTTTTCCAGCTTTGATGTGTCACAAACAATGCTTTCATAAACCTGTGCATGTTTATGGATACTCGTAAACTTCCATTCTTGTGGAATGTGTACCTAAGCGTGGGATTGTGGAGTTATAGTTTATCTTTTTCTTTCGCTCTGTTACTGTCCAACCTTTTCCCAATGTACTTGTTCCAATTACACATTGTTCCACATTCTCCCAAAACTTGCTCAGATTTTATAATTTCTCCAGACCTGACTGTGTTTCTTGGTATCTCCTTGTAGTTTTAATTAGCATTTAACTGATTAGCACTTATGAGACTGAGCACATTTTCATCTTTATTAGCCATTTCAATTTCTTTTGTTATGAAATCATGTTTTAGGTTTTTTACCCATATCTCTAGTTGTCTTTTTTTTTTAACTGATTAGTATACTTTACATATTCTGGATAAAAATTATTTGCCTGTTATATTCATTTCAAATGTGATTTGCCATTTTACTTTGTGTAGCTTCAGTGGTAAAGGAAGCCAGGCGTTGAAGTACAAATATTACAGGCCATTTTTGCCAAGGAAATATTCTTAAATAAAAACATAATATATAAAGAAAAGTACAAAAAGTATCAATTACATAAAAGGATTTCTGTCCACATAAAATTCTAAATAAGTAATTAGTAAGTAAATAAAAAATTAAAAATAAAAGCGTAATCAAGGAGAAGATATTGTAAAACATACATTTTATACAATAATTAAATTAGATAGATAGTCTTACCAATAAGTAATAGAAAAAAAAAGAATAGAAAAGATACATGACCAAAAATGTTCACAGAAAGTGAGACAAGAATAATTTATAAATGTAAAATTAAAGTTTTGGCTATCAGATGTAAAGGAAAATACTGAAAATACAAGATCGCTGGCCTCTTTTCCTTGACTGTTATCCTTTTTTTTTTCAATACCCAATCACAGGAAAGTAAGATGAGCCAAGATTTAATTGGTTTTAGATACTCTAAATTATATCAATTAATTAATATAAAAATGAAAAGAAAAGGAAATGAAAAGTCTCTAAAATATTAGAAGATAGCCTTTTTTGGTTTGGATTTTTCTTATCAAAATATTGCAAAGGGGAGGTGAAACTTTCCCAAATCATGATGAAAATCCAAGAAGCCGGAATTCATCCAGAGGAAGTCACCAGACTATTGGTGAGTTGGTAGTACATCATAGTGGTCTACAGACTTGGATATGAGATAGGTGGTTCCAAGTTGATATATTAGCATTCAATGGATTCTGAAAGTAAGACAATAAAACTCTAACAGTTGCAGCAATACTCTTCAGAGTAGTCTAGCAACCAGCTGACTATAGACACAACTGGGGCAACATGTCAGGTAAGCCACAAGCTTTCAGTTACCTGGAGTGTACTCTTTATGGTGTTTGAGTTTCAGCATCACTGAGGGGTACCAAGACCAGGATAATTAGGAGCACTATCTTTGTGGCCAAGCTGATAAAACCTAATGGACCAGCACTGACCCTTTTGAAATCCCACCAAAGACTGTTGAAAGAGCAGGATGCTGATCACAACTGGGAAATCACCAGGAATGTATCCTCATTCCAACCATCAAATTAGTACCTGAACTGTGCTGTGTGATATAGATGAATACTGACAGTTTGTGCCAATCTTTATAATACGAACCAAAGAAATAGGGAAGATGGTAATACCACATTTTCATACTAGTATTAAGGTCTCTGATGGTAGGATATAGACAGGGAAAAATAATTCTAGATGACAAATGATAGAGATATAATAGATGGGTGGATAGATAGATAGATCAGAAAAGAAAAGGGGGGGAAAAGAAAAGAAAGAGAAAAAGATAACCTCTCTTTCAGAAAATGGAGCTTAATCCTCTTCCCTTGGGTATGGGGTGGACTGAATGACTCACTTCCAAAAAACTGTATGGAATATACAGAAGCATGTAACTTTACAGTTAAGAGAGTGGCAGAGAACAACTTAGCCAAATTATTAAAGTTAATACCATCAGTGATAGATCATGTTGATATCATCCCCTGTGATATGACACAATGAGAAAGGGCAGTCCATCTTCGTGGTATTCTTTACAAAAACTCATAGCCCCAGGCTAATCATGATAAAACATCAGACAAACTCAAATTTAAGGTACTTGTCAAAGCTGGAAGGTCTTCAAAAACAAGGAAAGGCTGAGGAGCTGTCAGAGATTAGAGGAAGACTAAGGAGACATGACTGCATACAATGTAGTAGCTTGGAATGGACCCTGGAACAGAAGAAGGACATGAGTGGAAAAACTGGGGAAATCAGAATAGAGTCCATAGTTTAGGTAGTAGTATCATATGAGCTTTAATTTCTTAATTTTGACAAATATACCATGGCTATAAAAGATGTTAACATGAGGGGAAGGCAGTGAAGGGTATACAGGAACTTTTTGTACTATCTTTCTAAGTGTTCTAGAAATCTAAAATTGTCTCAAGTAAATTTATTTAAAAATTATAAAACTAATATAATGATAGGTGATGAAGTCAGTTCTAAAGATCATAACCGAAGTCACATAGTCACACATACGAAAAGCTGTGGGTGTTTTCAGAACATACTGCGTTAACGTTTGAGAGAGAAAGTATTTGAGTTTGGGTTAATCTATGGCTCAGAGAAGAGAGAAAGTTATATGAAATTCCCTAGGGATCTATATTAAGATCATCAATGATCAAAAAGCACCTTATCCTTGGGGCCTGTGTCTGATAACTTAACATCACTCGAATAGGCACGGCACAACCTGACAGCTTTTGTATCCTATCGTAGCTAAGAGGGAAAAAATCTTCCATATCAGTAAAATTATTGAACAAGACCCAGCAGAAAAGGATGAAAGATCTGAATCATCTGCAAAGGATTCAACTACATAGGTTTCAATAGTACTAAAGAAGTTCAGAGTCCATGTGTTCCCATGGAAATATCCCCAACTCTCATCTTAATAGGGTAACTATAGAGGAAAAGTGGATGGAGGGGGAGCCTGGTGCAGGGCACCCTGCTAAAGGCCTTTTCATTGTTTGCTTTGACTCTGACGCAGTGATTCAAAAACAGAACTGTATCACAGAAGATATCTGAAATCGAGGTTGTCCTGGGGCCTCCCCAGGATGAAAAGCTCAAAGAAAAAACCAACAACAACATAGAGATGTTTTAAGAATCTGTATGTATAATTTTGCTACCAGCATGAATGAAATAAGTATAAGCCAGTCAGGTATAAGTACCTGGTTCTCAGAGAAACCTTGGCAGCAGTCAAGAAACACTGGCAAGATGACCATGCAATATCAAAGCCATGACATGAAACAACAGTAACTGCAAAGTCATCACTGTCCTGAAAAAAAGGATGTGTTTCCAAAGTAAACTGCAACACTTTGTGGAGCAGGAACACTCCCAAAAGTTACTGGTTGCATGAGAATGCTTTGTTTTTGCAATATGTAACAGAAAGAAAAAATAGTCTCTAATGACTTCACGCTAAGAATGGTCTCAGAGGACACTAGGAAATACCAGATTTGTGAGCTGCATGAGGCCCTTCAACAAATAAGACTATATATAAGATGCATGAGTGACAGCTCTCTTTGTTCCTTTGGGACAAAAAGCCAGGACAGGAGCAGAGGGAGGAATGACCATGCCAACACCAGCTCCTCATGCAATTGGGCATCTCAGTAGAACTCCATAGAGAAGCACTGTTCTGAAACTCTAAGGATTAAGTAAAGGGGCAAGGGGAGTATGAGCCAGATGGGGGCAGATTACATCTCTTTTGGATTACATCAGAGAACTGATGATCCCAATAGTGGAATATATTTCAGAGAATCATGAGGTGTGGTTGGGAAAGTCAGCTGAGAAACTCTCTGGCCAGGTCCACATCTTAGATACTGCCTGAGACTCAAAGACAAATGCCAGCTTTGGGGCTCTGTAGAAATTACAGCTGAATTCCCCAGAATCAAATGAACTCTGTCTGGAGGCTAATGTTTGAGGGAGTCACTAATGAAGTGGAAAAATCTCTGGGTGGATAGTCAGCTCCCCACAGGGCATGCTATAAAATTCATACTGTGATGGCCCTGATGCGTCAGAAATGGTGTCACACAAACTCTCAGCCAGTGAACAGACTCTGGAAGAGAGTTTCTAGGAATTTGCCCAGAATAATCAGTGGGTCCCAGGAAATGATTGCCCATTTTTCTAGCATCTGGAAGTAGATACATCTTTGAAGTTAAAGATATTTCCAAGGAACAGTAATCATTCTTCTGATGGGGGTGGGTGGGTGGGTGGTTTGGTGGGTGAGAAGAAGTTGGTCTTGTTTCAATGAAAAAGAAACAAATTTGGGTATGTCTGACATAGCAAACAGTACACTAATTACCAGAACCTCATGAAATACAAACTGACAAACTTTTTTTTAAATTTAATGTTTATTTATTTTTGAGAGAAAGAGAGAGGGAGGGAGGGAGGGAGGGCCAGAGAGAGAGAGGGAGACACAGAATCTGAAGCAGGCTCCAGGCTCTGAGCTGTCAGCACAGAGCCTGATGCAGGGCTTGAACTCACATACCACGAGATTATGACCTGAGCCAAAGTCAGACTCTTAATGGACTGCCCCACCCAGGCACCCCTCACAAACTATTTACTATTTTTATAGACTGATTTTTTTTTAATTTTCTTCAAATGTTTTGTGAGGCAGACACATATTTTTATGTGGCAGACAGTCTGACTACTTTAACTCTATTACTTCTCCACCTTTTGTTTCAACACATTGATGTTCTTCAAGTATTGAGCTGAGATTACTTTATTCCAGAAAATGTGGACCTGGTCCCCAACATATGGCTGCCTAGTTGATAGATTTCAGGACAGTTTGCTGAAAAGGGATGTGGTTCTGGCGAAAGATTTTCTTCACTCCTTGATGAGAGACAACCTTTCAAGATTCCTTTTCTGAATCCATGCCATTTTGTACATTTGGATACAAGATGTGGACACTCTTTGGAGCATCTTGTAAACATAATGAGATAGGCAAGAAAATCCATAAGATATGAACTACATCTGTCTATTTGGGCTGCTATAACAAAAATACCATAGACTGAGTGACTTAGAAACAACAGAAAATTGCTCACAGTTCTGGAGGCTGGGAATTCAAAGATCAAGGCACTGGCAAATTTTGGTGTCTGGTGAGAGTCTGCTTCCTGGTTCATAGATGACTATCTTCTTATTTGTCCTCAGGTAGCAGAAAGGGTGAAGGAGCCTCTGGGGTCCCTTTAATAAGAGCACTAATCTTTTATCACCTCCCAAAGGCCCCACCTCCAAATATCATCACATTGGGAAAAAGGTTTCAACATATAATTTTGGTGGGATAGAATCATCTGGTCTATAACAACATTATTGATAAAGAACCACCAAACTAGTTTTGCATGTCAGAAAATGCTAATCTCCAAACTACCAAATTGGACAAGTAAACTCATTTCTTGAAGCCTCTTTTCCTTGGGAATTGTTATTTGCAGCTGAAAATATACAGATAAATGATAGATAGATGATAGATGGATAGATAGAAAGATAAAATGAGAAAAGATATCAATGAAATTTCAGAAGATATTTTAATGTAACCTGAGTTTTCCCAATTCTAAGTAGCCCACAGACACATCAATAATTTTCTTAATAATTCATATTTTATAGTATTTGATTTTCTACCATAGTAGTAGAAATCAGCCTTGACATAAACACAGTCATTGCCCAACAACATGATTCTGAGGGTCTCAAGATACTCTTATCAAGTGATTGTCAAATAATTCCATTCTGAATCCCTTTGAGCAAAATTACAATTTAGTTTGGCATTCATCTCCCCCCAGGGATTCTCTGATGAGTACTATGTCCATGGACATTGAACCACTTGTAATATTGAAGCTATCAGATGCTTTATTGCATCTAAACAAACAATTCCTTTTCGTAATATGTGCAGTAGTCTGCAAAAGACCCAAAGCAATGCCTTTATGCACCCAAAGTATCCATTAACTATTTTTTTTATTGGCCTTGAGGCTCTAAGCCCAGAATCAGGCATGCCTTAAATTATTCTAAGATACATTGTGCTCATCAAGCTTCTCCTCCCTTTGCCATCTTCCTAGTAATTTTCCATCTCATAAATCACTTCACTCTATGATTAGACTTTTTTATAATCTTTTGAGACAGAAATTCTTACTTTTGCCTATACTAGCCACCTACATCTATCTGTAGGAATAGAACTTGATCTTCATGTTACAACTTGATAAGATGATGTTCTGTTCAAGACCCTATAGACCATTTGCAACATTAGTTTCCATTGCCTGACTCAGTATCAATAGTTTCCACAAAATGTTGCAGACTTTCTCACTTCTAACCTAGGACATAACCAAACTGAATTAACCTGTTTTTTTTCAGACTTGTATTTGGTATTGCTGGCCGCCTATTCAAAAAGTCAGTCCTGCAGTGCTAAAACTCTTATCCACCCTTATCATTCCAGATTTCTCCTCACATGCCTCACTAGCAAATCCATTTAGGGTGAATAAGAAGTCACTGCATAGTTTATATTTTCTGGTACGAGTATCAAGTGTGTTTTCTATGTTTGATTGCTTTTT